>NW_027472678.1:0-484597 GCF_030347505.1 Rhynchophorus ferrugineus
TGTAAATTATCGATAGACCATATCTCGGAAACTATAAGAGATAATGCAATTTGGCAACCGGCAATGTAATTAGCATGCCGAATATTACTTGGAATGTGAATTGGAACGAAATCGCCAATAGGTAAGACCATTTTACAATTTGGGCCCAAGTTAGAAGCAGAGCCTAAGGTGTAAATTATCGATAGTCCATATCTCGGAAACTATAAGAGATAATTCAATTTGGCAACCGGCAATGTAATTAGCATGCCGAATGTTACTTGGAATGTGAATTGGAACGAAATCGCCAATAGATAAGACCATTTTACAATTTGGGCCCAAGTTAGAAGCAGAGCCTAAGGTGTAAATTATCGATAGTCCATATCTCGGAAACTATGAGAGATAATGCAATTTGGCAACCGGCAATGTAATTAGCATGCCGAATATTACTTGGAATGTGAATTGGAACGAAATCGCCAATAGATAAGACCATTTTACAATTTGGGCCCAAGTTAGAAGCAGAGCCTAAGGTGTAAATTATCGATAGTCCATATCTCGGAAACTATAAGAGATAATGCAATTTGGCAACCGGCAATGTAATTAGCATGCCGAATATTACTTGGAATGTGAATTGGAACGAAATCGCCAATAGATAAGACCATTTTACAATTTGGGCCCAAGTTAGAAGCAGAGCCTAAGGTGTAAATTATCGATAGTCCATATCTCTGAAACTATAAGAGATAATGCAATTTGGCAACCGGCAATGTAATTAGCATGCCGAATATTACTTGGAATGTGAATTGGGACGAAATCGCCAATAGATAAGACCATTTTACAATTTGGGCCCAAGTTAGAAGCAGAGCCTAAGGTGTAAATTATTGATAGTCCATATCTCGGAAACTATAAGAGATAATGCAATTTGGCAACCGGCAATGTAATTAGCATGCCGAATATTACTTGGAATGTGAATTGGAACGAAATCGCCAATAGAGAAGACCATTTTACAATTTGGGCCCAAGTTAGAAGCAGAGCCTAAGGTGTAAATTATCGATAGTCCATATCTCGGAAACTATAAGAGATAATGCAATTTGGCAACCGGCAATGTAATTAGCATGCCGAATATTACTTGGAATGTGAATTGGAACGAAATCGCCAATAGATAAGACCATTTTACAATTTGGGCCCAAGTTAGAAGCAGAGCCTAAGGTGTAAATTATCGATAGTCCATATCTCGGAAACTATAAGAGATAATGCAATTTGGCAACCGGCAATGTAATTAGCATGCCGAATATTACTTGGAATGTGAATTGGAACGAAATCGCCAATAGATAAGACCATTTTACAATTTGGGCCCAAGTTAGAAGCAGAGCCTAAGGTGTAAATTATCGATAGTCCATATCTCGGAAACTATAAGAGATAATGCAATTTGGCAACCGGCAATGTAATTAGCATGCCGAATATTACTTGGAATGTGAATTGGAACGAAATCGCCAATAGATAAGACCATTTTACAATTTGGGCCCAAGTTAGAAGCAGAGCCTAAGGTGTAAATTATCGATAGTCCATATCTCGGAAACTATAAGAGATAATGCAATTTGGCAACCGGCAATGTAATTAGCATGCCGAATATTACTTGGAATGTGAATTGGAACGAAATCGCCAATAGATAAGACCATTTTACAATTTGGGCCCAAGTTAGAAGCAGAGCCTAAGGTGTAAATTATCGATAGTCCATATCTCGGAAACTATAAGAGATAATGCAATTTCGCAACCGGCAATGTAATTAGCATGCCGAATATTACTTGGAATGTGAATTGGAACGAAATCGCCAATAGATAAGACCATTTTACAATTTGGGCCCAAGTTAGAAGCAGAGCCTAAGGTGTAAATTATCGATAGTCCATATCTCGGAAACTATAAGAGATAATGCAATTTGGCAACCGGCAATGTAATTAGCATGCCGAATATTACTTGGAATGTGAATTGGAACGAAATCGCCAATAGATAAGACCATTTTACAATTTGGGCCCAAGTTAGAAGCAGAGCCTAAGGTGTAAATTATCGATAGACCATATCTCGGAAACTATAAGAGATAATGCAATTTGGCAACCGGCAATGTAATTAGCATGCCGAATATTACTTGGAATGTGAATTGGAACGAAATCGCCAATAGGTAAGACCATTTTACAATTTGGGCCCAAGTTAGAAGCAGAGCCTAAGGTGTAAATTATCGATAGTCCATATCTCGGAAACTATAAGAGATAATTCAATTTGGCAACCGGCAATGTAATTAGCATGCCGAATATTACTTGGAATGTGAATTGGAACGAAATCGCCAATAGATAAGACCATTTTACAATTTGGGCCCAAGTTAGAAGCAGAGCATAAGGTGTAAATTATCGATAGTCCATATCTCGGAAACTATAAGAGATAATGCAATTTGGCAACCGGCAATGTAATTAGCATGCCGAATATTACTTGGAATGTGAATTGGAACGAAATCGCCAATAGATAAGACCATTTTACAATTTGGGCCCAAGTTAGAAGCAGAGCCTAAGGTGTAAATTATCGATAGTCCATATCTCGGAAACTATAAGAGATAATGCAATTTGGCAACCGGCAATGTAATTAGCATGCCGAATATTACTTGGAATGTGAATTGGAACGAAATCGCCAATAGATAAGACCATTTTACAATTTGGGCCCAAGTTAGAAGCAGAGCCTAAGGTGTAAATTATTGATAGTCCATATCTCGGAAACTATAAGAGATAATGCAATTTCGCAACCGGCAATGTAATTAGCATGCCGAATATCACTTGGAATGTGAATTGGGACGAAATCGCCAATAGATAAGACCATTTTACAATTTGGGCCCAAGTTAGAAGCAGAGCCTAAGGTGTAAATTATCGATAGTCCATATCTCGGAAACTATAAGAGATAATGCAATTTGGCAACCGGCAATGTAATTAGCATGCCGAATATTACTTGGAATGTGAATTGGAACGAAATCGCCAATAGGTAAGACCATTTTACAATTTGGGCCCAAGTTAGAAGCAGAGCCTAAGGTGTAAATTATCGATAGGCCATATCTCGGAAACTATAAGAGATAATGCAATTTGGCAACCGGCAATGTAATTAGCATGCCGAATATTACTTGGAATGTGAATTGGAACGAAATCGCCAATAGATAAGACCATTTTACAATTTGGGCCCAAGTTAGAAGCAGAGCCTAAGGTGTAAATTATCGATAGTCCATATCTCGGAAACTATAAGAGATAATGCAATTTGGCAACCGGCAATGTAATTAGCATGCCGAATATTACTTGGAATGTGAATTGGAACGAAATCGCCAATAGATAAGGCCATTTTACAATTTGGGCCCAAGTTAGAAGCAGAGCCTAAGGTGTAAATTATCGATAGTCCATATCTCGGAAACTATAAGAGATAATGCAATTTGGCAACCGGCAATGTAATTAGCATGCCGAATATTACTTGGAATGTGAATTGGAACGAAATCGCCAATAGATAAGACCATTTTACAATTTGGGCCCAAGTTAGAAGCAGAGCCTAAGGTGTAAATTATCGATAGTCCATATCTCGGAAACTATAAGAGATAATGCAATTTGGCAACCGGCAATGTAATTAGCATGCCGAATATTACTTGGAATGTGAATTGGAACGAAATCGCCAATAGATAAGACCATTTTACAATTTGGGCCCAAGTTAGAAGCAGAGCCTAAGGTGTAAATTATTGATAGTCCATATCTCGGAAACTATAAGAGATAATGCAATTTCGCAACCGGCAATGTAATTAGCATGCCGAATATCACTTGGAATGTGAATTGGGACGAAATCGCCAATAGATAAGACCATTTTACAATTTGGGCCCAAGTTAGAAGCAGAGCCTAAGGTGTAAATTATCGATAGTCCATATCTCGGAAACTATAAGAGATAATGCAATTTGGCAACCGGCAATGTAATTAGCATGCCGAATATTACTTGGAATGTGAATTGTAACGAAATCGCCAATAGATAAGACCATTTTACAATTTGGGCCCAAGTTAGAAGCAGAGCCTAAGGTGTAAATTATCGATAGTCCATATCTCGGAAACTATAAGAGATAATGCAATTTGGCAACCGGCAATGTAATTAGCATGCCGAATATTACTTGGAATGTGCATTGGAACGAAATCGCCAATAGGTAAGACCATTTTACAATTTGGGCCCAAGTTAGAAGCAGAGCCTAAGGTGTAAATTATCGATAGTCCATATCTCGGAAACTATAAGAGATAATTCAATTTGGCAACCGGCAATGTAATTAGCATGCCGAATATTACTTGGAATGTGAATTGGAACGAAATCGCCAATAGATAAGACCATTTTACAATTTGGGCCCAAGTTAGAAGCAGAGCCTAAGGTGTAAATTATCGATAGTCCATATCTCCGAAACTATAAGAGATAATGCAATTTGGCAACCGGCAATGTAATTAGCATGCCGAATATTACTTGGAATGTGAATTGGAACGAAATCGCCAATAGATAAGACCATTTTACAATTTGGGCCCAAGTTAGAAGCAGAGCCTAAGGTGTAAATTATTGATAGTCCATATCTCGGAAACTATAAGAGATAATGCAATTTCGCAACCGGCAATGTAATTAGCATGCCGAATATCACTTGGAATGTGAATTGGGACGAAATCGCCAATAGATAAGACCATTTTACAATTTGGGCCCAAGTTAGAAGCAGAGCCTAAGGTGTAAATTATCGATAGTCCATATCTCGGAAACTATAAGAGATAATGCAATTTGGCAACCGGCAATGTAATTAGCATGCCGAATATTACTTGGAATGTGAAGTGGAACGAAATCGCCAATAGATAAGACCATTTTACAATTTGGGCCCAAGTTAGAAGCAGAGCCTAAGGTGTAAATTATCGATAGTCCATATCTCGGAAACTATAAGAGATAATGCAATTTGGCAACCGGCAATGTAATTAGCATGCCGAATATTACTTGGAATGTGAATTGGAACGAAATCGCCAATAGATAAGACCATTTTACAATTTGGGCCCAAGTTAGAAGCAGAGCCTAAGGTGTAAATTATCGATAGTCCATATCTCGGAAACTATAAGAGATAATGCAATTTCGCAACCGGCAATGTAATTAGCATGCCGAATATTACTTGGAGTGTGAATTGGAACGAAATCGCCAATAGATAAGACCATTTTACAATTTGGGCCCAAGTTAGAAGCAGAGCCTAAGGTGTAAATTATCGATAGTCCATATCTCGGAAACTATAAGAGATAATGCAATTTGGCAACCGGCAATGTAATTAGCATGCCGAATATTACTTGGAATGTGAATTGGAACGAAATCGCCAATAGATAAGACCATTTTACAATTTGGGCCCAAGTTAGAAGCAGAGCCTAAGGTGTAAATTATTAATAGTCCATATCTCGGAAACTATAAGAGATAATGCAATTTGGCAACCGGCAATGTAATTAGCATGCCGAATATTACTTGGAATGTGAATTGGAACGAAATCGGCAATAGATAAGACCATTTTACAATTTGGGCCCAAGTTAGAAGCAGAGCCTAAGGTGTAAATTATCGATAGTCCATATCTCGGAAACTATAAGAGATAATGCAATTTGGCAACCGGCAATGTAATTAGCATGCCGAATATTACTTGGAATGTGAATTGGAACGAAATCGCCAATAGATAAGACCATTTTACAATTTGGGCCCAAGTTAGAAGCAGAGCCTAAGGTGTAAATTATCGATAGTCCATATCTCGGAAACTATAAGAGATAATGCAATTTGGCAACCGGGAATGTAATTAGTATGCCGAATATTACTTGGAATGTGAATTGGAACGAAATCGCCAATAGATAAGACCATTTTACAATTTGGGCCCAAGTTAGAAGCAGAGCCTAAGGTGTAAATTATTGATAGTCCATATCTCGGAAACTATAAGAGATAATGCAATTTCGCAACCGGCAATGTAATTAGCATGCCGAATATCACTTGGAATGTGAATTGGGACGAAATCGCCAATAGATAAGACCATTTTACAATTTGGGCCCAAGTTAGAAGCAGAGCCTAAGGTGTAAATTATCGATAGTCCATATCTCGGAAACTATAAGAGATAATGCAATTTGGCGACCGGCAATGTAATTAGCATGCCGAATATTACTTGGATTGTGAATTGGAACGAAATCGCCAATAGATAAGACCATTTTACAATTTGGGCCCAAGTTAGAAGCAGAGCCTAAAGTGTAAATTATCGATAGTCCATATCTCGGAAACTATAAGAGATAATGCAATTTGGCAACCGGCAATGTAATTAGCATGCCGAATATTACTTGGAATGTGAATTGGAACGAAATCGCCAATAGATAAGACCATTTTACAATTTGGGCCCAAGTTAGAAGCAGAGCCTAAGGTGTAAATTATCGATAGTCCATATCTCGGAAACTATAAGAGATAATGCAATTTGGCAACCGGCAATGTAATTAGCATGCCGAATATTACTTGGAATGTGAATTGGAACGAAATCGCCAATAGATAAGACCATTTTACAATTTGGGCCCAAGTTATAAGCAGAGCCTATGGTGTAAATTATCGATAGTCCATATCTCGGAAACTATAAGAGATAATGCAATTTGGCAACCGGCAATGTAATTAGCATGCCGAATATTACTTGGAATGTTAATTAGAACGAAATCGCCAATAGATAAGACCATTTTACAATTTGGGCCCAAGTTAGAAGCAGAGCCTAAGGTGTAAATTATCGATAGTCCATATCTCGGAAAATATAAGAGTTAATGCAATTTGGCAACCGGCAATGTAATTAGCATGCCGAATATTACTTGGAATGTGAATTGGAACGAAATCGCCAATAGATAAGACCATTTTACAATTTGGGCCCAAGTTAGAAGCAGAGCTTAAGGTGTAAATTATCGATAGTCCATATCTCGGAAACTATAAGAGATAATGCAATTTGGCAACCGGCAATGTAATTAGCATGCCGAATATTACTTGGAATGTGAATTGGAACGAAATCGCCAATAGATAAGACCATTTTACAATTTGGGACCAAGTTAGAAGCAGAGCCTAAGGTGTAAATTATCGATAGTCCATATCTCGGAAACTATAAGAGATAATGCAATTTGGCAACCGGCAATGTAATTAGCATGCCGAATATTACTTGGAATGTGAATTGGAACGAAATCGCCAATAGGTAAGACCATTTTACAATTTGGGCCCAAGTTAGAAGCAGAGCCTAAGGTGTAAATTATCGATAGTCCATATCTCGGAAACTATAAGAGATAATGCAATTTGGCAACCGGCAATGTAATTAGCATGCCGAATATTACTTGGAATGTGAATTGGAACGAAATCGCCAATAGATAAGACCATTTTACAATTTGGGCCCAAGTTAGAAGCAGAGCCTAAGGTGTAAATTATCGATAGTCCATATCTCGGAAAATATAAGAGATAATGCAATTTGGCAACCGGCAATGTAATTAGCATGCCGAATATTACTTGGAATGTGAATTGGAACGAAATCGCCAATAGATAAGGCCATTTTACAATTTGGGCCCAAGTTAGAAGCAGAGCCTAAGGTGTAAATTATCGATAGTCCATATCACGGAAACTATAAGAGTTAATGCAATTTGGCAACCGGCAATGTAATTAGCATGCCGAATATTACTTGGAATGTGAATTGGAACGAAATCGCCAATAGATAAGACCATTTTACAATTTGGGCCCAAGTTAGAAGCAGAGCCTAAGGTGTAAATTATCGATAGTCCATATCTCGGAAACTATAAGAGATAATGCAATTTGGCAACCGGCAATGTAATTAGCATGCCGAATATTACTTGGAATGTGAATTGGAACGAAATCGCCAATAGATAAGACCATTTTACGATTTGGGCCCAAGTTAGAAGCAGAGCCTAAGGTGTAAATTATCGACAGTCCATATCTCGGAAACTATAAGAGATAATGCAATTTGGCAACCGGCAATATAATTAGCATGCCGAATATTACTTGGAATGTGAATTGGAACGAAATCGCCAATAGATAAGACCATTTTACAATTTGGGCCCAAGTTAGAAGCAGAGCCTAAGGTGTAAATTATTGATAGTCCATATCTCGGAAACTATAAGAGATAATGCAATTTCGCAACCGGCAATGAATTAGCATGCCGAATATTACTTGGAATGTGAATTGGAACGAAATCGCCAATAGATAAGACCATTTTACAATTTGGGCCCAATTTAGAAGCAGAGCCTAAGTTGTAAATTATTGATAGTCCATATCTCGGAAACTATAAGAGATAATGCAATTTGGCAACCGGCAATGTAATTAGCATGCCGAATATTACTTGGAATGTGAATTGGAACGAAATCGCCAATAGATAAGACCATTTTACAATTTGGGCCCAAGTTAGAAGCAGAGCCTAAGGTGTAAATTATCGATAGTCCATATCTCGGAAACTATAAGAGATAATGCAATTTGGCAACCGGCAATGTAATTAGCATGCCGAATATTACTTGGAATGTGAATTGGAACGAAATCGCCAATAGATAAGACCATTTTACAATTTGGGCCCAAGTTAGAAGCAGAGCCTAAGGTGTAAATTATCGATAGTCCATATCTCGGAAACTATACGAGATAATGCAATTTGGCAACCGGCAATGTAATTAGCATGCCGAATATTACTTGGAATGTGAATTGGAACGAAATCGCCAATAGATAAGACCATTTTACAATTTGGGCCCAAGTTATAAGCAGAGCCTATGGTGTAAATTATCGATAGTCCATATCTCGGAAACTATAAGAGATAATGCAATTTGGCAACCGGCAATGTAATTAGCATGCCGAATATTACTTGGAATGTGAATTGGAACGAAATCGCCAATAGATAAGACCATTTTACAATTTGGGCCCAAGTTAGAAGCAGAGCCTAAGGTGTAAATTATCGATAGTCCATATCTCGGAAACTATAAGAGTTAATGCAATTTGGCAACCGGCAATGTAATTAGCATGCCGAATGTTACTTGGAATGTGAATTGGAACGAAATCGCCAATAGATAAGACCATTTTACAATTTGGGCCCAAGTTAGAAGCAGAGCCTAAGGTGTAAATTATCGATAGTCCATATCTCGGAAACTATAAGAGATAATGCAATTTGGCAACCGGCAATGTAATTAGCATGCCGAATATTACTTGGAATGTGAATTGGAACGAAATCGCCAATAGATAAGACCATTTTACAATTTGGGCCCTAGTTAAAAGCAGAGCCTAAGGTGTAAATTATCGATAGTCCATATCTCGGAAACTAAGAGATAATGCAATTTGGCAACAGGCAATGTAATTAGCATGCCGAATATTACTTGGAATGTGAATTGGAACGAAATCGCCAATAGGTAAGACCATTTTACAATTTGGGCCCAAGTTAGAAGCAGAGCCTAAGGTGTAAATTATCGATAGTCCATATCTCGGAAACTATAAGAGATAATTCAATTTGGCAACCTTCAATGTAATTAGCATGCCGAATATTACTTGGAATGTGAATTGGAACGAAATCGCCAATAGATAAGACCATTTTACAATTTGGGCCCAAGTTAGAAGCAGAGCCTAAGGTGTAAATTATCGATAGTCCATATCTCAGAAACTATAAGAGATAATGCAATTTGGCAACCGGCAATGTAATTAGCATGCCGAATATTATTTGGAATGTGAATTGGAACGAAATCGCCAATAGATAAGACCATTTTACAATTTGGGCCCAAGTTAGAAGCAGAGCCTAAGGTGTAAATTATCGATAGTCCATATCTCGGAAACTATAAGAGATAATGCAATTTGGCAACCGGCAATGTAATTAGCATGCCGAATATTACTTGGAATGTGAATTGGAACGAAATCGACAATAGATAAGACCATTTTACAATTTGGGCCCAAGTTAGAAGCAGAGCCTATGGTGTAAATTATCGATAGTCCATATCTCGGAAACTATAAGAGATAATGCAATTTGGCAACCGGCAATGTAATTAGCATGCCGAATATTACTTGGAATGTGAATTGGAACGAAATCGCCAATAGATAAGACCATTTTACAATTTGGGCCCAAGTTAGAAGCAGAGCCTAAGGTGTAAATTATCGATAGTCCATATCTCGGAAACTATAAGAGTTAATGCAATTTGGCAACCGGCAATTTAATTTGCATGCCGAATATTACTTGGAATGTGAATTGGATCGAAATCGCCAATAGATAAGACCATTTTACAATTTGGGCCCAAGTTAGAAGCAGAGCTTAAGGTGTAAATTATCGATAGTCCATATCTCGGAAACTATAAGAGATAATGCAATTTGGCAACCGGCAATGTAATTAGCATGCAGAATATTACTTGGAATGTGAATTGGAACGAAATCGCCAATAGATAAGACCATTTTACAATTTGGGCCCAAGTTAGAAGCAGAGCCTAAGGTGTAAATTATCGATAGTCCATATCTCGGAAACTATAAGAGTTAATGCAATTTGGCAACCGGCAATGTAATTAGCATGCCGAATATTACTTGGAATGTGAATTGGAACGAAATCGCCAATAGATAAGACCATTTTACAATTTGGGCCCAAGTTAGAAGCAGAGCCTAAGGTGTAAATTATCGATAGTCCATATCTCGGAAACTATAAGAGATAATGCAATTTGGCAACCGGCAATGTAATTAGCATGCCGAATATTACTTGGAATGTGAATTGGAACGAAATCGCCAATAGATAAGACCATTTTACAATTTGGGCCCAAGTTAGAAGCAGAGCCTAAGTTGTAAATTATCGATAGTCCATATCTCGGAAACTATAAGAGATAATGCAATTTGGCAACCGGCAATGTAATTAGCATGCCGAATATTACTTGGAATGTGAATTGGAACGAAATCGCCAATAGATAAGACCATTTTACAATTTGGGCCCAAGTTAGAAGCAGAGCCTAAGGTGTAAATTATCGATAGTCCATATCTCGGAAACTATAAGAGATAATGCAATTTGGCAACCGGCAATGTAATTAGCATGCCGAATATTACTTGGAATGTGAATTGGAACGAAATCGCCAATAGATAAAACCATTTTACAATTTGGGCCCAAGTTAGAAGCAGAGCCTATGGTGTAAATTATCGATAGTCCATATCTCGGAAACTATAAGAGATAATGCAATTTGGCAACCGGCAATGTAATTAGCATGCCGAATATTACTTGGAATGTGAATTGGAACGAAATCGCCAATAGATAAGACCATTTTACAATTTGGGCCCAAGTTAGAAGCAGAGCCTAAGGTGTAAATTATCGATAGTCCATATCTCGGAAACTATAAGAGTTAATGCAATTTGGCAACCGGCAATGTAATTAGCATGCCGAATATTACTTGGAATGTGAATTGGAACAAAATCGCCAATAGATAAGACCATTTTACAATTTGGGCCCAAGTTAGAAGCAGAGCTTAAGGTGTAAATTATCGATAGTCCATATCTCGGAAACTATAAGAGATAATGCAAGTTGGGAACCGGCAATGTAATTAGCATGCCGAATATTACTTGGAATGTGAATTGGAACGAAATCGCCAATAGATAAGACCATTTTACAATTTGGGCCCAAGTTAGAAGCAGAGCCTAAGGTGTAAATTATCGATAGTCCATATCTCTGAAACTATAAGAGATAATGCAATTTCGCAAACGGCAATGTAATTAGCATGCCGAATATTACTTGGAATGTGAATTGGGACGAAATCGCCAATAGAGAAGACCATTTTACAATTTGGGCCCAAGTTAGAAGCAGAGCCTAAGGTGTAAATTATCGATAGTCCATATCTCGGAAACTATAAGAGATAATGCAATTTGGCAACCGGCAATGTAATTAGCATGCCGAATATTACTTGGAATGTGAATTGGAACGAAATCGCCAATAGATAAGACCATTTTACAATTTGGGCCCAAGTTAGCAGCAGAGCCTAAGGTGTAAATTATCGATAGTCCATATCTCTGAAACTATAAGAGATAATGCAATTTCGCAAACGGCAATGTAATTAGCATGCCGAATATTACTTGGAATGTGAATTGGGACGAAATCGCCAATAGAGAAGACCATTTTACAATTTGGGCCCAAGTTAGAAGCAGAGCCTAAGGTGTAAATTATCGATAGTCCATATCTCGGAAACTATAAGAGTTAATGCAATTTGGCAACCGGCAATGTAATTAGCATGCCGAATGTTACTTGGAATGTGAATTGGAACGAAATCGCCAATAGATAAGACCATTTTACAATTTGGGCCCAAGTTAGAAGCAGAGCCTAAGGTGTAAATTATCGATAGTCCATATCTCGGAAACTATAAGAGATAATGCAATTTGGCAACCGGCAATGTAATTAGCATGCCGAATATTACTTGGAATGTGAATTGGAACGAAATCGCCAATAGATAAGACCATTTTACAATTTGGGCCCTAGTTAAAAGCAGAGCCTAAGGTGTAAATTATCGATAGTCCATATCTCGGAAACTAAGAGATAATGCAATTTGGCAACAGGCAATGTAATTAGCATGCCGAATATTACTTGGAATGTGAATTGGAACGAAATCGCCAATAGGTAAGACCATTTTACAATTTGGGCCCAAGTTAGAAGCAGAGCCTAAGGTGTAAATTATCGATAGTCCATATCTCGGAAACTATAAGAGATAATTCAATTTGGCAACCTTCAATGTAATTAGCATGCCGAATATTACTTGGAATGTGAATTGGAACGAAATCGCCAATAGATAAGACCATTTTACAATTTGGGCCCAAGTTAGAAGCAGAGCCTAAGGTGTAAATTATCGATAGTCCATATCTCAGAAACTATAAGAGATAATGCAATTTGGCAACCGGCAATGTAATTAGCATGCCGAATATTATTTGGAATGTGAATTGGAACGAAATCGCCAATAGATAAGACCATTTTACAATTTGGGCCCAAGTTAGAAGCAGAGCCTAAGGTGTAAATTATCGATAGTCCATATCTCGGAAACTATAAGAGATAATGCAATTTGGCAACCGGCAATGTAATTAGCATGCCGAATATTACTTGGAATGTGAATTGGAACGAAATCGACAATAGATAAGACCATTTTACAATTTGGGCCCAAGTTAGAAGCAGAGCCTATGGTGTAAATTATCGATAGTCCATATCTCGGAAACTATAAGAGATAATGCAATTTGGCAACCGGCAATGTAATTAGCATGCCGAATATTACTTGGAATGTGAATTGGAACGAAATCGCCAATAGATAAGACCATTTTACAATTTGGGCCCAAGTTAGAAGCAGAGCCTAAGGTGTAAATTATCGATAGTCCATATCTCGGAAACTATAAGAGTTAATGCAATTTGGCAACCGGCAATTTAATTTGCATGCCGAATATTACTTGGAATGTGAATTGGATCGAAATCGCCAATAGATAAGACCATTTTACAATTTGGGCCCAAGTTAGAAGCAGAGCTTAAGGTGTAAATTATCGATAGTCCATATCTCGGAAACTATAAGAGATAATGCAATTTGGCAACCGGCAATGTAATTAGCATGCAGAATATTACTTGGAATGTGAATTGGAACGAAATCGCCAATAGATAAGACCATTTTACAATTTGGGCCCAAGTTAGAAGCAGAGCCTAAGGTGTAAATTATCGATAGTCCATATCTCGGAAACTATAAGAGTTAATGCAATTTGGCAACCGGCAATGTAATTAGCATGCCGAATATTACTTGGAATGTGAATTGGAACGAAATCGCCAATAGATAAGACCATTTTACAATTTGGGCCCAAGTTAGAAGCAGAGCCTAAGGTGTAAATTATCGATAGTCCATATCTCGGAAACTATAAGAGATAATGCAATTTGGCAACCGGCAATGTAATTAGCATGCCGAATATTACTTGGAATGTGAATTGGAACGAAATCGCCAATAGATAAGACCATTTTACAATTTGGGCCCAAGTTAGAAGCAGAGCCTAAGTTGTAAATTATCGATAGTCCATATCTCGGAAACTATAAGAGATAATGCAATTTGGCAACCGGCAATGTAATTAGCATGCCGAATATTACTTGGAATGTGAATTGGAACGAAATCGCCAATAGATAAGACCATTTTACAATTTGGGCCCAAGTTAGAAGCAGAGCCTAAGGTGTAAATTATCGATAGTCCATATCTCGGAAACTATAAGAGATAATGCAATTTGGCAACCGGCAATGTAATTAGCATGCCGAATATTACTTGGAATGTGAATTGGAACGAAATCGCCAATAGATAAAACCATTTTACAATTTGGGCCCAAGTTAGAAGCAGAGCCTATGGTGTAAATTATCGATAGTCCATATCTCGGAAACTATAAGAGATAATGCAATTTGGCAACCGGCAATGTAATTAGCATGCCGAATATTACTTGGAATGTGAATTGGAACGAAATCGCCAATAGATAAGACCATTTTACAATTTGGGCCCAAGTTAGAAGCAGAGCCTAAGGTGTAAATTATCGATAGTCCATATCTCGGAAACTATAAGAGTTAATGCAATTTGGCAACCGGCAATGTAATTAGCATGCCGAATATTACTTGGAATGTGAATTGGAACAAAATCGCCAATAGATAAGACCATTTTACAATTTGGGCCCAAGTTAGAAGCAGAGCTTAAGGTGTAAATTATCGATAGTCCATATCTCGGAAACTATAAGAGATAATGCAAGTTGGGAACCGGCAATGTAATTAGCATGCCGAATATTACTTGGAATGTGAATTGGAACGAAATCGCCAATAGATAAGACCATTTTACAATTTGGGCCCAAGTTAGAAGCAGAGCCTAAGGTGTAAATTATCGATAGTCCATATCTCTGAAACTATAAGAGATAATGCAATTTCGCAAACGGCAATGTAATTAGCATGCCGAATATTACTTGGAATGTGAATTGGGACGAAATCGCCAATAGAGAAGACCATTTTACAATTTGGGCCCAAGTTAGAAGCAGAGCCTAAGGTGTAAATTATCGATAGTCCATATCTCGGAAACTATAAGAGATAATGCAATTTGGCAACCGGCAATGTAATTAGCATGCCGAATATTACTTGGAATGTGAATTGGAACGAAATCGCCAATAGATAAGACCATTTTACAATTTGGGCCCAAGTTAGCAGCAGAGCCTAAGGTGTAAATTATCGATAGTCCATATCTCTGAAACTATAAGAGATAATGCAATTTCGCAAACGGCAATGTAATTAGCATGCCGAATATTACTTGGAATGTGAATTGGGACGAAATCGCCAATAGAGAAGACCATTTTACAATTTGGGCCCAAGTTAGAAGCAGAGCCTAAGGTGTAAATTATCGATAGTCCATATCTCGGAAACTATAAGAGATAATGCAATTTGGCAACCAGCAATGTAATTAGCATGCCGAATATTACTTGGAATGTGAATTGGAACGAAATCGCCAATAGATAAGACCATTTTACAATTTGGGCCCAAGTTAGAAGCAGAGCCTAAGGTGTAAATTATCGATAGTCCATATCTCGGAAACTATAAGAGATAATGCAATTTCGCAACCGGCAATGTAATTAGCATGCCGAATATTACTTGGAGTGTGAATTGGAACGAAATCGCCAATAGATAAGACCATTTTACAATTTGGGCCCAAGTTAGAAGCAGAGCCTAAGGTGTAAATTATCGATAGTCCATATCTCGGAAACTATAAGAGATAATGCAATTTGGCAACCGGCAATGTAATTAGCATGCCGAATATTACTTGGAATGTGAATTGGAACGAAATCGCCAATAGATAAGACCATTTTACAATTTGGGCCCAAGTTAGAAGCAGAGCCTAAGGTGTAAATTATCGATAGTCCATATCTCGGAAACTATAAGAGATAATGCAATTTGGCAATCGGCAATGTAATTAGCATGCCGAATATTACTTGGAATGTGAATTGGAACGAAATCGCCAATAGATAAGACCATTTTACAATTTAGGCCCAAGTTAGAAGCAGAGCCTAAGGTGTAAATTATCGACAGTCCATATCTCGGAAACTATAAGAGATAATGCAATTTGGCAACCGGCAATGTAATTAGCATGCCGAATATTACTTGGAATGTGAATTGGAACGAAATCGCCAATAGATAAGACCATTTTACAATTTGGGCCCAAGATAGAAGCAGAGCCTAAGGTGTAAATTATCGATAGTCCATATCTCGGAAACTATAAGAGATAATGCCATTTGGCAACCGGCAATGTAATTAGCATGCCGAATATTACTTGGAATGTGAATTGGAACGAAATCGCCAATAGATAAGACCATTTTACAATTTGGGCCCAAGTTAGAAGCAGAGCCTAAGGTGTAAATTATTGATAGTCCATATCTCGGAAACTATAAGAGATAATGCAATTTCGCAACCGGCAATGTAATAAACATGCCGAATATCACTTGGAATGTGATTTGGGACGAAATCGCCAATAGATAAGACCATTTTACAATTTGGGCCCAAGTTAGAAGCAGAGCCTAAGGTGTAAATTATTGATAGTCCATATCTCGGAAACTATAAGAGATAATGCAATTTGGCAACCGGCAATGTAATTAGCATGCCGAATATTACTTGGAATGTGAATTGGAACGAAATCGCCAATAGGTAAGACCATTTTACAATTTGGGCCCAAGTTAGAAGCAGAGCCTAAGGTGTAAATTATCGATAGTCCATATCTCGGAAACTATAAGAGATAATTCAATTTGGCAACCGGCAATGTAATTAGCATGCCGAATATTACTTGGAATGTGAATTGGAACGAAATCGCCAATAGATAAGACCATTTTACAATTTGGGCCCAAGTTAGAAGCAGAGCCTAAGGTGTAAATTATCGATAGTCCATATCTCGGAAACTATAAGAGATAATGCAATTTCGCAACCGGCAATGTAATTAGCATGCCGAATATTACTTGGAGTGTGAATTGGAACGAAATCGCCAATAGATAAGACCATTTTACAATTTGGGCCCAAGTTAGAAGCAGAGCCTAAGGTGTAAATTATCGATAGTCCATATCTCGGAAACTATAAGAGATAATGCAATTTGGCAACCGGCAATGTAATTAGCATGCCGAATATTACTTGGAATGTGAATTGGAACGAAATCGCCAATAGATAAGACCATTTTACAATTTGGGCCCAAGTTAGAAGCAGAGCCTAAGGTGTAAATTATTAATAGTCCATATCTCGGAAACTATAAGAGATAATGCAATTTGGCAACCGGCAATGTAATTAGCATGCCGAATATTACTTGGAATGTGAATTGGAACGAAATCGGCAATAGATAAGACCATTTTACAATTTGGGCCCAAGTTAGAAGCAGAGCCTAAGATGTAAATTATCGATAGTCCATATCTCGGAAACTATAAGAGATAATGCAATTTGGCAACCGGCAATGTAATTAGCATGCCGAATATTACTTGGAATGTGAATTGGAACGAAATCGCCAATAGATAAGACCATTTTACAATTTGGGCCCAAGTTAGAAGCAGAGCCTAAGGTGTAAATTATCGATAGTCCATATCTCGGAAACTATAAGAGATAATGCAATTTGGCAACCGGGAATGTAATTAGTATGCCGAATATTACTTGGAATGTGAATTGGAACGAAATCGCCAATAGATAAGACCATTTTACAATTTGGGCCCAAGTTAGAAGCAGAGCCTAAGGTGTAAATTATTGATAGTCCATATCTCGGAAACTAAAAGAGATAATGCAATTTCGCAACCGGCAATGTAATTAGCATGCCGAATATCACTTGGAATGTGAATTGGGACGAAATCGCCAATAGATAAGACCATTTTACAATTTGGGCCCAAGTTAGAAGCAGAGCCTAAGGTGTAAATTATCGATAGTCCATATCTCGGAAACTATAAGAGATAATGCAATTTGGCGACCGGCAATGTAATTAGCATGCCGAATATTACTTGGAATGTGAATTGGAACGAAATCGCCAATAGATAAGACCATTTTACAATTTGGGCCCAAGTTAGAAGCAGAGCCTAAAGTGTAAATTATCGATAGTCCATATCTCGGAAACTATAAGAGATAATGCAATTTGGCAACCGGCAATGTAATTAGCATGCCGAATATTACTTGGAATGTGAATTGGAACGAAATCGCCAATAGATAAGACCATTTTACAATTTGGGCCCAAGTTAGAAGCAGAGCCTAAGGTGTAAATTATCGATAGTCCATATCTCGGAAACTATAAGAGATAATGCAATTTGGCAACCGGCAATGTAATTAGCATGCCGAATATTACTTGGAATGTGAATTGGAACGAAATCGCCAATAGATAAGACCATTTTACAATTTGGGCCCAAGTTATAAGCAGAGCCTATGGTGTAAATTATCGATAGTCCATATCTCGGAAACTATAAGAGATAATGCAATTTGGCAACCGGCAATGTAATTAGCATGCCGAATATTACTTGGAATGTGAATTAGAACGAAATCGCCAATAGATAAGACCATTTTACAATTTGGGCCCAAGTTAGAAGCAGAGCCTAAGGTGTAAATTATCGATAGTCCATATCTCGGAAAATATAAGAGTTAATGCAATTTGGCAACCGGCAATGTAATTAGCATGCCGAATATTACTTGGAATGTGAATTGGAACGAAATCGCCAATAGATAAGACCATTTTACAATTTGGGCCCAAGTTAGAAGCAGAGCCTAAGGTGTAAATTATCGATAGTCCATATCTCGGAAACTATAAGAGATAATGCAATTTGGCAACCGGCAATGTAATTAGCATGCCGAATATTACTTGGAATGTGAATTGGAACGAAATCGCCAATAGATAAGACCATTTTACAATTTGGGACCAAGTTAGAAGCAGAGCCTAAGGTGTAAATTATCGATAGTCCATATCTCGGAAACTATAAGAGATAATGCAATTTGGCAACCGGCAATGTAATTAGCATGCCGAATATTACTTGGAATGTGAATTGGAACGAAATCGCCAATAGGTAAGACCATTTTACAATTTGGGCCCAAGTTAGAAGCAGAGCCTAAGGTGTAAATTATCGATAGTCCATATCTCGGAAACTATAAGAGATAATGCAATTTGGCAACCGGCAATGTAATTAGCATGCCGAATATTACTTGGAATGTGAATTGGAACGAAATCGCCAATAGATAAGACCATTTTACAATTTGGGCCCAAGTTAGAAGCAGAGCCTAAGGTGTAAATTATTAATAGTCCATATCTCGGAAACTATAAGAGATAATGCAATTTGGCAACCGGCAATGTAATTAGCATGCCGAATATTACTTGGAATGTGAATTGGAACGAAATCGGCAATAGATAAGACCATTTTACAATTTGGGCCCAAGTTAGAAGCAGAGCCTAAGGTGTAAATTATCGATAGTCCATATCTCGGAAACTATAAGAGATAATGCAATTTGGCAACCGGCAATGTAATTAGCATGCCGAATATTACTTGGAATGTGAATTGGAACGAAATCGCCAATAGATAAGACCATTTTACAATTTGGGCCCAAGTTAGAAGCAGAGCCTAAGGTGTAAATTATCGATAGTCCATATCTCGGAAACTATAAGAGATAATGCAATTTGGCAACCGGGAATGTAATTAGTATGCCGAATATTACTTGGAATGTGAATTGGAACGAAATCGCCAATAGATAAGACCATTTTACAATTTGGGCCCAAGTTAGAAGCAGAGCCTAAGGTGTAAATTATTGATAGTCCATATCTCGGAAACTAAAAGAGATAATGCAATTTCGCAACCGGCAATGTAATTAGCATGCCGAATATCACTTGGAATGTGAATTGGGACGAAATCGCCAATAGATAAGACCATTTTACAATTTGGGCCCAAGTTAGAAGCAGAGCCTAAGGTGTAAATTATCGATAGTCCATATCTCGGAAACTATAAGAGATAATGCAATTTGGCGACCGGCAATGTAATTAGCATGCCGAATATTACTTGGAATGTGAATTGGAACGAAATCGCCAATAGATAAGACCATTTTACAATTTGGGCCCAAGTTAGAAGCAGAGCCTAAAGTGTAAATTATCGATAGTCCATATCTCGGAAACTATAAGAGATAATGCAATTTGGCAACCGGCAATGTAATTAGCATGCCGAATATTACTTGGAATGTGAATTGGAACGAAATCGCCAATAGATAAGACCATTTTACAATTTGGGCCCAAGTTAGAAGCAGAGCCTAAGGTGTAAATTATCGATAGTCCATATCTCGGAAACTATAAGAGATAATGCAATTTGGCAACCGGCAATGTAATTAGCATGCCGAATATTACTTGGAATGTGAATTGGAACGAAATCGCCAATAGATAAGACCATTTTACAATTTGGGCCCAAGTTATAAGCAGAGCCTATGGTGTAAATTATCGATAGTCCATATCTCGGAAACTATAAGAGATAATGCAATTTGGCAACCGGCAATGTAATTAGCATGCCGAATATTACTTGGAATGTGAATTAGAACGAAATCGCCAATAGATAAGACCATTTTACAATTTGGGCCCAAGTTAGAAGCAGAGCCTAAGGTGTAAATTATCGATAGTCCATATCTCGGAAAATATAAGAGTTAATGCAATTTGGCAACCGGCAATGTAATTAGCATGCCGAATATTACTTGGAATGTGAATTGGAACGAAATCGCCAATAGATAAGACCATTTTACAATTTGGGACCAAGTTAGAAGCAGAGCCTAAGGTGTAAATTATCGATAGTCCATATCTCGGAAACTATAAGAGATAATGCAATTTGGCAACCGGCAATGTAATTAGCATGCCGAATATTACTTGGAATGTGAATTGGAACGAAATCGCCAATAGGTAAGACCATTTTACAATTTGGGCCCAAGTTAGAAGCAGAGCCTAAGGTGTAAATTATCGATAGTCCATATCTCGGAAACTATAAGAGATAATGCAATTTGGCAACCGGCAATGTAATTAGCATGCCGAATATTACTTGGAATGTGAATTGGAACGAAATCGCCAATAGATAAGGCCATTTTACAATTTGGGCCCAAGTTAGAAGCAGAGCCTAAGGTGTAAATTATCGATAGTCCATATCACGGAAACTATAAGAGTTAATGCAATTTGGCAACCGGCAATGTAATTAGCATGCCGAATATTACTTGGAATGTGAATTGGAACGAAATCGCCAATAGATAAGACCATTTTACAATTTGGGCCCAAGTTAGAAGCAGAGCCTAAGGTGTAAATTATCGATAGTCCATATCTCGGAAACTATAAGAGATAATGCAATTTGGCAACCGGCAATGTAATTAGCATGCCGAATATTACTTGGAATGTGAATTGGAACGAAATCGCCAATAGATAAGACCATTTTACGATTTGGGCCCAAGTTAGAAGCAGAGCCTAAGGTGTAAATTATCGACAGTCCATATCTCGGAAACTATAAGAGATAATGCAATTTGGCAACCGGCAATATAATTAGCATGCCGAATATTACTTGGAATGTGAATTGGAACGAAATCGCCAATAGATAAGACCATTTTACAATTTGGGCCCAAGTTAGAAGCAGAGCCTAAGGTGTAAATTATTGATAGTCCATATCTCGGAAACTATAAGAGATAATGCAATTTCGCAACCGGCAATGAATTAGCATGCCGAATATTACTTGGAATGTGAATTGGAACGAAATCGCCAATAGATAAGACCATTTTACAATTTGGGCCCAATTTAGAAGCAGAGCCTAAGGTGTAAATTATTGATAGTCCATATCTCGGAAACTATAAGAGATAATGCAATTTGGCAACCGGCAATGTAATTAGCATGCCGAATATTACTTGGAATGTGAATTGGAACGAAATCGCCAATAGATAAGACCATTTTACAATTTGGGCCCAAGTTAGAAGCAGAGCCTAAGGTGTAAATTATCGATAGTCCATATCTCGGAAACTATAAGAGATAATGCAATTTGGCAAACGGCAATGTAATTAGCATGCCGAATATTACTTGGAATGTGAATTGGAACGAAATCGCCAATAGATAAGACCATTTTACAATTTGGGCCCAAGTTAGAAGCAGAGCATAAGGTGTAAATTATCGATAGTCCATATCTCGGAAACTATAAGAGATAATGCAATTTGGCAACCGGCAATGTAATTAGCATGCCGAATATTACTTGGAATGTGAATTGGAACGAAATCGCCAATAGATAAGACCATTTTACAATTTGGGCCCAAGTTATAAGCAGAGCCTATGGTGTAAATTATCGATAGTCCATATCTCGGAAACTATAAGAGATAATGCAATTTGGCAACCGGCAATGTAATTAGCATGCCGAATATTACTTGGAATGTGAATTGGAACGAAATCGCCAATAGATAAGACCATTTTACAATTTGGGCCCAAGTTAGAAGCAGAGCCTAAGGTGTAAATTATCGATAGTCCATATCTCGGAAACTATAAGAGTTAATGCAATTTGGCAACCGGCAATGTAATTAGCATGCCGAATGTTACTTGGAATGTGAATTGGAACGAAATCGCCAATAGATAAGACCATTTTACAATTTGGGCCCAAGTTAGAAGCAGAGCCTAAGGTGTAAATTATCGATAGTCCATATCTCGGAAACTATAAGAGATAATGCAATTTGGCAACCGGCAATGTAATTAGCATGCCGAATATTACTTGGAATGTGAATTGGAACGAAATCGCCAATAGATAAGACCATTTTACAATTTGGGCCCTAGTTAAAAGCAGAGCCTAAGGTGTAAATTATCGATAGTCCATATCTCGGAAACTATAAGAGATAATGCAATTTGGCAACCGGCAATGTAATTAGCATGCCGAATATTACTTGGAATGTGAATTGGAACGAAATCGCCAATAGGTAAGACCATTTTACAATTTGGGCCCAAGTTAGAAGCAGAGCCTAAGGTGTAAATTATCGATAGTCCATATCTCGGAAACTATAAGAGATAATTCAATTTGGCAACCGGCAATGTAATTAGCATGCCGAATATTACTTGGAATGTGAATTGGAACGAAATCGCCAATAGATAAGACCATTTTACAATTTGGGCCCAAGTTAGAAGCAGAGCCTAAGGTGTAAATTATCGATAGTCCATATCTCAGAAACTATAAGAGATAATGCAATTTGGCAACCGGCAATGTAATTAGCATGCCGAATATTATTTGGAATGTGAATTGGAACGAAATCG
The DNA here is from genome assembly GCF_030347505.1 of Rhynchophorus ferrugineus. Taxonomy (NCBI): domain Eukaryota; kingdom Metazoa; phylum Arthropoda; class Insecta; order Coleoptera; family Curculionidae; genus Rhynchophorus; species Rhynchophorus ferrugineus. The sequence continues at coordinate 23,262 of NW_027472678.1, forward strand.
CCAATAGATAAGACCATTTTACAATTTGGGCCCAAGTTAGAAGCAGAGCCTAAGGTGTAAATTATCGATAGTCCATATCTCGGAAACTATAAGAGATAATGCAATTTGGCAACCGGCAATGTAATTAGCATGCCGAATATTACTTGGAATGTGAATTGGAACGAAATCGACAATAGATAAGACCATTTTACAATTTGGGCCCAAGTTAGAAGCAGAGCCTATGGTGTAAATTATCGATAGTCCATATCTCGGAAACTATAAGAGATAATGCAATTTGGCAACCGGCAATGTAATTAGCATGCCGAATATTACTTGGAATGTGAATTGGAACGAAATCGCCAATAGATAAGACCATTTTACAATTTGGGCCCAAGTTAGAAGCAGAGCCTAAGGTGTAAATTATCGATAGTCCATATCTCGGAAACTATAAGAGTTAATGCAATTTGGCAACCGGCAATTTAATTAGCATGCCGAATATTACTTGGAATGTGAATTGGATCGAAATCGCCAATAGATAAGACCATTTTACAATTTGGGCCCAAGTTAGAAGCAGAGCTTAAGGTGTAAATTATCGATAGTCCATATCTCGGAAACTATAAGAGATAATGCAATTTGGCAACCGGCAATGTAATTAGCATGCAGAATATTACTTGGAATGTGAATTGGAACGAAATCGCCAATAGATAAGACCATTTTACAATTTGGGCCCAAGTTAGAAGCAGAGCCTAAGGTGTAAATTATCGATAGTCCATATCTCGGAAACTATAAGAGTTAATGCAATTTGGCAACCGGCAATGTAATTAGCATGCCGAATATTACTTGGAATGTGAATTGGAACGATATCGCCAATAGATAAGACCATTTTACAATTTGGGCCCAAGTTAGAAGCAGAGCCTAAGGTGTAAATTATCGATAGTCCATATCTCGGAAACTATAAGAGATAATGCAATTTGGCAACCGGCAATGTAATTAGCATGCCGAATATTACTTGGAATGTGAATTGGAACGAAATCGCCAATAGATAAGACCATTTTACAATTTGGGCCCAAGTTAGAAGCAGAGCCTAAGGTGTAAATTATCGATAGTCCATATCTCGGAAACTATAAGAGATAATGCAATTTGGCAACCGGCAATGTAATTAGCATGCCGAATATTACTTGGAATGTGAATTGGAACGAAATCGCCAATAGATAAGACCATTTTACAATTTGGGCCCAAGTTAGAAGCAGAGCCTAAGGTGTAAATTATCGATAGTCCATATCTCGGAAACTATAAGAGATAATGCAATTTGGCAACCGGCAATGTAATTAGCATGCCGAATATTACTTGGAATGTGAATTGGAACGAAATCGCCAATAGATAAAACCATTTTACAATTTGGGCCCAAGTTAGAAGCAGAGCCTAAGGTGTAAATTATCGATAGTCCATATCTCGGAAACTATAAGAGATAATGCAATTTGGCAACCGGCAATGTAATTAGCATGCCGAATATTACTTGGAATGTGAATTGGAACGAAATCGCCAATAGATAAGACCATTTTACAATTTGGGCCCAAGTTAGAAGCAGAGCCTAAGGTGTAAATTATCGATAGTCCATATCTCTGAAACTATAAGAGATAATGCAATTTCGCAAACGGCAATGTAATTAGCATGCCGAATATTTCTTGGAATGTGAATTGGGACGAAATCGCCAATAGAGAAGACCATTTTACAATTTGGGCCCAAGTTAGAAGCAGAGCCTAAGGTGTAAATTATCGATAGTCCATATCTCGGAAACTATAAGAGATAATGCAATTTGGCAACCAGCAATGTAATTAGCATGCCGAATATTACTTGGAATGTGAATTGGAACGAAATCGCCAATAGATAAGACCATTTTACAATTTGGGCCCAAGTTAGAAGCAGAGCCTAAGGTGTAAATTATCGATAGTCCATATCTCGGAAACTATAAGAGATAATGCAATTTCGCAACCGGCAATGTAATTAGCATGCCGAATATTACTTGGAGTGTGAATTGGAACGAAATCGCCAATAGATAAGACCATTTTACAATTTGGGCCCAAGTTAGAAGCAGAGCCTAAGGTGTAAATTATCGATAGTCCATATCTCGGAAACTATAAGAGATAATGCAATTTGGCAACCGGCAATGTAATTAGCATGCCGAATATTACTTGGAATGTGAATTGGAACGAAATCGCCAATAGATAAGACCATTTTACAATTTGGGCCCAAGTTAGAAGCAGAGCCTAAGGTGTAAATTATCGATAGTCCATATCTCGGAAACTATAAGAGATAATGCAATTTGGCAATCGGCAATGTAATTAGCATGCCGAATATTACTTGGAATGTGAATTGGAACGAAATCGCCAATAGATAAGACCATTTTACAATTTGGGCCCAAGTTAGAAGCAGAGCCTAAGGTGTAAATTATCGACAGTCCATATCTCGGAAACTATAAGAGATAATGCAATTTGGCAACCGGCAATGTAATTAGCATGCCGAATATTACTTGGAATGTGAATTGGAACGAAATCGCCAATAGATAAGACCATTTTACAATTTGGGCCCAAGTTAGAAGCAGAGCCTAAGGTGTAAATTATCGATAGTCCATATCTCGGAAACTATAAGAGATAATGCCATTTGGCAACCGGCAATGTAATTAGCATGCCGAATATTACTTGGAATGTGAATTGGAACGAAATCGCCAATAGATAAGACCATTTTACAATTTGGGCCCAAGTTAGAAGCAGAGCCTAAGGTGTAAATTATTGATAGTCCATACCTCGGAAACTATAAGAGATAATGCAATTTCGCAACCGGCAATTTAATTAGCATGCCGAATATCACTTGGAATGTGAATTGGGACGAAATCGCCAATAGATAAGACCATTTTACAATTTGGGCCAAAGTTAGAAGCAGAGCCTAAGGTGTAAATTATCGATAGTCCATATCTCGGAAACTATAAGAGATAATGCAATTTGGCAAACGGCAATGTAATTAGCATGCCGAATATTACTTGGAATGTGAATTGGAACGAAATCGCCAATAGGTAAGACCATTTTACAATTTGGGCCCAAGTTAGAAGCAGAGCCTAAGGTGTAAATTATCGATAGTCCATATCTCGGAAACTATAAGAGATAATTCAATTTGGCAACCGGCAATGTAATTAGCATGCCGAATATTACTTGGAATGTGAATTGGAACGAAATCGCCAATAGATAAGACCATTTTACAATTTGGGCCCAAGTTAGAAGCAGAGCCTAAGGTGTAAATCATCGATAGTCCATATCTCGGAAACTATAAGAGATAATGCAATTTGGCAACCGGCAATGTAATTAGCATGCCGAATATTACTTGGAATGTGAATTGGAACGAAATCGCCAATAGATAAGACCATTTTACAATTTGGGCCCAAGTTAGAAGCAGAGCCTAAGTTGTAAATTATCGATAGTCCATATCTCGGAAACTATAAGAGATAATGCAATTTGGCAACCGGCAATGTAATTAGCATGCCGAATATTACTTGGAATGTGAATTGGCAGAGCCTAAGGTGTAAATTATCGATAGTCCATATCTCGGAAACTATAAGAGATAATGCAATTTGGCAACCGGCAATGTAATTAGCATGCCGAATATTACTTGGAATGTGAATTGGAACGAAATCGCCAATAGATAAGACCATTTTACAATTTGGGCCCAAGTTAGAAGCAGAGCCTAAGGTGTAAATTATTGATAGTCCATATCTCGGAAACTATAAGAGATAATGCAATTTCGCAACCGGCAATGTAATTAGCATGCCGAATATCACTTGGATTGTGAATTTGGACGAAATCGCCAATAGATAAGACCATTTTACAATTTGGGCCCAAGTTAGAAGCAGAGCCTAAGGTGTAAATTATCGATAGTCCATATCTCGGAAACTATAAGAGATAATGCAATTTGGCAACCGGCAATGTAATTAGCATGCCGAATATTATTTGGAATGTGAATTGGAACGAAATCGCCAATAGATAAGACCATTTTACAATTTGGGCCCAAGTTAGAAGCAGAGCCTAAGGTGTAAATTATCGATAGTCCATATCTCGGAAACTATAAGAGATAATTCAATTTGGCAACCGGCAATGTAATTAGCATGCCGAATATTACTTGGAATGTGAATTGGAACGAAATCGCCAATAGATAAGACCATTTTACCATTTGGGCCCAAGTTAGAAGCAGAGCCTAAGGTGTAAATTATCGATAGTCCATATCGCGGAAACTATAAGAGATAATGCAATTTGGCAACCGGCAATGTAATTAGCATGCCGAATATTACTTGGAATGTGAATTGGAACGAAATCGCCAATAGATAAGGCCATTTTACAATTTGGGCCCAAGTTAGAAGCAGAGCCTAAGGTGTAAATTATCGATAGTCCATATCACGGAAACTATAAGAGTTAATGCAATTTGGCAACCGGCAATGTAATTAGCATGCCGAATATTACTTGGAATGTGAATTGGAACGAAATCGCCAATAGATAAGACCATTTTACAATTTGGGCCCAAGTTAGAAGCAGAGCCTAAGGTGTAAATTATCGATAGTCCATATCTCGGAAACTATAAGAGATAATGCAATTTGGCAACCGGCAATGTAATTAGCATGCCGAATATTACTTGGAATGTGAATTGGAACGAAATCGATAATAGATAAGACCATTTTACGATTTGGGCCCAAGTTAGAAGCAGAGCCTAAGGTGTAAATTATCGACAGTCCATATCTCGGAAACTATAAGAGATAATGCAATTTGGCAACCGGCAATATAATTAGCATGCCGAATATTACTTGGAATGTGAATTGGAACGAAATCGCCAATAGATAAGACCATTTTACAATTTGGGCCCAAGTTAGAAGCAGAGCCTAAGGTGTAAATTATTGATAGTCCATATCTCGGAAACTATAAGAGATAATGCTATTTCGCAACCGGCAATGAATTAGCATGCCGAATATTACTTGGAATGTGAATTGGAACGAAATCGCCAATAGATAAGACCATTTTACAATTTGGGCCCAATTTAGAAGCAGAGCCTAAGGTGTAAATTATTGATAGTCCATATCTCGGAAACTATAAGAGATAATGCAATTTGGCAACCGGCAATGTAATTAGCATGCCGAATATTACTTGGAATGTGAATTGGAACGAAATCGCCAATAGATAAGACCATTTTACAATTTGGGCCCAAGTTAGAAGCAGAGCCTAAGGTGTAAATTATCGATAGTCCATATCTCGGAAACTATAAGAGATAATGCAATTTGGCAACCGGCAATGTAATTAGCATGCCGAATATTACTTGGAATCTGAATTGGAACGAAATCGCCAATAGATAAGACCATTTTACAATTTGGGCCCAAGTTAGAAGCAGAGCCTAAGGTGTAAATTATCGATAGTCCATATCTCGGAAACTATAAGAGATAATGCAATTTGGCAACCGGCAATGTAATTAGCATGCCGAATATTACTTGGAATGTGAATTGGAACGAAATCGCCAATAGATAAGACCATTTTACAATTTGGGCCCAAGTTATAAGCAGAGCCTATGGTGTAAATTATCGATAGTCCATATCTCGGAAACTATAAGAGATAATGCAATTTGGCAACCGGCAATGTAATTAGCATGCCGAATATTACTTGGAATGTGAATTGGAACGAAATCGCCAATAGATAAGACCATTTTACAATTTGGGCCCAAGTTAGAAGCAGAGCCTAAGGTGTAAATTATCGATAGTCCATATCTCGGAAACTATAAGAGTTAATGCAATTTGGCAACCGGCAATGTAATTAGCATGCCGAATGTTACTTGGAATGTGAATTGGAACGAAATCGCCAATAGATAAGACCATTTTACAATTTGGGCCCAAGTTAGAAGCAGAGCCTAAGGTGTAAATTATCGATAGTCCATATCTCGGAAACTATAAGAGATAATGCAATTTGGCAACCGGCAATGTAATTAGCATGCCGAATATTACTTGGAATGTGAATTGGAACGAAATCGCCAATAGATAAGACCATTTTACAATTTGGGCCCTAGTTAAAAGCAGAGCCTAAGGTGTAAATTATCGATAGTCCATATCTCGGAAACTATAAGAGATAATGCAATTTGGCAACCGGCAATGTAATTAGCATGCAGAATATTACTTGGAATGTGAATTGGAACGAAATCGCCAATAGGTAAGACCATTTTACAATTTGGGCCCAAGTTAGAAGCAGAGCCTAAGGTGTAAATTATCGATAGTCCATATCTCGGAAACTATAAGAGATAATTCAATTTGGCAACCGGCAATGTAATTAGCATGCCGAATATTACTTGGAATGTGAATTGGAACGAAATCGCCAATAGATAAGACCATTTTACAATTTGGGCCCAAGTTAGAAGCAGAGCCTAAGGTGTAAATTATCGATAGTCCATATCTCGGAAACTATAAGAGATAATGCAATTTGGCAACCAGCAATGCAATTAGCATGCCGAATATTACTTGGAATGTGAATTGGAACGAAATCGCCAATAGATAAGACCATTTTACAATTTGGGCCCAAGTTAGAAGCAGAGCCTAAGGTGTAAATTATCGATAGTCCATATCTCGGAAACTATAAGAGATAATTCAATTTGGCAACCGGCAATGTAATTAGCATGCCGAATATTACTTGGAATGTGAATTGGAACGAAATCGCCAATAGATAAGACCATTTTACAATTTGGGCCCAAGTTAGAAGCAGAGCCTAAGGTGTAAATTATCGATAGTCCATATCTCGGAAACTATAAGAGATAATGCAATTTCGCAACCGGCAATGTAATTAGCATGCCGAATATTACTTGGAGTGTGAATTGGAACGAAATCGCCAATAGATAAGACCATTTTACAATTTGGGCCCAAGTTAGAAGCAGAGCCTAAGGTGTAAATTATCGATAGTCCATATCTCGGAAACTATAAGAGATAATGCAATTTGGCAACCGGCAATGTAATTAGCATGCCGAATATTACTTGGAATGTGAATTGGAACGAAATCGCCAATAGATAAGACCATTTTACAATTTGGGCCCAAGTTAGAAGCAGAGCCTAAGGTGTAAATTATTAATAGTCCATATCTCGGAAACTATAAGAGATAATGCAATTTGGCAACCGGCAATGTAATTAGCATGCCGAATATTACTTGGAATGTGAATTGGAACGAAATCGGCAATAGATAAGACCATTTTACAATTTGGGCCCAAGTTAGAAGCAGAGCCTAAGATGTAAATTATCGATAGTCCATATCTCGGAAACTATAAGAGATAATGCAATTTGGCAACCGGCAATGTAATTAGCATGCCGAATATTACTTGGAATGTGAATTGGAACGAAATCGCCAATAGATAAGACCATTTTACAATTTGGGCCCAAGTTAGAAGCAGAGCCTAAGGTGTAAATTATCGATAGTCCATATCTCGGAAACTATAAGAGATAATGCAATTTGGCAACCGGGAATGTAATTAGTATGCCGAATATTACTTGGAATGTGAATTGGAACGAAATCGCCAATAGATAAGACCATTTTACAATTTGGGCCCAAGTTAGAAGCAGAGCCTAAGGTGTAAATTATTGATAGTCCATATCTCGGAAACTAAAAGAGATAATGCAATTTCGCAACCGGCAATGTAATTAGCATGCCGAATATCACTTGGAATGTGAATTGGGACGAAATCGCCAATAGATAAGACCATTTTACAATTTGGGCCCAAGTTAGAAGCAGAGCCTAAGGTGTAAATTATCGATAGTCCATATCTCGGAAACTATAAGAGATAATGCAATTTGGCGACCGGCAATGTAATTAGCATGCCGAATATTACTTGGAATGTGAATTGGAACGAAATCGCCAATAGATAAGACCATTTTACAATTTGGGCCCAAGTTAGAAGCAGAGCCTAAAGTGTAAATTATCGATAGTCCATATCTCGGAAACTATAAGAGATAATGCAATTTGGCAACCGGCAATGTAATTAGCATGCCGAATATTACTTGGAATGTGAATTGGAACGAAATCGCCAATAGATAAGACCATTTTACAATTTGGGCCCAAGTTAGAAGCAGAGCCTAAGGTGTAAATTATCGATAGTCCATATCTCGGAAACTATAAGAGATAATGCAATTTGGCAACCGGCAATGTAATTAGCATGCCGAATATTACTTGGAATGTGAATTGGAACGAAATCGCCAATAGATAAGACCATTTTACAATTTGGGCCCAAGTTATAAGCAGAGCCTATGGTGTAAATTATCGATAGTCCATATCTCGGAAACTATAAGAGATAATGCAATTTGGCAACCGGCAATGTAATTAGCATGCCGAATATTACTTGGAATGTGAATTAGAACGAAATCGCCAATAGATAAGACCATTTTACAATTTGGGCCCAAGTTAGAAGCAGAGCCTAAGGTGTAAATTATCGATAGTCCATATCTCGGAAAATATAAGAGTTAATGCAATTTGGCAACCGGCAATGTAATTAGCATGCCGAATATTACTTGGAATGTGAATTGGAACGAAATCGCCAATAGATAAGACCATTTTACAATTTGGGCCCAAGTTAGAAGCAGAGCCTAAGGTGTAAATTATCGATAGTCCATATCTCGGAAACTATAAGAGATAATGCAATTTGGCAACCGGCAATGTAATTAGCATGCCGAATATTACTTGGAATGTGAATTGGAACGAAATCGCCAATAGATAAGACCATTTTACAATTTGGGACCAAGTTAGAAGCAGAGCCTAAGGTGTAAATTATCGATAGTCCATATCTCGGAAACTATAAGAGATAATGCAATTTGGCAACCGGCAATGTAATTAGCATGCCGAATATTACTTGGAATGTGAATTGGAACGAAATCGCCAATAGGTAAGACCATTTTACAATTTGGGCCCAAGTTAGAAGCAGAGCCTAAGGTGTAAATTATCGATAGTCCATATCTCGGAAACTATAAGAGATAATGCAATTTGGCAACCGGCAATGTAATTAGCATGCCGAATATTACTTGGAATGTGAATTGGAACGAAATCGCCAATAGATAAGACCATTTTACAATTTGGGCCCAAGTTAGAAGCAGAGCCTAAGGTGTAAATTATTAATAGTCCATATCTCGGAAACTATAAGAGATAATGCAATTTGGCAACCGGCAATGTAATTAGCATGCCGAATATTACTTGGAATGTGAATTGGAACGAAATCGGCAATAGATAAGACCATTTTACAATTTGGGCCCAAGTTAGAAGCAGAGCCTAAGGTGTAAATTATCGATAGTCCATATCTCGGAAACTATAAGAGATAATGCAATTTGGCAACCGGCAATGTAATTAGCATGCCGAATATTACTTGGAATGTGAATTGGAACGAAATCGCCAATAGATAAGACCATTTTACAATTTGGGCCCAAGTTAGAAGCAGAGCCTAAGGTGTAAATTATCGATAGTCCATATCTCGGAAACTATAAGAGATAATGCAATTTGGCAACCGGGAATGTAATTAGTATGCCGAATATTACTTGGAATGTGAATTGGAACGAAATCGCCAATAGATAAGACCATTTTACAATTTGGGCCCAAGTTAGAAGCAGAGCCTAAGGTGTAAATTATTGATAGTCCATATCTCGGAAACTAAAAGAGATAATGCAATTTCGCAACCGGCAATGTAATTAGCATGCCGAATATCACTTGGAATGTGAATTGGGACGAAATCGCCAATAGATAAGACCATTTTACAATTTGGGCCCAAGTTAGAAGCAGAGCCTAAGGTGTAAATTATCGATAGTCCATATCTCGGAAACTATAAGAGATAATTCAATTTGGCAACCGGCAATGTAATTAGCATGCCGAATATTACTTGGAATGTGAATTGGAACGAAATCGCCAATAGATAAGACCATTTTACAATTTGGGCCCAAGTTAGAAGCAGAGCCTAAGGTGTAAATTATCGATAGTCCATATCTCGGAAACTATAAGAGATAATGCAATTTGGCAACCCGCAATGCAATTAGCATGCCGAATATTACTTGGAATGTGAATTGGAACGAAATCGCCAATAGATAAGACCATTTTACAATTTGGGCCCAAGTTAGAAGCAGAGCCTAAGGTGTAAATTATCGATAGTCCATATCTCGGAAACTATAAGAGATAATTCAATTTGGCAACCGGCAATGTAATTAGCATGCCGAATATTACTTGGAATGTGAATTGGAACGAAATCGCCAATAGATAAGACCATTTTACAATTTGGGCCCAAGTTAGAAGCAGAGCCTAAGGTGTAAATTATCGATAGTCCATATCTCGGAAACTATAAGAGATAATGCAATTTCGCAACCGGCAATGTAATTAGCATGCCGAATATTACTTGGAGTGTGAATTGGAACGAAATCGCCAATAGATAAGACCATTTTACAATTTGGGCCCAAGTTAGAAGCAGAGCCTAAGGTGTAAATTATCGATAGTCCATATCTCGGAAACTATAAGAGATAATGCAATTTGGCAACCGGCAATGTAATTAGCATGCCGAATATTACTTGGAATGTGAATTGGAACGAAATCGCCAATAGATAAGACCATTTTACAATTTGGGCCCAAGTTAGAAGCAGAGCCTAAGGTGTAAATTATTAATAGTCCATATCTCGGAAACTATAAGAGATAATGCAATTTGGCAACCGGCAATGTAATTAGCATGCCGAATATTACTTGGAATGTGAATTGGAACGAAATCGGCAATAGATAAGACCATTTTACAATTTGGGCCCAAGTTAGAAGCAGAGCCTAAGATGTAAATTATCGATAGTCCATATCTCGGAAACTATAAGAGATAATGCAATTTGGCAACCGGCAATGTAATTAGCATGCCGAATATTACTTGGAATGTGAATTGGAACGAAATCGCCAATAGATAAGACCATTTTACAATTTGGGCCCAAGTTAGAAGCAGAGCCTAAGGTGTAAATTATCGATAGTCCATATCTCGGAAACTATAAGAGATAATGCAATTTGGCAACCGGGAATGTAATTAGTATGCCGAATATTACTTGGAATGTGAATTGGAACGAAATCGCCAATAGATAAGACCATTTTACAATTTGGGCCCAAGTTAGAAGCAGAGCCTAAGGTGTAAATTATTGATAGTCCATATCTCGGAAACTAAAAGAGATAATGCAATTTCGCAACCGGCAATGTAATTAGCATGCCGAATATCACTTGGAATGTGAATTGGGACGAAATCGCCAATAGATAAGACCATTTTACAATTTGGGCCCAAGTTAGAAGCAGAGCCTAAGGTGTAAATTATCGATAGTCCATATCTCGGAAACTATAAGAGATAATGCAATTTGGCGACCGGCAATGTAATTAGCATGCCGAATATTACTTGGAATGTGAATTGGAACGAAATCGCCAATAGATAAGACCATTTTACAATTTGGGCCCAAGTTAGAAGCAGAGCCTAAAGTGTAAATTATCGATAGTCCATATCTCGGAAACTATAAGAGATAATGCAATTTGGCAACCGGCAATGTAATTAGCATGCCGAATATTACTTGGAATGTGAATTGGAACGAAATCGCCAATAGATAAGACCATTTTACAATTTGGGCCCAAGTTAGAAGCAGAGCCTAAGGTGTAAATTATCGATAGTCCATATCTCGGAAACTATAAGAGATAATGCAATTTGGCAACCGGCAATGTAATTAGCATGCCGAATATTACTTGGAATGTGAATTGGAACGAAATCGCCAATAGATAAGACCATTTTACAATTTGGGCCCAAGTTATAAGCAGAGCCTATGGTGTAAATTATCGATAGTCCATATCTCGGAAACTATAAGAGATAATGCAATTTGGCAACCGGCAATGTAATTAGCATGCCGAATATTACTTGGAATGTGAATTAGAACGAAATCGCCAATAGATAAGACCATTTTACAATTTGGGCCCAAGTTAGAAGCAGAGCCTAAGGTGTAAATTATCGATAGTCCATATCTCGGAAAATATAAGAGTTAATGCAATTTGGCAACCGGCAATGTAATTAGCATGCCGAATATTACTTGGAATGTGAATTGGAACGAAATCGCCAATAGATAAGACCATTTTACAATTTGGGCCCAAGTTAGAAGCAGAGCCTAAGGTGTAAATTATCGATAGTCCATATCTCGGAAACTATAAGAGATAATGCAATTTGGCAACCGGCAATGTAATTAGCATGCCGAATATTACTTGGAATGTGAATTGGAACGAAATCGCCAATAGATAAGACCATTTTACAATTTGGGCCCAAGTTAGAAGCAGAGCCTAAGGTGTAAATTATTAATAGTCCATATCTCGGAAACTATAAGAGATAATGCAATTTGGCAACCGGCAATGTAATTAGCATGCCGAATATTACTTGGAATGTGAATTGGAACGAAATCGGCAATAGATAAGACCATTTTACAATTTGGGCCCAAGTTAGAAGCAGAGCCTAAGGTGTAAATTATCGATAGTCCATATCTCGGAAACTATAAGAGATAATGCAATTTGGCAACCGGCAATGTAATTAGCATGCCGAATATTACTTGGAATGTGAATTGGAACGAAATCGCCAATAGATAAGACCATTTTACAATTTGGGCCCAAGTTAGAAGCAGAGCCTAAGGTGTAAATTATCGATAGTCCATATCTCGGAAACTATAAGAGATAATGCAATTTGGCAACCGGGAATGTAATTAGTATGCCGAATATTACTTGGAATGTGAATTGGAACGAAATCGCCAATAGATAAGACCATTTTACAATTTGGGCCCAAGTTAGAAGCAGAGCCTAAGGTGTAAATTATTGATAGTCCATATCTCGGAAACTAAAAGAGATAATGCAATTTCGCAACCGGCAATGTAATTAGCATGCCGAATATCACTTGGAATGTGAATTGGGACGAAATCGCCAATAGATAAGACCATTTTACAATTTGGGCCCAAGTTAGAAGCAGAGCCTAAGGTGTAAATTATCGATAGTCCATATCTCGGAAACTATAAGAGATAATGCAATTTGGCGACCGGCAATGTAATTAGCATGCCGAATATTACTTGGAATGTGAATTGGAACGAAATCGCCAATAGATAAGACCATTTTACAATTTGGGCCCAAGTTAGAAGCAGAGCCTAAAGTGTAAATTATCGATAGTCCATATCTCGGAAACTATAAGAGATAATGCAATTTGGCAACCGGCAATGTAATTAGCATGCCGAATATTACTTGGAATGTGAATTGGAACGAAATCGCCAATAGATAAGACCATTTTACAATTTGGGCCCAAGTTAGAAGCAGAGCCTAAGGTGTAAATTATCGATAGTCCATATCTCGGAAACTATAAGAGATAATGCAATTTGGCAACCGGCAATGTAATTAGCATGCCGAATATTACTAGGAATGTGAATTGGAACGAAATCGCCAATAGATAAGACCATTTTACAATTTGGGCCCAAGTTATAAGCAGAGCCTATGGTGTAAATTATCGATAGTCCATATCTCGGAAACTATAAGAGATAATGCAATTTGGCAACCGGCAATGTAATTAGCATGCCGAATATTACTTGGAATGTGAATTAGAACGAAATCGCCAATAGATAAGACCATTTTACAATTTGGGCCCAAGTTAGAAGCAGAGCCTAAGGTGTAAATTATCGATAGTCCATATCTCGGAAAATATAAGAGTTAATGCAATTTGGCAACCGGCAATGTAATTAGCATGCCGAATATTACTTGGAATGTGAATTGGAACGAAATCGCCAATAGATAAGACCATTTTACAATTTGGGACCAAGTTAGAAGCAGAGCCTAAGGTGTAAATTATCGATAGTCCATATCTCGGAAACTATAAGAGATAATGCAATTTGGCAACCGGCAATGTAATTAGCATGCCGAATATTACTTGGAATGTGAATTGGAACGAAATCGCCAATAGGTAAGACCATTTTACAATTTGGGCCCAAGTTAGAAGCAGAGCCTAAGGTGTAAATTATCGATAGTCCATATCTCGGAAACTATAAGAGATAATGCAATTTGGCAACCGGCAATGTAATTAGCATGCCGAATATTACTTGGAATGTGAATTGGAACGAAATCGCCAATAGATAAGACCATTTTACAATTTGGGCCCAAGTTAGAAGCAGAGCCTAAGGTGTAAATTATCGATAGTCCATATCTCGGAAACTATAAGAGATAATGCAATTTGGCAACCGGCAATGTAATTAGCATGCCGAATATTACTTGGAATGTGAATTGGAACGAAATCGCCAATAGATAAGACCATTTTACGATTTGGGCCCAAGTTAGAAGCAGAGCCTAAGGTGTAAATTATCGACAGTCCATATCTCGGAAACTATAAGAGATAATGCAATTTGGCAACCGGCAATACAATTAGCATGCCGAATATTACTTGGAATGTGAATTGGAACGAAATCGCCAATAGATAAGACCATTTTACAATTTGGGCCCAAGTTAGAAGCAGAGCCTAAGGTGTAAATTATTGATAGTCCATATCTCGGAAACTATAAGAGATAATGCAATTTCGCAACCGGCAATGAATTAGCATGCCGAATATTACTTGGAATGTGAATTGGAACGAAATCGCCAATAGATAAGACCATTTTACAATTTGGGCCCAATTTAGAAGCAGAGCCTAAGGTGTAAATTATTGATAGTCCATATCTCGGAAACTATAAGAGATAATGCAATTTGGCAACCGGCAATGTAATTAGCATGCCGAATATTACTTGGAATGTGAATTGGAACGAAATCGCCAATAGATAAGACCATTTTACAATTTGGGCCCAAGTTAGAAGCAGAGCCTAAGGTGTAAATTATCGATAGTCCATATCTCGGAAACTATAAGAGATAATGCAATTTGGCAACCGGCAATGTAATTAGCATGCCGAATATTACTTGGAATGTGAATTGGAACGAAATCGCCAATAGATAAGACCATTTTACAATTTGGGCCCAAGTTAGAAGCAGAGCCTAAGGTGTAAATTATCGATAGTCCATATCTCGGAAACTATAAGAGATAATGCAATTTGGCAACCGGCAATGTAATTAGCATGCCGAATATTACTTGGAATGTGAATTGGAACGAAATCGCCAATAGATAAGACCATTTTACAATTTGGGCCCAAGTTATAAGCAGAGCCTATGGTGTAAATTATCGATAGTCCATATCTCGGAAACTATAAGAGATAATGCAATTTGGCAACCGGCAATGTAATTAGCATGCCGAATATTACTTGGAATGTGAATTGGAACGAAATCGCCAATAGATAAGACCATTTTACAATTTGGGCCCAAGTTAGAAGCAGAGCCTAAGGTGTAAATTATCGATAGTCCATATCTCGGAAACTATAAGAGTTAATGCAATTTGGCAACCGGCAATGTAATTAGCATGCCGAATGTTACTTGGAATGTGAATTGGAACGAAATCGCCAATAGATAAGACCATTTTACAATTTGGGCCCAAGTTAGAAGCAGAGCCTAAGGTGTAAATTATCGATAGTCCATATCTCGGAAACTATAAGAGATAATGCAATTTGGCAACCGGCAATGTAATTAGCATGCCGAATATTACTTGGAATGTGAATTGGAACGAAATCGCCAATAGATAAGACCATTTTACAATTTGGGCCCTAGTTAAAAGCAGAGCCTAAGGTGTAAATTATCGATAGTCCATATCTCGGAAACTATAAGAGATAATGCAATTTGGCAACCGGCAATGTAATTAGCATGCCGAATATTACTTGGAATGTGAATTGGAACGAAATCGCCAATAGGTAAGACCATTTTACAATTTGGGCCCAAGTTAGAAGCAGAGCCTAAGGTGTAAATTATCGATAGTCCATATCTCGGAAACTATAAGAGATAATTCAATTTGGCAACCGGCAATGTAATTAGCATGCCGAATATTACTTGGAATGTGAATTGGAACGAAATCGCCAATAGATAAGACCATTTTACAATTTGGGCCCAAGTTAGAAGCAGAGCCTAAGGTGTAAATTATCGATAGTCCATATCTCAGAAACTATAAGAGATAATGCAATTTGGCAACCGGCAATGTAATTAGCATGCCGAATATTATTTGGAATGTGAATTGGAACGAAATCGCCAATAGATAAGACCATTTTACAATTTGGGCCCAAGTTAGAAGCAGAGCCTAAGGTGTAAATTATCGATAGTCCATATCTCGGAAACTATAAGAGATAATGCAATTTGGCAACCGGCAATGTAATTAGCATGCCGAATATTACTTGGAATGTGAATTGGAACGAAATCGACAATAGATAAGACCATTTTACAATTTGGGCCCAAGTTAGAAGCAGAGCCTATGGTGTAAATTATCGATAGTCCATATCTCGGAAACTATAAGAGATAATGCAATTTGGCAACCGGCAATGTAATTAGCATGCCGAATATTACTTGGAATGTGAATTGGAACGAAATCGCCAATAGATAAGACCATTTTACAATTTGGGCCCAAGTTAGAAGCAGAGCCTAAGGTGTAAATTATCGATAGTCCATATCTCGGAAACTATAAGAGTTAATGCAATTTGGCAACCGGCAATTTAATTAGCATGCCGAATATTACTTGGAATGTGAATTGGATCGAAATCGCCAATAGATAAGACCATTTTACAATTTGGGCCCAAGTTAGAAGCAGAGCTTAAGGTGTAAATTATCGATAGTCCATATCTCGGAAACTATAAGAGATAATGCAATTTGGCAACCGGCAATGTAATTAGCATGCAGAATATTACTTGGAATGTGAATTGGAACGAAATCGCCAATAGATAAGACCATTTTACAATTTGGGCCCAAGTTAGAAGCAGAGCCTAAGGTGTAAATTATCGATAGTCCATATCTCGGAAACTATAAGAGTTAATGCAATTTGGCAACCGGCAATGTAATTAGCATGCCGAATATTACTTGGAATGTGAATTGGAACGATATCGCCAATAGATAAGACCATTTTACAATTTGGGCCCAAGTTAGAAGCAGAGCCTAAGGTGTAAATTATCGATAGTCCATATCTCGGAAACTATAAGAGATAATGCAATTTGGCAACCGGCAATGTAATTAGCATGCCGAATATTACTTGGAATGTGAATTGGAACGAAATCGCCAATAGATAAGACCATTTTACAATTTGGGCCCAAGTTAGAAGCAGAGCCTAAGGTGTAAATTATCGATAGTCCATATCTCGGAAACTATAAGAGATAATGCAATTTGGCAACCGGCAATGTAATTAGCATGCCGAATATTACTTGGAATGTGAATTGGAACGAAATCGCCAATAGATAAGACCATTTTACAATTTGGGCCCAAGTTAGAAGCAGAGCCTAAGGTGTAAATTATCGATAGTCCATATCTCGGAAACTATAAGAGATAATGCAATTTGGCAACCGGCAATGTAATTAGCATGCCGAATATTACTTGGAATGTGAATTGGAACGAAATCGCCAATAGATAAAACCATTTTACAATTTGGGCCCAAGTTAGAAGCAGAGCCTAAGGTGTAAATTATCGATAGTCCATATCTCGGAAACTATAAGAGATAATGCAATTTGGCAACCGGCAATGTAATTAGCATGCCGAATATTACTTGGAATGTGAATTGGAACGAAATCGCCAATAGATAAGACCATTTTACAATTTGGGCCCAAGTTAGAAGCAGAGCCTAAGGTGTAAATTATCGATAGTCCATATCTCTGAAACTATAAGAGATAATGCAATTTCGCAAACGGCAATGTAATTAGCATGCCGAATATTTCTTGGAATGTGAATTGGGACGAAATCGGCAATAGAGAAGACCATTTTACAATTTGGGCCCAAGTTAGAAGCAGAGCCTAAGGTGTAAATTATCGATAGACCATATCTCGGAAACTATAAGAGATAATGCAATTTGGCAACCAGCAATGTAATTAGCATGCCGAATATTACTTGGAATGTGAATTGGAACGAAATCGCCAATAGATAAGACCATTTTACAATTTGGGCCCAAGTTAGAAGCAGAGCCTAAGGTGTAAATTATCGATAGTCCATATCTCGGAGACTATAAGAGATAATGCAATTTCGCAACCGGCAATGTAATTAGCATGCCGAATATTACTTGGAGTGTGAATTGGAACGAAATCGCCAATAGATAAGACCATTTTACAATTTGGGCCCAAGTTAGAAGCAGAGCCTAAGGTGTAAATTATCGATAGTCCATATCTCGGAAACTATAAGAGATAATGCAATTTGGCAACCGGCAATGTAATTAGCATGCCGAATATTACTTGGAATGTGAATTGGAACGAAATCGCCAATAGATAAGACCATTTTACAATTTGGGCCCAAGTTAGAAGCAGAGCCTAAGGTGTAAATTATCGATAGTCCATATCTCGGAAACTATAAGAGATAATGCAATTTGGCAATCGGCAATGTAATTAGCATGCCGAATATTACTTGGAATGTGAATTGGAACGAAATCGCCAATAGATTAGACCATTTTACAATTTGGGCCCAAGTTAGAAGCAGAGCCTAAGGTGTAAATTATCGACAGTCCATATCTCGGAAACTATAAGAGATAATGCAATTTGGCAACCGGCAATGTAATTAGCATGCCGAATATTACTTGGAATGTGAATTGGAACGAAATCGCCAATAGATAAGACCATTTTACAATTTGGGCCCAAGTTAGAAGCAGAGCCTAAGGTGTAAATTATCGATAGTCCATATCTCGGAAACTATAAGAGATAATGCCATTTGGCAACCGGCAATGTAATTAGCATGCCGAATATTACTTGGAATGTGAATTGGAACGAAATCGCCAATAGATAAGACCATTTTACAATTTGGGCCCAAGTTAGAAGCAGAGCCTAAGGTGTAAATTATTGATAGTCCATACCTCGGAAACTATAAGAGATAATGCAATTTCGCAACCGGCAATTTAATTAGCATGCCGAATATCACTTGGAATGTGAATTGGGACGAAATCGCCAATAGATAAGACCATTTTACAATTTGGGCCCAAGTTAGAAGCAGAGCCTAAGATGTAAATTATCGATAGTCCATATCTCGGAAACTATAAGAGATAATGCAATTTGGCAACCGGCAATGTAATTAGCATGCCGAATATTACTTGGAATGTGAATTGGAACGAAATCGCCAATAGATAAGACCATTTTACAATTTGGGCCCAAGTTAGAAGCAGAGCCTAAGGTGTAAATTATCGATAGTCCATATCTCGGAAACTATAAGAGATAATGCAATTTGGCAACCGGGAATGTAATTAGTATGCCGAATATTACTTGGAATGTGAATTGGAACGAAATCGCCAATAGATAAGACCATTTTACAATTTGGGCCCAAGTTAGAAGCAGAGCCTAAGGTGTAAATTATTGATAGTCCATATCTCGGAAACTAAAAGAGATAATGCAATTTCGCAACCGGCAATGTAATTAGCATGCCGAATATCACTTGGAATGTGAATTGGGACGAAATCGCCAATAGATAAGACCATTTTACAATTTGGGCCCAAGTTAGAAGCAGAGCCTAAGGTGTAAATTATCGATAGTCCATATCTCGGAAACTATAAGAGATAATGCAATTTGGCGACCGGCAATGTAATTAGCATGCCGAATATTACTTGGAATGTGAATTGGAACGAAATCGCCAATAGATAAGACCATTTTACAATTTGGGCCCAAGTTAGAAGCAGAGCCTAAAGTGTAAATTATCGATAGTCCATATCTCGGAAACTATAAGAGATAATGCAATTTGGCAACCGGCAATGTAATTAGCATGCCGAATATTACTTGGAATGTGAATTGGAACGAAATCGCCAATAGATAAGACCATTTTACAATTTGGGCCCAAGTTAGAAGCAGAGCCTAAGGTGTAAATTATCGATAGTCCATATCTCGGAAACTATAAGAGATAATGCAATTTGGCAACCGGCAATGTAATTAGCATGCCGAATATTACTTGGAATGTGAATTGGAACGAAATCGCCAATAGATAAGACCATTTTACAATTTGGGCCCAAGTTATAAGCAGAGCCTATGGTGTAAATTATCGATAGTCCATATCTCGGAAACTATAAGAGATAATGCAATTTGGCAACCGGCAATGTAATTAGCATGCCGAATATTACTTGGAATGTGAATTAGAACGAAATCGCCAATAGATAAGACCATTTTACAATTTGGGCCCAAGTTAGAAGCAGAGCCTAAGGTGTAAATTATCGATAGTCCATATCTCGGAAAATATAAGAGTTAATGCAATTTGGCAACCGGCAATGTAATTAGCATGCCGAATATTACTTGGAATGTGAATTGGAACGAAATCGCCAATAGATAAGACCATTTTACAATTTGGGCCCAAGTTAGAAGCAGAGCCTAAGGTGTAAATTATCGATAGTCCATATCTCGGAAACTATAAGAGATAATGCAATTTGGCAACCGGCAATGTAATTAGCATGCCGAATATTACTTGGAATGTGAATTGGAACGAAATCGCCAATAGATAAGACCATTTTACAATTTGGGACCAAGTTAGAAGCAGAGCCTAAGGTGTAAATTATCGATAGTCCATATCTCGGAAACTATAAGAGATAATGCAATTTGGCAACCGGCAATGTAATTAGCATGCCGAATATTACTTGGAATGTGAATTGGAACGAAATCGCCAATAGGTAAGACCATTTTACAATTTGGGCCCAAGTTAGAAGCAGAGCCTAAGGTGTAAATTATCGATAGTCCATATCTCGGAAACTATAAGAGATAATGCAATTTGGCAACCGGCAATGTAATTAGCATGCCGAATATTACTTGGAATGTGAATTGGAACGAAATCGCCAATAGATAAGACCATTTTACAATTTGGGCCCAAGTTAGAAGCAGAGCCTAAGGTGTAAATTATTAATAGTCCATATCTCGGAAACTATAAGAGATAATGCAATTTGGCAACCGGCAATGTAATTAGCATGCCGAATATTACTTGGAATGTGAATTGGAACGAAATCGGCAATAGATAAGACCATTTTACAATTTGGGCCCAAGTTAGAAGCAGAGCCTAAGGTGTAAATTATCGATAGTCCATATCTCGGAAACTATAAGAGATAATGCAATTTGGCAACCGGCAATGTAATTAGCATGCCGAATATTACTTGGAATGTGAATTGGAACGAAATCGCCAATAGATAAGACCATTTTACAATTTGGGCCCAAGTTAGAAGCAGAGCCTAAGGTGTAAATTATCGATAGTCCATATCTCGGAAACTATAAGAGATAATGCAATTTGGCAACCGGGAATGTAATTAGTATGCCGAATATTACTTGGAATGTGAATTGGAACGAAATCGCCAATAGATAAGACCATTTTACAATTTGGGCCCAAGTTAGAAGCAGAGCCTAAGGTGTAAATTATTGATAGTCCATATCTCGGAAACTAAAAGAGATAATGCAATTTCGCAACCGGCAATGTAATTAGCATGCCGAATATCACTTGGAATGTGAATTGGGACGAAATCGCCAATAGATAAGACCATTTTACAATTTGGGCCCAAGTTAGAAGCAGAGCCTAAGGTGTAAATTATCGATAGTCCATATCTCGGAAACTATAAGAGATAATGCAATTTGGCGACCGGCAATGTAATTAGCATGCCGAATATTACTTGGAATGTGAATTGGAACGAAATCGCCAATAGATAAGACCATTTTACAATTTGGGCCCAAGTTAGAAGCAGAGCCTAAAGTGTAAATTATCGATAGTCCATATCTCGGAAACTATAAGAGATAATGCAATTTGGCAACCGGCAATGTAATTAGCATGCCGAATATTACTTGGAATGTGAATTGGAACGAAATCGCCAATAGATAAGACCATTTTACAATTTGGGCCCAAGTTAGAAGCAGAGCCTAAGGTGTAAATTATCGATAGTCCATATCTCGGAAACTATAAGAGATAATGCAATTTGGCAACCGGCAATGTAATTAGCATGCCGAATATTACTAGGAATGTGAATTGGAACGAAATCGCCAATAGATAAGACCATTTTACAATTTGGGCCCAAGTTATAAGCAGAGCCTATGGTGTAAATTATCGATAGTCCATATCTCGGAAACTATAAGAGATAATGCAATTTGGCAACCGGCAATGTAATTAGCATGCCGAATATTACTTGGAATGTGAATTAGAACGAAATCGCCAATAGATAAGACCATTTTACAATTTGGGCCCAAGTTAGAAGCAGAGCCTAAGGTGTAAATTATCGATAGTCCATATCTCGGAAAATATAAGAGTTAATGCAATTTGGCAACCGGCAATGTAATTAGCATGCCGAATATTACTTGGAATGTGAATTGGAACGAAATCGCCAATAGATAAGACCATTTTACAATTTGGGACCAAGTTAGAAGCAGAGCCTAAGGTGTAAATTATCGATAGTCCATATCTCGGAAACTATAAGAGATAATGCAATTTGGCAACCGGCAATGTAATTAGCATGCCGAATATTACTTGGAATGTGAATTGGAACGAAATCGCCAATAGGTAAGACCATTTTACAATTTGGGCCCAAGTTAGAAGCAGAGCCTAAGGTGTAAATTATCGATAGTCCATATCTCGGAAACTATAAGAGATAATGCAATTTGGCAACCGGCAATGTAATTAGCATGCCGAATATTACTTGGAATGTGAATTGGAACGAAATCGCCAATAGATAAGACCATTTTACAATTTGGGCCCAAGTTAGAAGCAGAGCCTAAGGTGTAAATTATCGATAGTCCATATCTCGGAAACTATAAGAGATAATGCAATTTGGCAACCGGCAATGTAATTAGCATGCCGAATATTACTTGGAATGTGAATTGGAACGAAATCGCCAATAGATAAGACCATTTTACGATTTGGGCCCAAGTTAGAAGCAGAGCCTAAGGTGTAAATTATCGACAGTCCATATCTCGGAAACTATAAGAGATAATGCAATTTGGCAACCGGCAATACAATTAGCATGCCGAATATTACTTGGAATGTGAATTGGAACGAAATCGCCAATAGATAAGACCATTTTACAATTTGGGCCCAAGTTAGAAGCAGAGCCTAAGGTGTAAATTATTGATAGTCCATATCTCGGAAACTATAAGAGATAATGCAATTTCGCAACCGGCAATGAATTAGCATGCCGAATATTACTTGGAATGTGAATTGGAACGAAATCGCCAATAGATAAGACCATTTTACAATTTGGGCCCAATTTAGAAGCAGAGCCTAAGGTGTAAATTATTGATAGTCCATATCTCGGAAACTATAAGAGATAATGCAATTTGGCAACCGGCAATGTAATTAGCATGCCGAATATTACTTGGAATGTGAATTGGAACGAAATCGCCAATAGATAAGACCATTTTACAATTTGGGCCCAAGTTAGAAGCAGAGCCTAAGGTGTAAATTATCGATAGTCCATATCTCGGAAACTATAAGAGATAATGCAATTTGGCAACCGGCAATGTAATTAGCATGCCGAATATTACTTGGAATGTGAATTGGAACGAAATCGCCAATAGATAAGACCATTTTACAATTTGGGCCCAAGTTAGAAGCAGAGCCTAAGGTGTAAATTATCGATAGTCCATATCTCGGAAACTATAAGAGATAATGCAATTTGGCAACCGGCAATGTAATTAGCATGCCGAATATTACTTGGAATGTGAATTGGAACGAAATCGCCAATAGATAAGACCATTTTACAATTTGGGCCCAAGTTATAAGCAGAGCCTATGGTGTAAATTATCGATAGTCCATATCTCGGAAACTATAAGAGATAATGCAATTTGGCAACCGGCAATGTAATTAGCATGCCGAATATTACTTGGAATGTGAATTGGAACGAAATCGCCAATAGATAAGACCATTTTACAATTTGGGCCCAAGTTAGAAGCAGAGCCTAAGGTGTAAATTATCGATAGTCCATATCTCGGAAACTATAAGAGTTAATGCAATTTGGCAACCGGCAATGTAATTAGCATGCCGAATGTTACTTGGAATGTGAATTGGAACGAAATCGCCAATAGATAAGACCATTTTACAATTTGGGCCCAAGTTAGAAGCAGAGCCTAAGGTGTAAATTATCGATAGTCCATATCTCGGAAACTATAAGAGATAATGCAATTTGGCAACCGGCAATGTAATTAGCATGCCGAATATTACTTGGAATGTGAATTGGAACGAAATCGCCAATAGATAAGACCATTTTACAATTTGGGCCCTAGTTAAAAGCAGAGCCTAAGGTGTAAATTATCGATAGTCCATATCTCGGAAACTATAAGAGATAATGCAATTTGGCAACCGGCAATGTAATTAGCATGCCGAATATTACTTGGAATGTGAATTGGAACGAAATCGCCAATAGGTAAGACCATTTTACAATTTGGGCCCAAGTTAGAAGCAGAGCCTAAGGTGTAAATTATCGATAGTCCATATCTCGGAAACTATAAGAGATAATTCAATTTGGCAACCGGCAATGTAATTAGCATGCCGAATATTACTTGGAATGTGAATTGGAACGAAATCGCCAATAGATAAGACCATTTTACAATTTGGGCCCAAGTTAGAAGCAGAGCCTAAGGTGTAAATTATCGATAGTCCATATCTCAGAAACTATAAGAGATAATGCAATTTGGCAACCGGCAATGTAATTAGCATGCCGAATATTATTTGGAATGTGAATTGGAACGAAATCGCCAATAGATAAGACCATTTTACAATTTGGGCCCAAGTTAGAAGCAGAGCCTAAGGTGTAAATTATCGATAGTCCATATCTCGGAAACTATAAGAGATAATGCAATTTGGCAACCGGCAATGTAATTAGCATGCCGAATATTACTTGGAATGTGAATTGGAACGAAATCGACAATAGATAAGACCATTTTACAATTTGGGCCCAAGTTAGAAGCAGAGCCTATGGTGTAAATTATCGATAGTCCATATCTCGGAAACTATAAGAGATAATGCAATTTGGCAACCGGCAATGTAATTAGCATGCCGAATATTACTTGGAATGTGAATTGGAACGAAATCGCCAATAGATAAGACCATTTTACAATTTGGGCCCAAGTTAGAAGCAGAGCCTAAGGTGTAAATTATCGATAGTCCATATCTCGGAAACTATAAGAGTTAATGCAATTTGGCAACCGGCAATTTAATTAGCATGCCGAATATTACTTGGAATGTGAATTGGATCGAAATCGCCAATAGATAAGACCATTTTACAATTTGGGCCCAAGTTAGAAGCAGAGCTTAAGGTGTAAATTATCGATAGTCCATATCTCGGAAACTATAAGAGATAATGCAATTTGGCAACCGGCAATGTAATTAGCATGCAGAATATTACTTGGAATGTGAATTGGAACGAAATCGCCAATAGATAAGACCATTTTACAATTTGGGCCCAAGTTAGAAGCAGAGCCTAAGGTGTAAATTATCGATAGTCCATATCTCGGAAACTATAAGAGTTAATGCAATTTGGCAACCGGCAATGTAATTAGCATGCCGAATATTACTTGGAATGTGAATTGGAACGATATCGCCAATAGATAAGACCATTTTACAATTTGGGCCCAAGTTAGAAGCAGAGCCTAAGGTGTAAATTATCGATAGTCCATATCTCGGAAACTATAAGAGATAATGCAATTTGGCAACCGGCAATGTAATTAGCATGCCGAATATTACTTGGAATGTGAATTGGCAGAGCCTAAGGTGTAAATTATCGATAGTCCATATCTCGGAAACTATAAGAGATAATGCAATTTGGCAACCGGCAATGTAATTAGCATGCCGAATATTACTTGGAATGTGAATTGGAACGAAATCGCCAATAGATAAGACCATTTTACAATTTGGGCCCAAGTTAGAAGCAGAGCCTAAGGTGTAAATTATCGATAGTCCATATCTCGGAAACTATAAGAGATAATGCAATTTGGCAACCGGCAATGTAATTAGCATGCCGAATATTACTTGGAATGTGAATTGGAACGAAATCGCCAATAGATAAAACCATCTTACAATTTGGGCCCAAGTTAGAAGCAGAGCCTAAGGTGTAAATTATCGATAGTCCATATCTCGGAAACTATAAGAGATAATGCAATTTGGCAACCGGCAATGTAATTAGCATGCCGAATATTACTTGGAATGTGAATTGGAACGAAATCGCCAATAGATAAGACCATTTTACAATTTGGGCCCAAGTTAGAAGCAGAGCCTAAGGTGTAAATTATCGATAGTCCATATCTCTGAAACTATAAGAGATAATGCAATTTCGCAAACGGCAATGTAATTAGCATGCCGAATATTTCTTGGAATGTGAATTGGGACGAAATCGGCAATAGAGAAGACCATTTTACAATTTGGGCCCAAGTTAGAAGCAGAGCCTAAGGTGTAAATTATCGATAGTCCATATCTCGGAAACTATAAGAGATAATGCAATTTGGCAACCAGCAATGTAATTAGCATGCCGAATATTACTTGGAATGTGAATTGGAACGAAATCGCCAATAGATAAGACCATTTTACAATTTGGGCCCAAGTTAGAAGCAGAGCCTAAGGTGTAAATTATCGATAGTCCATATCTCGGAGACTATAAGAGATAATGCAATTTCGCAACCGGCAATGTAATTAGCATGCCGAATATTACTTGGAGTGTGAATTGGAACGAAATCGCCAATAGATAAGACCATTTTACAATTTGGGCCCAAGTTAGAAGCAGAGCCTAAGGTGTAAATTATCGATAGTCCATATCTCGGAAACTATAAGAGATAATGCAATTTGGCAACCGGCAATGTAATTAGCATGCCGAATATTACTTGGAATGTGAATTGGAACGAAATCGCCAATAGATAAGACCATTTTACAATTTGGGCCCAAGTTAGAAGCAGAGCCTAAGGTGTAAATTATCGATAGTCCATATCTCGGAAACTATAAGAGATAATGCAATTTGGCAATCGGCAATGTAATTAGCATGCCGAATATTACTTGGAATGTGAATTGGAACGAAATCGCCAATAGATTAGACCATTTTACAATTTGGGCCCAAGTTAGAAGCAGAGCCTAAGGTGTAAATTATCGACAGTCCATATCTCGGAAACTATAAGAGATAATGCAATTTGGCAACCGGCAATGTAATTAGCATGCCGAATATTACTTGGAATGTGAATTGGAACGAAATCGCCAATAGATAAGACCATTTTACAATTTGGGCCCAAGTTAGAAGCAGAGCCTAAGGTGTAAATTATCGATAGTCCATATCTCGGAAACTATAAGAGATAATGCCATTTGGCAACCGGCAATGTAATTAGCATGCCGAATATTACTTGGAATGTGAATTGGAACGAAATCGCCAATAGATAAGACCATTTTACAATTTGGGCCCAAGTTAGAAGCAGAGCCTAAGGTGTAAATTATTGATAGTCCATACCTCGGAAACTATAAGAGATAATGCAATTTCGCAACCGGCAATTTAATTAGCATGCCGAATATCACTTGGAATGTGAATTGGGACGAAATCGCCAATAGATAAGACCATTTTACAATTTGGGCCCAAGTTAGAAGCAGAGCCTAAGGTGTAAATTATCGATAGTCCATATCTCGGAAACTATAAGAGATAATGCAATTTGGCAACCGGCAATGTAATTAGCATGCCGAATATTACTTGGAATGTGAATTGGAACGAAATCGCCAATAGGTAAGACCATTTTACAATTTGGGCCCAAGTTAGAAGCAGAGCCTAAGGTGTAAATTATCGATAGTCCATATCTCGGAAACTATAAGAGATAATTCAATTTGGCAACCGGCAATGTAATTAGCATGCCGAATATTACTTGGAATGTGAATTGGAACGAAATCGCCAATAGATAAGACCATTTTACAATTTGGGCCCAAGTTAGAAGCAGAGCCTAAGGTGTAAATCATCGATAGTCCATATCTCGGAAACTATAAGACATAATGCAATTTGGCAACCGGCAATGTAATTAGCATGCCGAATATTACTTGGAATGTGAATTGGAACGAAATCGCCAATAGATAAGACCATTTTACAATTTGGGCCCAAGTTAGAAGCAGAGCCTAAGTTGTAAATTATCGATAGTCCATATCTCGGAAACTATAAGAGATAATGCAATTTGGCAACCGGCAATGTAATTAGCATGCCGAATATTACTTGGAATGCTATAAGAGATAATGCAATTTGGCAACCGGCAATGTAATTAGCATGCCGAATATTACTTGGAATGTGAATTGGAACGAAATCGCCAATAGATAAGACCATTTTACAATTTGGGCCCAAGTTAGAAGCAGAGCCTAAGGTGTAAATTATTGATAGTCCATATCTCGGAAACTATAAGAGATAATGCAATTTCGCAACCGGCAATGTAATTAGCATGCCGAATATCACTTGGATTGTGAATTTGGACGAAATCGCCAATAGATAAGACCATTTTACAATTTGGGCCCAAGTTAGAAGCAGAGCCTAAGGTGTAAATTATCGATAGTCCATATCTCGGAAACTATAAGAGATAATGCAATTTGGCAACCGGCAATGTAATTAGCATGCCGAATATTATTTGGAATGTGAATTGGAACGAAATCGCCAATAGATAAGACCATTTTACAATTTGGGCCCAAGTTAGAAGCAGAGCCTAAGGTGTAAATTATCGATAGTCCATATCTCGGAAACTATAAGAGATAATTCAATTTGGCAACCGGCAATGTAATTAGCATGCCGAATATTACTTGGAATGTGAATTGGAACGAAATCGCCAATAGATAAGACCATTTTACCATTTGGGCCCAAGTTAGAAGCAGAGCCTAAGGTGTAAATTATCGATAGTCCATATCGCGGAAACTATAAGAGATAATGCAATTTGGCAACCGGCAATGTAATTAGCATGCCGAATATTACTTGGAATGTGAATTGGAACGAAATCGCCAATAGATAAGGCCATTTTACAATTTGGGCCCAAGTTAGAAGCAGAGCCTAAGGTGTAAATTATCGATAGTCCATATCACGGAAACTATAAGAGTTAATGCAATTTGGCAACCGGCAATGTAATTAGCATGCCGAATATTACTTGGAATGTGAATTGGAACGAAATCGCCAATAGATAAGACCATTTTACAATTTGGGCCCAAGTTAGAAGCAGAGCCTAAGGTGTAAATTATCGATAGTCCATATCTCGGAAACTATAAGAGATAATGCAATTTGGCAACCGGCAATGTAATTAGCATGCCGAATATTACTTGGAATGTGAATTGGAACGAAATCGATAATAGATAAGACCATTTTACGATTTGGGCCCAAGTTAGAAGCAGAGCCTAAGGTGTAAATTATCGACAGTCCATATCTCGGAAACTATAAGAGATAATGCAATTTGGCAACCGGCAATATAATTAGCATGCCGAATATTACTTGGAATGTGAATTGGAACGAAATCGCCAATAGATAAGACCATTTTACAATTTGGGCCCAAGTTATAAGCAGAGCCTATGGTGTAAATTATCGATAGTCCATATCTCGGAAACTATAAGAGATAATGCAATTTGGCAACCGGCAATGTAATTAGCATGCCGAATATTACTTGGAATGTGAATTGGAACGAAATCGCCAATAGATAAGACCATTTTACAATTTGGGCCCAAGTTAGAAGCAGAGCCTAAGGTGTAAATTATCGATAGTCCATATCTCGGAAACTATAAGAGTTAATGCAATTTGGCAACCGGCAATGTAATTAGCATGCCGAATGTTACTTGGAATGTGAATTGGAACGTAATCGCCAATAGATAAGACCATTTTACAATTTGGGCCCAAGTTAGAAGCAGAGCCTAAGGTGTAAATTATCGATAGTCCATATCTCGGAAACTATAAGAGATAATGCAATTTGGCAACCGGCAATGTAATTAGCATGCCGAATATTACTTGGAATGTGAATTGGAACGAAATCGCCAATAGATAAGACCATTTTACAATTTGGGCCCTAGTTAAAAGCAGAGCCTAAGGTGTAAATTATCGATAGTCCATATCTCGGAAACTATAAGAGATAATGCAATTTGGCAACCGGCAATGTAATTAGCATGCAGAATATTACTTGGAATGTGAATTGGAACGAAATCGCCAATAGGTAAGACCATTTTACAATTTGGGCCCAAGTTAGAAGCAGAGCCTAAGGTGTAAATTATCGATAGTCCATATCTCGGAAACTATAAGAGATAATTCAATTTGGCAACCGGCAATGTAATTAGCATGCCGAATATTACTTGGAATGTGAATTGGAACGAAATCGCCAATAGATAAGACCATTTTACAATTTGGGCCCAAATTAGAAGCAGAGCCTAAGGTGTAAATTATCGATAGTCCATATCTCGGAAACTATAAGAGATAATGCAATTTGGCAACCAGCAATGCAATTAGCATGCCGAATATTACTTGGAATGTGAATTGGAACGAAATCGCCAATAGATAAGACCATTTTACAATTTGGGCCCAAGTTAGAAGCAGAGCCTAAGGTGTAAATTATCGATAGTCCATATCTCGGAAACTATAAGAGATAATGCAATTTCGCAACCGGCAATGTAATTAGCATGCCGAATATTACTTGGAGTGTGAATTGGAACGAAATCGCCAATAGATAAGACCATTTTACAATTTGGGCCCAAGTTAGAAGCAGAGCCTAAGGTGTAAATTATCGATAGTCCATATCTCGGAAACTATAAGAGATAATGCAATTTGGCAACCGGCAATGTAATTAGCATGCCGAATATTACTTGGAATGTGAATTGGAACGAAATCGCCAATAGATAAGACCATTTTACAATTTGGGCCCAAGTTAGAAGCAGAGCCTAAGGTGTAAATTATCGACAGTCCATATCTCAGAAACTATAAGAGATAATGCAATTTGGCAACCGGCAATGTAACTAGCATGCCGAATATTACTTGAAATGTGAATTGGAACGAAATCGCCAATAGATAAGACCATTTTACAATTTGGGCCCAAGTTAGAAGCAGAGCCTAAGGTGTAAATTATTGATAGTCCATATCTCGGAAACTATAAGAGATAATGCAATTTCGCAACCGGCAATGTAATTAGCATGCCGAATATCACTTGGAATGTGAATTGGGACGAAATCGCCAATAGATAAGACCATTTTACAATTTGGGCCCAAGTTAGAAGCAGAGCCTAAGGTGTAAATTATTGATAGTCCATATCTCGGAAACTATAAGAGATAATGCAATTTCGCAACCGGCAATGTAATTAGCATGCCGAATATCACTTGGAATGTGAATTGGGACGAAATCGCCAATAGATAAGACCATTTTACAATTTGGGCCCAAGTTAGAAGCAGAGCCTAAGGTGTAAATTATCGATAGTCCATATCTCGGAAACTATAAGAGATAATGCAATTTGGCAACCGGCAATGTAATTAGCATGCCGAATATTACTTGGAATGTGAATTGGAACGAAATCGCCAATAGGTAAGACCATTTTACAATTTGGGCCCAAGTTAGAAGCAGAGCCTAAGGTGTAAATTATCGATAGTCCATATCTCGGAAACTATAAGAGATAATTCAATTTGGCAACCGGCAATGTAATTAGCATGCCGAATATTACTTGGAATGTGAATTGGAACGAAATCGCCAATAGATAAGACCATTTTACAATTTGGGCCCAAGTTAGAAGCAGAGCCTCCATCGATAGTCCATATCTCGGAAACTATAAGAGATAATGCAATTTGGCAACCGGCAATGTAATTAGCATGCCGAATATTACTTGGAATGTGAATTGGAACGAAATCGCCAATAGATAAGACCATTTTACAATTTGGGCCCAAGTTAGAAGCAGAGCCTAAGTTGTAAATTATCGATAGTCCATATCTCGGAAACTATAAGAGATAATGCAATTTGGCAACCGGCAATGTAATTAGCATGCCGAATATTACTTGGAATGTGAATTGGCAGAGCCTAAGGTGTAAATTATCGATAGTCCATATCTCGGAAACTATAAGAGATAATGCAATTTGGCAACCGGCAATGTAATTAGCATGCCGAATATTACTTGGAATGTGAATTGGAACGAAATCGCCAATAGATAAGACCATTTTACAATTTGGGCCCAAGTTAGAAGCAGAGCCTAAGGTGTAAATTATTGATAGTCCATATCTCGGAAACTATAAGAGATAATGCAATTTCGCAACCGGCAATGTAATTAGCATGCCGAATATCACTTGGATTGTGAATTTGGACGAAATCGCCAATAGATAAGACCATTTTACAATTTGGGCCCAAGTTAGAAGCAGAGCCTAAGGTGTAAATTATCGATAGTCCATATCTCGGAAACTATAAGAGATAATGCAATTTGGCAACCGGCAATGTAATTAGCATGCCGAATATTACTTGGAATGTGAATTGGAAAGAAATCGCCAATAGGTAAGACCATTTTACAATTTGGGCCCAAGTTAGAAGCAGAGCCTAAGGTGTAAATTATCGATAGTCCATATCTCGGAAACTATAAGAGATAATTCAATTTGGCAACCGGCAATGTAATTAGCATGCCGAATATTACTTGGAATGTGAATTGGAACGAAATCGCCAATAGATAAGACCATTTTACCATTTGGGCCCAAGTTAGAAGCAGAGCCTAAGGTGTAAATTATCGATAGTCCATATCACGGAAACTATAAGAGATAATGCAATTTGGCAACCGGCAATGTAATTAGCATGCCGAATATTACTTGGAATGTGAATTGGAACGAAATCGCCAATAGATAAGGCCATTTTACAATTTGGGCCCAAGTTAGAAGCAGAGCCTAAGGTGTAAATTATCGATAGTCCATATCACGGAAACTATAAGAGTTAATGCAATTTGGCAACCGGCTATGTAATTAGCATGCCGAATATTACTTGGAATGTGAATTGGAACGAAATCGCCAATAGATAAGACCATTTTACAATTTGGGCCCAAGTTAGAAGCAGAGCCTAAGGTGTAAATTATCGATAGTCCATATCTCGGAAACTATAAGAGATAATGCAATTTGGCAACCGGCAATGTAATTAGCATGCCGAATATTACTTGGAATGTGAATTGGAACGAAATCGCCAATAGATAAGACCATTTTACGATTTGGCCCCAAATTAGAAGCAGAGCCTAAGGTGTAAATTATCGACAGTCCATATCTCGGAAACTATAAGAGATAATGCAATTTGGCAACCGGCAATATAATTAGCATGCCGAATATTACTTGGAATGTGAATTGGAACGAAATCGCCAATAGATAAGACCATTTTACAATTTGGGCCCAAGTTAGAAGCATAGCCTAAGGTGTAAATTATTGATAGTCCATATCTCGGAAACTATAAGAGATAATGCAATTTCGCAACCGGCAATGAATTAGCATGCCGAATATTACTTGGAATGTGAATTGGAACGAAATCGCCAATAGATAAGACCATTTTACAATTTGGGCCCAATTTAGAAGCAGAGCCTAAGGTGTAAATTATTGATAGTCCATATCTCGGAAACTATAAGAGATAATGCAATTTGGCAACCGGCAATGTAATTAGCATGCCGAATATTACTTGGAATGTGAATTGGAACGAAATCGCCAATAGATAAGACCATTTTACAATTTGGGCCCAAGTTAGAAGCAGAGCCTAAGGTGTAAATTATCGATAGTCCATATCTCGGAAACTATAAGAGATAATGCAATTTGGCAACCGGCAATGTAATTAGCATGCCGAATATTACTTGGAATGTGAATTGGAACGAAATCGCCAATAGATAAGACCATTTTACAATTTGGGCCCAAGTTAGAAGCAGAGCCTAAGGTGTAAATTATCGATAGTCCATATCTCGGACACTATAAGAGACAATGCAATTTGGCAACCGGCAATGTAATTAGCATGCCGAATATTACTTGGAATGTGAATTGGAACGAAATCGCCAATAGATAAGACCATTTTACAATTTGGGCCCAAGTTATAAGCAGAGCCTATGGTGTAAATTATCGATAGTCCATATCTCGGAAACTATAAGAGATAATGCAATTTGGCAACCGGCAATGTAATTAGCATGCCGAATATTACTTGGAATGTGAATTGGAACGAAATCGCGAATAGATAAGACCATTTTACAATTTGGGCCCAAGTTAGAAGCAGAGCCTAAGGTGTAAATTATCGATAGTCCATATCTCGGAAACTATAAGAGTTAATGCAATTTGGCAACCGGCAATGTAATTAGCATGCCGAATGTTACTTGGAATGTGAATTGGAACGAAATCGCCAATAGATAAGACCATTTTACAATTTGGGCCCAAGTTAGAAGCAGAGCCTAAGGTGTAAATTATCGATAGTCCATATCTCGGAAACTATAAGAGATAATGCAATTTGGCAACCGGCAATGTAATTAGCATGCCGAATATTACTTGGAATGTGAATTGGAACGAAATCGCCAATAGATAAGACCATTTTACAATTTGGGCCCTAGTTAAAAGCAGAGCCTAAGGTGTAAATTATCGATAGTCCATATCTCGGAAACTATAAGAGATAATGCAATTTGGCAACCGGCAATGTAATTAGCATGCCGAATATTACTTGGAATGTGAATTGGAACGAAATCGCCAATAGGTAAGACCATTTTACAATTTGGGCCCAAGTTAGAAGCAGAGCCTAAGGTGTAAATTATCGATAGTCCATATCTCGGAAACTATAAGAGATAATTCAATTTGGCAACCGGCAATGTAATTAGCATGCCGAATATTACTTGGAATGTGAATTGGAACGAAATCGCCAATAGATAAGACCATTTTACAATTTGGGCCCAAGTTAGAAGCAGAGCCTAAGGTGTAAATTATCGATAGTCCATATCTCGGAAACTATAAGAGATAATGCAATTTGGCAACCGGCAATGTAATTAGCATGCCGAATATTACTTGGAATGTGAATTGGAACGAAATCGACAATAGATAAGACCATTTTACAATTTGGGCCCAAGTTAGAAGCAGAGCCTATGGTGTAAATTATCGATAGTCCATATCTCGGAAACTATAAGAGATAATGCAATTTGGCAACCGGCAATGTAATTAGCATGCCGAATATTACTTGGAATGTGAATTGGAACGAAATCGCCAATAGATAAGACCATTTTACAATTTGGGCCCAAGTTAGAAGCAGAGCCTAAGGTGTAAATTATCGATAGTCCATATCTCGGAAACTATAAGAGATAATGCAATTTGGCAACCGGCAATGTAATTAGCATGCCGAATATTACTTGGAATGTGAATTGGAACGAAATCGACAATAGATAAGACCATTTTACAATTTGGGCCCAAGTTAGAAGCAGAGCCTATGGTGTAAATTATCGATAGTCCATATCTCGGAAACTATAAGAGTTAATGCAATTTGGCCACCGGCAATTTAATTAGCATGCCGAATATTACTTGGAATGTGAATTGGATCGAAATCGCCAATAGATAAGACCATTTTACAATTTGGGCCCAAGTTAGAAGCAGAGCTTAAGGTGTAAATTATCGATAGTCCATATCTCGGAAACTATAAGAGATAATGCAATTTGGCAACCGGCAATTTAATTAGCATGCCGTATATTACTTGGAATGTGAATTGGATCGAAATCGCCAATAGATAAGACCATTTTACAATTTGGGCCCAAGTTAGAAGCAGAGCCTAAGGTGTAAATTATTGATAGTCCATATCTCGGAAACTATAAGAGATAATGCAATTTCGCAACCGGCAATGTAATTAGCATGCCGAATATCACTTGGATTGTGAATTTGGACGAAATCGCCAATAGATAAGACCATTTTACAATTTGGGCCCAAGTTAAAAGCAGAGCCTAAGGTGTAAATTATCGATAGTCCATATCTCGGAAACTATAAGAGATAATGCAATTTGGCAACCGGCAATGTAATTAGCATGCCGAATATTATTTGGAATGTGAATTGGAACGAAATCGCCAATAGATAAGACCATTTTACAATTTGGGCCCAAGTTAGAAGCAGAGCCTAAGGTGTAAATTATCGATAGTCCATATCTCGGAAACTATAAGAGATAATGCAATTTGGCAACCGGCAATGTAATTAGCATGCCGAATATTACTTGGAATGTGAATTGGAACGAAATCGCCAATAGATAAGACCATTTTACCATTTGGGCCCAAGTTAGAAGCAGAGGCTAAGGTGTAAATTATCGATAGTCCATATCGCGGAAACTATAAGAGATAATGCAATTTGGCAACCGGCAATGTAATTAGCATGCCGAATATTACTTGGAATGTGAATTGGAACGAAATCGCCAATAGATAAGGCCATTTTACAATTTGGGCCCAAGTTAGAAGCAGAGCCTAAGGTGTAAATTATCGATAGTCCATATCACGGAAACTATAAGAGTTAATGCAATTTGGCAACCGGCAATGTAATTAGCATGCCGAATATTACTTGGAATGTGAATTGGAACGAAATCGCCAATAGATAAGACCATTTTACAATTTGGGCCCAAGTTAGAAGCAGAGCCTAAGGTGTAAATTATCGATAGTCCATATCTCGGAAACTATAAGAGATAATGCAATTTGGCAACCGGCAATGTAATTAGCATGCCGAATATTACTTGGAATGTGAATTGGAACGAAATCGCCAATAGATAAGACCATTTTACGATTTGGGCCCAAGTTAGAAGCAGAGCCTAAGGTGTAAATTATCGACAGTCCATATCTCGGAAACTATAAGAGATAATGCAATTTGGCAACCGGCAATATAATTAGCATGCCGAATATTACTTGGAATGTGAATTGGAACGAAATCGCCAATAGATAAGACCATTTTACAATTTGGGCCCAAGTTAGAAGCAGAGCCTAAGGTGTAAATTATTGATAGTCCA
This sequence comes from Rhynchophorus ferrugineus, assembly GCF_030347505.1. Taxonomy (NCBI): domain Eukaryota; kingdom Metazoa; phylum Arthropoda; class Insecta; order Coleoptera; family Curculionidae; genus Rhynchophorus; species Rhynchophorus ferrugineus. The sequence continues at coordinate 60,240 of NW_027472678.1, forward strand.
TATCTCGGAAACTATAAGAGATAATGCAATTTCGCAACCGGCAATGAATTAGCATGCCGAATATTACTTGGAATGTGAATTGGAACGAAATCGCCAATAGATAAGACCATTTTACAATTTGGGCCCAATTTAGAAGCAGAGCCTAAGGTGTAAATTATTGATAGTCCATATCTCGGAAACTATAAGAGATAATGCAATTTGGCAACCGGCAATGTAATTAGCATGCCGAATATTACTTGGAATGTGAATTGGAACGAAATCGCCAATAGATAAGACCATTTTACAATTTGGGCCCAAGTTAGAAGCCGAGCCTAAGGTGTAAATTATCGATAGTCCATATCTCGGAAACTATAAGAGATAATGCAATTTGGCAACCGGCAATGTAATTAGCATGCCGAATATTACTTGGAATGTGAATTGGAACGAAATCGCCAATAGATAAGACCATTTTACAATTTGGGCCCAAGTTAGAAGCAGAGCCTAAGGTGTAAATTATCGATAGTCCATATCTCGGAAACTATAAGAGATAATGCAATTTGGCAACCGGCAATGTAATTAGCATGCCGAATATTACTTGGAATGTGAATTGGAACGAAATCGCCAATAGATAAGACCATTTTACAATTTGGGCCCAAGTTATAAGCAGAGCCTATGGTGTAAATTATCGATAGTCCATATCTCGGAAACTATAAGAGATAATGCAATTTGGCAACCGGCAATGTAATTAGCATGCCGAATATTACTTGGAATGTGAATTGGAACGAAATCGCCGATAAGACCATTTTACATTTTGGGCCCAAGTTAGAAGCAGAGCCTAAGGTGTAAATTATCGATAGTCCATATCTCGGAAACTATAAGAGTTAATGCAATTTGGCAACCGGCAATGTAATTAGCATGCCGAATGTTACTTGGAATGTGAATTGGAACGAAATCGCCAATAGATAAGACCATTTTACAATTTGGGCCCAAGTTAGAAGCAGAGCCTAAGGTGTAAATTATCGATAGTCCATATCTCGGAAACTATAAGAGATAATGCAATTTGGCAACCGGCAATGTAATTAGCATGCCGAATATTACTTGGAACGTGAATTGGAACGAAATCGCCAATAGATAAGACCATTTTACAATTTGGGCCCTAGTTAAAAGCAGAGCCTAAGGTGTAAATTATTGATAGTCCATATCTCGGAAACTATAAGAGATAATGCAATTTCGCAACCGGCAATGAATTAGCATGCCGAATATTACTTGGAATGTGAATTGGAACGAAATCGCCAATAGATAAGACCATTTTACAATTTGGGCCCAAGTTAGAAGCAGAGCCTAAGGTGTAAATTATCGATAGTCCATATCTCGGAAACTATAAGAGATAATGCAATTTGGCAACCGGCAATGTAATTAGCATGCCGAATATTACTTGGAACGTGAATTGGAACGAAATCGCCAATAGATAAGACCATTTTACAATTTGGGCCCTAGTTAAAAGCAGAGCCTAAGGTGTAAATTATTGATAGTCCATATCTCGGAAACTATAAGAGATAATGCAATTTCGCAACCGGCAATGAATTAGCATGCCGAATATTACTTGGAATGTGAATTGGAACGAAATCGCCAATAGATAAGACCATTTTACAATTTGGGCCCAAGTTAGAAGCAGAGCCTAAGGTGTAAATTATCGATAGTCCATATCTCGGAAACTATAAGAGATAATGCAATTTGGCAACCGGCAATGTAATTAGCATGCCGAATATTACTTGGAATGTGAATTGGAACGAAATCGCCAATAGATAAGACCATTTTACAATTTGGGCCCTAGTTAAAAGCAGAGCCTAAGGTGTAAATTATCGATAGTCCATATCTCGGAAACTATAAGAGATAATGCAATTTGGCAACCGGCAATGTAATTAGCATGCCGAATATTACTTGGAATGTGAATTGGAACGAAATCGCCAATAGGTAAGACCATTTTACAATTTGGGCCCAAGTTAGAAGCAGAGCCTAAGGTGTAAATTATCGATAGTCCATATCTCGGAAACTATAAGAGATAATTCAATTTGGCAACCGGCAATGTAATTAGCATGCCGAATATTACTTGGAATGTGAATTGGAACGAAATCGCCAATAGATAAGACCATTTTACAATTTGGGCCCAAGTTAGAAGCAGAGCCTAAGGTGTAAATTATCGATAGTCCATATCTCGGAAACTATAAGAGATAATGCAATTTGGCAACCGGCAATGTAATTAGCATGCCGAATATTACTTGGAATGTGAATTGGAACGAAATCGACAATAGATAAGACCATTTTACAATTTGGGCCCAAGTTAGAAGCAGAGCCTATGGTGTAAATTATCGATAGTCCATATCTCGGAAACTATAAGAGTTAATGCAATTTGGCCACCGGCAATTTAATTAGCATGCCGAATATTACTTGGAATGTGAATTGGATCGAAATCGCCAATAGATAAGACCATTTTACAATTTGGGCCCAAGTTAGAAGCAGAGCTTAAGGTGTAAATTATCGATAGTCCATATCTCGGAAACTATAAGAGATAATGCAATTTGGCAACCGGCAATTTAATTAGCATGCCGTATATTACTTGGAATGTGAATTGGATCGAAATCGCCAATAGATAAGACCATTTTACAATTTGGGCCCAAGTTAGAAGCAGAGCCTAAGGTGTAAATTATTGATAGTCCATATCTCGGAAACTATAAGAGATAATGCAATTTCGCAACCGGCAATGTAATTAGCATGCCGAATATAACTTGGATTGTGAATTTGGACGAAATCGCCAATAGATAAGACCATTTTACAATTTGGGCCCAAGTTAAAAGCAGAGCCTAAGGTGTAAATTATCGATAGTCCATATCTCGGAAACTATAAGAGATAATGCAATTTGGCAACCGGCAATGTAATTAGCATGCCGAATATTATTTGGAATGTGAATTGGAACGAAATCGCCAATAGATAAGACCATTTTACAATTTGGGCCCAAGTTAGAAGCAGAGCCTAAGGTGTAAATTATCGATAGTCCATATCTCGGAAACTATAAGAGATAATGCAATTTGGCAACCGGCAATGTAATTAGCATGCCGAATATTACTTGGAATGTGAATTGGAACGAAATCGCCAATAGATAAGACCATTTTACCATTTGGGCCCAAGTTAGAAGCAGAGCCTAAGGTGTAAATTATCGATAGTCCATATCGCGGAAACTATAAGAGATAATGCAATTTGGCAACCGGCAATGTAATTAGCATGCCGAATATTACTTGGAATGTGAATTGGAACGAAATCGCCAATAGATAAGGCCATTTTACAATTTGGGCCCAAGTTAGAAGCAGAGCCTAAGGTGTAAATTATCGATAGTCCATATCACGGAAACTATAAGAGTTAATGCAATTTGGCAACCGGCAATGTAATTAGCATGCCGAATATTACTTGGAATGTGAATTGGAACGAAATCGCCAATAGATAAGACCATTTTACAATTTGGGCCCAAGTTAGAAGCAGAGCCTAAGGTGTAAATTATCGATAGTCCATATCTCGGAAACTATAAGAGATAATGCAATTTGGCAACCGGCAATGTAATTAGCATGCCGAATATTACTTGGAATGTGAATTGGAACGAAATCGCCAATAGATAAGACCATTTTACGATTTGGGCCCAAGTTAGAAGCAGAGCCTAAGGTGTAAATTATCGACAGTCCATATCTCGGAAACTATAAGAGATAATGCAATTTGGCAACCGGCAATATAATTAGCATGCCGAATATTACTTGGAATGTGAATTGGAACGAAATCGCCAATAGATAAGACCATTTTACAATTTGGGCCCAAGTTAGAAGCAGAGCCTAAGGTGTAAATTATTGATAGTCCATATCTCGGAAACTATAAGAGATAATGCAATTTCGCAACCGGCAATGAATTAGCATGCCGAATATTACTTGGAATGTGAATTGGAACGAAATCGCCAATAGATAAGACCATTTTACAATTTGGGCCCAATTTAGAAGCAGAGCCTAAGGTGTAAATTATTGATAGTCCATATCTCGGAAACTATAAGAGATAATGCAATTTGGCAACCGGCAATGTAATTAGCATGCCGAATATTACTTGGAATGTGAATTGGAACGAAATCGCCAATAGATAAGACCATTTTACAATTTGGGCCCAAGTTAGAAGCCGAGCCTAAGGTGTAAATTATCGATAGTCCATATCTCGGAAACTATAAGAGATAATGCAATTTGGCAACCGGCAATGTAATTAGCATGCCGAATATTACTTGGAATGTGAATTGGAACGAAATCGCCAATAGATAAGACCATTTTACAATTTGGGCCCAAGTTAGAAGCAGAGCCTAAGGTGTAAATTATCGATAGTCCATATCTCGGAAACTATAAGAGATAATGCAATTTGGCAACCGGCAATGTAATTAGCATGCCGAATATTACTTGGAATGTGAATTGGAACGAAATCGCCAATAGATAAGACCATTTTACAATTTGGGCCCAAGTTATAAGCAGAGCCTATGGTGTAAATTATCGATAGTCCATATCTCGGAAACTATAAGAGATAATGCAATTTGGCAACCGGCAATGTAATTAGCATGCCGAATATTACTTGGAATGTGAATTGGAACGAAATCGCCGATAAGACCATTTTACATTTTGGGCCCAAGTTAGAAGCAGAGCCTAAGGTGTAAATTATCGATAGTCCATATCTCGGAAACTATAAGAGTTAATGCAATTTGGCAACCGGCAATGTAATTAGCATGCCGAATGTTACTTGGAATGTGAATTGGAACGAAATCGCCAATAGATAAGACCATTTTACAATTTGGGCCCAAGTTAGAAGCAGAGCCTAAGGTGTAAATTATCGATAGTCCATATCTCGGAAACTATAAGAGATAATGCAATTTGGCAACCGGCAATGTAATTAGCATGCCGAATATTACTTGGAACGTGAATTGGAACGAAATCGCCAATAGATAAGACCATTTTACAATTTGGGCCCTAGTTAAAAGCAGAGCCTAAGGTGTAAATTATTGATAGTCCATATCTCGGAAACTATAAGAGATAATGCAATTTCGCAACCGGCAATGAATTAGCATGCCGAATATTACTTGGAATGTGAATTGGAACGAAATCGCCAATAGATAAGACCATTTTACAATTTGGGCCCAAGTTAGAAGCAGAGCCTAAGGTGTAAATTATCGATAGTCCATATCTCGGAAACTATAAGAGATAATGCAATTTGGCAACCGGCAATGTAATTAGCATGCCGAATATTACTTGGAACGTGAATTGGAACGAAATCGCCAATAGATAAGACCATTTTACAATTTGGGCCCTAGTTAAAAGCAGAGCCTAAGGTGTAAATTATTGATAGTCCATATCTCGGAAACTATAAGAGATAATGCAATTTCGCAACCGGCAATGAGGTTCGTCCATCGATCGATGGACGAACCTATTAGCATGCCGAATATTACTTGGAATGTGAATTGGAACGAAATCGCCAATAGATAAGACCATTTTACAATTTGGGCCCAAGTTAGAAGCAGAGCCTAAGGTGTAAATTATCGATAGTCCATATCTCGGAAACTATAAGAGATAATGCAATTTGGCAACCGGCAATGTAATTAGCATGCCGAATATTACTTGGAATGTGAATTGGAACGAAATCGCCAATAGATAAGACCATTTTACAATTTGGGCCCTAGTTAAAAGCAGAGCCTAAGGTGTAAATTATCGATAGTCCATATCTCGGAAACTATAAGAGATAATGCAATTTGGCAACCGGCAATGTAATTAGCATGCCGAATATTACTTGGAATGTGAATTGGAACGAAATCGCCAATAGGTAAGACCATTTTACAATTTGGGCCCAAGTTAGAAGCAGAGCCTAAGGTGTAAATTATCGATAGTCCATATCTCGGAAACTATAAGAGATAATTCAATTTGGCAACCGGCAATGTAATTAGCATGCCGAATATTACTTGGAATGTGAATTGGAACGAAATCGCCAATAGATAAGACCATTTTACAATTTGGGCCCAAGTTAGAAGCAGAGCCTAAGGTGTAAATTATCGATAGTCCATATCTCGGAAACTATAAGAGATAATGCAATTTGGCAACCGGCAATGTAATTAGCATGCCGAATATTATTTGGAATGTGAATTGGAACGAAATCGCCAATAGATAAGACCATTTTACAATTTGGGCCCAAGTTAGAAGCAGAGCCTAAGGTGTAAATTATCGATAGTCCATATCTCGGAAACTATAAGAGATAATGCAATTTGGCAACCGGCAATGTAATTAGCATGCCGAATATTACTTGGAATGTGAATTGGAACGAAATCGACAATAGATAAGACCATTTTACAATTTGGGCCCAAGTTAGAAGCAGAGCCTATGGTGTAAATTATCGATAGTCCATATCTCGGAAACTATAAGAGATAATGCAATTTGGCAACCGGCAATGTAATTAGCATGCCGAATATTACTTGGAATGTGAATTGGAACGAAATCGCCAATAGATAAGACCATTTTACAATTTGGGCCCAAGTTAGAAGCAGAGCCTAAGGTGTAAATTATCGATAGTCCATATCTCGGAAACTATAAGAGATAATGCAATTTGGCAACCGGCAATGTAATTAGCATGCCGAATATTACTTGGAATGTGAATTGGAACGAAATCGACAATAGATAAGACCATTTTACAATTTGGGCCCAAGTTAGAAGCAGAGCCTATGGTGTAAATTATCGATAGTCCATATCTCGGAAACTATAAGAGTTAATGCAATTTGGCCACCGGCAATTTAATTAGCATGCCGAATATTACTTGGAATGTGAATTGGATCGAAATCGCCAATAGATAAGACCATTTTACAATTTGGGCCCAAGTTAGAAGCAGAGCTTAAGGTGTAAATTATCGATAGTCCATATCTCGGAAACTATAAGAGATAATGCAATTTGGCAACCGGCAATTTAATTAGCATGCCGTATATTACTTGGAATGTGAATTGGATCGAAATCGCCAATAGATAAGACCATTTTACAATTTGGGCCCAAGTTAGAAGCAGAGCCTAAGGTGTAAATTATTGATAGTCCATATCTCGGAAACTATAAGAGATAATGCAATTTCGCAACCGGCAATGTAATTAGCATGCCGAATATCACTTGGATTGTGAATTTGGACGAAATCGCCAATAGATAAGACCATTTTACAATTTGGGCCCAAGTTAGAAGCAGAGCCTAAGGTGTAAATTATCGATAGTCCATATCTCGGAAACTATAAGAGATAATGCAATTTGGCAACCGGCAATGTAATTAGCATGCCGAATATTATTTGGAATGTGAATTGGAACGAAATCGCCAATAGATAAGACCATTTTACAATTTGGGCCCAAGTTAGAAGCAGAGCCTAAGGTGTAAATTATCGATAGTCCATATCTCGGAAACTATAAGAGATAATGCAATTTGGCAACCGGCAATGTAATTAGCATGCCGAATATTACTTGGAATGTGAATTGGAACGAAATCGCCAATAGATAAGACCATTTTACCATTTGGGCCCAAGTTAGAAGCAGAGCCTAAGGTGTAAATTATCGATAGTCCATATCGCGGAAACTATAAGAGATAATGCAATTTGGCAACCGGCAATGTAATTAGCATGCCGAATATTACTTGGAATGTGAATTGGAACGAAATCGCCAATAGATAAGGCCATTTTACAATTTGGGCCCAAGTTAGAAGCAGAGCCTAAGGTGTAAATTATCGATAGTCCATATCACGGAAACTATAAGAGTTAATGCAATTTGGCAACCGGCAATGTAATTAGCATGCCGAATATTACTTGGAATGTGAATTGGAACGAAATCGCCAATAGATAAGACCATTTTACAATTTGGGCCCAAGTTAGAAGCAGAGCCTAAGGTGTAAATTATCGATAGTCCATATCTCGGAAACTATAAGAGATAATGCAATTTGGCAACCGGCAATGTAATTAGCATGCCGAATATTACTTGGAATGTGAATTGGAACGAAATCGCCAATAGATAAGACCATTTTACGATTTGGGCCCAAGTTAGAAGCAGAGCCTAAGGTGTAAATTATCGACAGTCCATATCTCGGAAACTATAAGAGATAATGCAATTTGGCAACCGGCAATATAATTAGCATGCCGAATATTACTTGGAATGTGAATTGGAACGAAATCGCCAATAGATAAGACCATTTTACAATTTGGGCCCAAGTTAGAAGCAGAGCCTAAGGTGTAAATTATTGATAGTCCATATCTCGGAAACTATAAGAGATAATGCAATTTCGCAACCGGCAATGAATTAGCATGCCGAATATTACTTGGAATGTGAATTGGAACGAAATCGCCAATAGATAAGACCATTTTACAATTTGGGCCCAATTTAGAAGCAGAGCCTAAGGTGTAAATTATTGATAGTCCATATCTCGGAAACTATAAGAGATAATGCAATTTGGCAACCGGCAATGTAATTAGCATGCCGAATATTACTTGGAATGTGAATTGGAACGAAATCGCCAATAGATAAGACCATTTTACAATTTGGGCCCAAGTTAGAAGCAGAGCCTAAGGTGTAAATTATCGATAGTCCATATCTCGGAAACTATAAGAGATAATGCAATTTGGCAACCGGCAATGTAATTAGCATGCCGAATATTACTTGGAATGTGAATTGGAACGAAATCGCCAATAGATAAGACCATTTTACAATTTGGGCCCAAGTTAGAAGCAGAGCCTAAGGTGTAAATTATCGATAGTCCATATCTCGGAAACTATAAGAGATAATGCAATTTGGCAACCGGCAATGTAATTAGCATGCCGAATATTACTTGGAATGTGAATTGGAACGAAATCGCCAATAGATAAGACCATTTTACAATTTGGGCCCAAGTTATAAGCAGAGCCTATGGTGTAAATTATCGATAGTCCATATCTCGGAAACTATAAGAGATAATGCAATTTGGCAACCGGCAATGTAATTAGCATGCCGAATATTACTTGGAATGTGAATTGGAACGAAATCGCCGATAAGACCATTTTACAATTTGGGCCCAAGTTAGAAGCAGAGCCTAAGGTGTAAATTATCGATAGTCCATATCTCGGAAACTATAAGAGTTAATGCAATTTGGCAACCGGCAATGTAATTAGCATGCCGAATGTTACTTGGAATGTGAATTGGAACGAAATCGCCAATAGATAAGACCATTTTACAATTTGGGCCCAAGTTAGAAGCAGAGCCTAAGGTGTAAATTATCGATAGTCCATATCTCGGAAACTATAAGAGATAATGCAATTTGGCAACCGGCAATGTAATTAGCATGCCGAATATTACTTGGAACGTGAATTGGAACGAAATCGCCAATAGATAAGACCATTTTACAATTTGGGCCCTAGTTAAAAGCAGAGCCTAAGGTGTAAATTATCGATAGTCCATATCTCGTAAACTATAAGAGATAATGCAATTTGGCAACCGGCAATGTAATTAGCATGCCGAATATTACTTGGAATGTGAATTGGAACGAAATCGCCAATAGGTAAGACCATTTTACAATTTGGGCCCAAGTTAGAAGCAGAGCCTAAGGTGTAAATTATCGATAGTCCATATCTCGGAAACTATAAGAGATAATTCAATTTGGCAACCGGCAATGTAATTAGCATGCCGAATATTACTTGGAATGTGAATTGGAACGAAATCGCCAATAGATAAGACCATTTTACCATTTGGGCCCAAGTTAGAAGCAGAGCCTAAGGTGTAAATTATCGATAGTCCATATCGCGGAAACTATAAGAGATAATGCAATTTGGCAACCGGCAATGTAATTAGCATGCCGAATATTACTTGGAATGTGAATTGGAACGAAATCGCCAATAGATAAGGCCATTTTACAATTTGGGCCCAAGTTAGAAGCAGAGCCTAAGGTGTAAATTATCGATAGTCCATATCACGGAAACTATAAGAGTTAATGCAATTTGGCAACCGGCAATGTAATTAGCATGCCGAATATTACTTGGAATGTGAATTGGAACGAAATCGCCAATAGATAAGGCCATTTTACAATTTGGGCCCAAGTTAGAAGCAGAGCCTAAGGTGTAAATTATCGATAGTCCATATCTCGGAAACTATAAGAGATAATGCAATTTGGCAACCGGCAATGTAATTAGCATGCCGAATATTACTTGGAATGTGAATTGGAACGAAATCGCCAATAGATAAGACCATTTTACGATTTGGGCCCAAATTAGAAGCAGAGCCTAAGGTGTAAATTATCGACAGTCCATATCTCGGAAACTATAAGAGATAATGCAATTTGGCAACTGGCAATATAATTAGCATGCCGAATATTACTTGGAATGTGAATTGGAACGAAATCGCCAATAGATAAGACCATTTTACAATTTGGGCCCAAGTTAGAAGCAGAGCCTAAGGTGTAAATTATTGATAGTCCATATCTCGGAAACTATAAGAGATAATGCAATTTCGCAACCGGCAATGAATTAGCATGCCGAATATTACTTGGAATGTGAATTGGAACGAAATCGCCAATAGATAAGACCATTTTACAATTTGGGCCCAATTTAGAAGCAGAGCCTAAGGTGTAAATTATTGATAGTCCATATCTCGGAAACTATAAGAGATAATGCAATTTGGCAACCGGCAATGTAATTAGCATGCCGAATATTACTTGGAATGTGAATTGGAACGAAATCGCCAATAGATAAGACCATTTTACAATTTGGGCCCAAGTTAGAAGCAGAGCCTAAGGTGTAAATTATCGATAGTCCATATCTCGGAAACTATAAGAGATAATGCAATTTGGCAACCGGCAATGTAATTAGCATGCCGAATATTACTTGGAATGTGAATTGGAACGAAATCGCCAATAGATAAGACCATTTTACAATTTGGGCCCAAGTTAGAAGCAGAGCCTAAGGTGTAAATTATCGATAGTCCATATCTCGGAAACTATAAGAGATAATGCAATTTGGCAACCGGCAATGTAATTAGCATGCCGAATATTACTTGGAATGTGAATTGGAACGAAATCGCCAATAGATAAGACCATTTTACAATTTGGGCCCAAGTTATAAGCAGAGCCTATGGTGTAAATTATCGATAGTCCATATCTCGGAAACTATAAGAGATAATGCAATTTGGCAACCGGCAATGTAATTAGCATGCCGAATATTACTTGGAATGTGAATTGGAACGAAATCGCCAATAGATAAGACCATTTTACAATTTGGGCCCAAGTTAGAAGCAGAGCCTAAGGTGTAAATTATCGATAGTCCATATCTCGGAAACTATAAGAGTTAATGCAATTTGGCAACCGGCAATGTAATTAGCATGCCGAATGTTACTTGGAATGTGAATTGGAACGAAATCGCCAATAGATAAGACCATTTTACAATTTGGGCCCAAGTTAGAAGCAGAGCCTAAGGTGTAAATTATCGATAGTCCATATCTCGGAAACTATAAGAGATAATGCAATTTGGCAACCGGCAATGTAATTAGCATGCCGAATATTACTTGGAATGTGAATTGGAACGAAATCGCCAATAGATAAGACCATTTTACAATTTGGGCCCTAGTTAAAAGCAGAGCCTAAGGTGTAAATTATCGATAGTCCATATCTCGGAAACTATAAGAGATAATGCAATTTGGCAACCGGCAATGTAATTAGCATGCCGAATATTACTTGGAATGTGAATTGGAACGAAATCGCCAATAGGTAAGACCATTTTACAATTTGGGCCCAAGTTAGAAGCAGAGCCTAAGGTGTAAATTATCGATAGTCCATATCTCGGAAACTATAAGAGATAATGCAATTTGGCAACCGGCAATGTAATTAGCATGCCGAATATTATTTGGAATGTGAATTGGAACGAAATCGCCAATAGATAAGACCATTTTACAATTTGGGCCCAAGTTAGAAGCAGAGCCTAAGGTGTAAATTATCGATAGTCCATATCTCGGAAACTATAAGAGATAATGCAATTTGGCAACCGGCAATGTAATTAGCATGCCGAATATTACTTGGAATGTGAATTGGAACGAAATCGACAATAGATAAGACCATTTTACAATTTGGGCCCAAGTTAGAAGCAGAGCCTATGGTGTAAATTATCGATAGTCCATATCTCGGAAACTATAAGAGATAATGCAATTTGGCAACCGGCAATGTAATTAGCATGCCGAATATTACTTGGAATGTGAATTGGAACGAAATCGCCAATAGATAAGACCATTTTACAATTTGGGCCCAAGTTAGAAGCAGAGCCTAAGGTGTAAATTATCGATAGTCCATATCTCGGAAACTATAAGAGTTAATGCAATTTGGCAACCGGCAATTTAATTAGCATGCCGAATATTACTTGGAATGTGAATTGGATCGAAATCGCCAATAGATAAGACCATTTTACAATTTGGGCCCAAGTTAGAAGCAGAGCTTAAGGTGTAAATTATCGATAGTCCATATCTCGGAAACTATAAGAGATAATGCAATTTGGCAACCGGCAATGTAATTAGCATGCCGAATATTACTTGGAATGTGAATTGGAACGAAATCGCCAATAGATAAGACCATTTTACAATTTGGGCCCAAGTTAGAAGCAGAGCCTAAGGTGTAAATTATTGATAGTCCAAATCTCGGAAACTATAAGAGATAATGCAATTTCGCAACCGGCAATGTAATTAGCATGCCGAATATCACTTGGATTGTGAATTTGGACGAAATCGCCAATAGATAAGACCATTTTACAATTTGGGCCCAAGTTAGAAGCAGAGCCTAAGGTGTAAATTATCGATAGTCCATATCTCGGAAACTATAAGAGATAATGCAATTTGGCAACCGGCAATGTAATTAGCATGCCGAATATTATTTGGAATGTGAATTGGAACGAAATCGCCAATAGATAAGACCATTTTACAATTTGGGCCCAAGTTAGAAGCAGAGCCTAAGGTGTAAATTATCGATAGTCCATATCTCGGAAACTATAAGAGATAATGCAATTTGGCAACCGGCAATGTAATTAGCATGCCGAATATTACTTGGAATGTGAATTGGAACGAAATCGCCAATAGGTAAGACCATTTTACAATTTGGGCCCAAGTTAGAAGCAGAGCCTAAGGTGTAAATTATCGATAGTCCATATCTCGGAAACTATAAGAGATAATTCAATTTGGCAACCGGCAATGTAATTAGCATGCCGAATATTACTTGGAATGTGAATTGGAACGAAATCGCCAATAGATAAGACCATTTTACCATTTGGGCCCAAGTTAGAAGCAGAGCCTAAGGTGTAAATTATCGATAGTCCATATCTCGGAAACTATAAGAGATAATGCAATTTGGCAACCGGCAATGTAATTAGCATGCCGAATATTACTTGGAACGTGAATTGGAACGAAATCGCCAATAGATAAGACCATTTTACAATTTGGGCCCTAGTTAAAAGCAGAGCCTAAGGTGTAAATTATCGATAGTCCATATCTCGTAAACTATAAGAGATAATGCAATTTGGCAACCGGCAATGTAATTAGCATGCCGAATATTACTTGGAATGTGAATTGGAACGAAATCGCCAATAGGTAAGACCATTTTACAATTTGGGCCCAAGTTAGAAGCAGAGCCTAAGGTGTAAATTATCGATAGTCCATATCTCGGAAACTATAAGAGATAATTCAATTTGGCAACCGGCAATGTAATTAGCATGCCGAATATTACTTGGAATGTGAATTGGAACGAAATCGCCAATAGATAAGACCATTTTACCATTTGGGCCCAAGTTAGAAGCAGAGCCTAAGGTGTAAATTATCGATAGTCCATATCGCGGAAACTATAAGAGATAATGCAATTTGGCAACCGGCAATGTAATTAGCATGCCGAATATTACTTGGAATGTGAATTGGAACGAAATCGCCAATAGATAAGGCCATTTTACAATTTGGGCCCAAGTTAGAAGCAGAGCCTAAGGTGTAAATTATCGATAGTCCATATCACGGAAACTATAAGAGTTAATGCAATTTGGCAACCGGCAATGTAATTAGCATGCCGAATATTACTTGGAATGTGAATTGGAACGAAATCGCCAATAGATAAGGCCATTTTACAATTTGGGCCCAAGTTAGAAGCAGAGCCTAAGGTGTAAATTATCGATAGTCCATATCTCGGAAACTATAAGAGATAATGCAATTTGGCAACCGGCAATGTAATTAGCATGCCGAATATTACTTGGAATGTGAATTGGAACGAAATCGCCAATAGATAAGACCATTTTACGATTTGGGCCCAAATTAGAAGCAGAGCCTAAGGTGTAAATTATCGACAGTCCATATCTCGGAAACTATAAGAGATAATGCAATTTGGCAACCGGCAATATAATTAGCATGCCGAATATTACTTGGAATGTGAATTGGAACGAAATCGCCAATAGATAAGACCATTTTACAATTTGGGCCCAAGTTAGAAGCAGAGCCTAAGGTGTAAATTATTGATAGTCCATATCTCGGAAACTATAAGAGATAATGCAATTTCGCAACCGGCAATGAATTAGCATGCCGAATATTACTTGGAATGTGAATTGGAACGAAATCGCCAATAGATAAGACCATTTTACAATTTGGGCCCAATTTAGAAGCAGAGCCTAAGGTGTAAATTATTGATAGTCCATATCTCGGAAACTATAAGAGATAATGCAATTTGGCAACCGGCAATGTAATTAGCATGCCGAATATTACTTGGAATGTGAATTGGAACGAAATCGCCAATAGATAAGACCATTTTACAATTTGGGCCCAAGTTAGAAGCAGAGCCTAAGGTGTAAATTATCGATAGTCCATATCTCGGAAACTATAAGAGATAATGCAATTTGGCAACCGGCAATGTAATTAGCATGCCGAATATTACTTGGAATGTGAATTGGAACGAAATCGCCAATAGATAAGACCATTTTACAATTTGGGCCCAAGTTAGAAGCAGAGCCTAAGGTGTAAATTATCGATAGTCCATATCTCGGAAACTATAAGAGATAATGCAATTTGGCAACCGGCAATGTAATTAGCATGCCGAATATTACTTGGAATGTGAATTGGAACGAAATCGCCAATAGATAAGACCATTTTACAATTTGGGCCCAAGTTATAAGCAGAGCCTATGGTGTAAATTATCGATAGTCCATATCTCGGAAACTATAAGAGATAATGCAATTTGGCAACCGGCAATGTAATTAGCATGCCGAATATTACTTGGAATGTGAATTGGAACGAAATCGCCAATAGATAAGACCATTTTACAATTTGGGCCCAAGTTAGAAGCAGAGCCTAAGGTGTAAATTATCGATAGTCCATATCTCGGAAACTATAAGAGTTAATGCAATTTGGCAACCGGCAATGTAATTAGCATGCCGAATGTTACTTGGAATGTGAATTGGAACGAAATCGCCAATAGATAAGACCATTTTACAATTTGGGCCCAAGTTAGAAGCAGAGCCTAAGGTGTAAATTATCGATAGTCCATATCTCGGAAACTATAAGAGATAATGCAATTTGGCAACCGGCAATGTAATTAGCATGCCGAATATTACTTGGAATGTGAATTGGAACGAAATCGCCAATAGATAAGACCATTTTACAATTTGGGCCCTAGTTAAAAGCAGAGCCTAAGGTGTAAATTATCGATAGTCCATATCTCGGAAACTATAAGAGATAATGCAATTTGGCAACCGGCAATGTAATTAGCATGCCGAATATTACTTGGAATGTGAATTGGAACGAAATCGCCAATAGGTAAGACCATTTTACAATTTGGGCCCAAGTTAGAAGCAGAGCCTAAGGTGTAAATTATCGATAGTCCATATCTCGGAAACTATAAGAGATAATGCAATTTGGCAACCGGCAATGTAATTAGCATGCCGAATATTATTTGGAATGTGAATTGGAACGAAATCGCCAATAGATAAGACCATTTTACAATTTGGGCCCAAGTTAGAAGCAGAGCCTAAGGTGTAAATTATCGATAGTCCATATCTCGGAAACTATAAGAGATAATGCAATTTGGCAACCGGCAATGTAATTAGCATGCCGAATATTACTTGGAATGTGAATTGGAACGAAATCGACAATAGATAAGACCATTTTACAATTTGGGCCCAAGTTAGAAGCAGAGCCTATGGTGTAAATTATCGATAGTCCATATCTCGGAAACTATAAGAGATAATGCAATTTGGCAACCGGCAATGTAATTAGCATGCCGAATATTACTTGGAATGTGAATTGGAACGAAATCGCCAATAGATAAGACCATTTTACAATTTGGGCCCAAGTTAGAAGCAGAGCCTAAGGTGTAAATTATCGATAGTCCATATCTCGGAAACTATAAGAGTTAATGCAATTTGGCAACCGGCAATTTAATTAGCATGCCGAATATTACTTGGAATGTGAATTGGATCGAAATCGCCAATAGATAAGACCATTTTACAATTTGGGCCCAAGTTAGAAGCAGAGCTTAAGGTGTAAATTATCGATAGTCCATATCTCGGAAACTATAAGAGATAATGCAATTTGGCAACCGGCAATGTAATTAGCATGCCGAATATTACTTGGAATGTGAATTGGAACGAAATCGCCAATAGATAAGACCATTTTACAATTTGGGCCCAAGTTAGAAGCAGAGCCTAAGGTGTAAATTATTGATAGTCCAAATCTCGGAAACTATAAGAGATAATGCAATTTCGCAACCGGCAATGTAATTAGCATGCCGAATATCACTTGGATTGTGAATTTGGACGAAATCGCCAATAGATAAGACCATTTTACAATTTGGGCCCAAGTTAGAAGCAGAGCCTAAGGTGTAAATTATCGATAGTCCATATCTCGGAAACTATAAGAGATAATGCAATTTGGCAACCGGCAATGTAATTAGCATGCCGAATATTATTTGGAATGTGAATTGGAACGAAATCGCCAATAGATAAGACCATTTTACAATTTGGGCCCAAGTTAGAAGCAGAGCCTAAGGTGTAAATTATCGATAGTCCATATCTCGGAAACTATAAGAGATAATGCAATTTGGCAACCGGCAATGTAATTAGCATGCCGAATATTACTTGGAATGTGAATTGGAACGAAATCGCCAATAGGTAAGACCATTTTACAATTTGGGCCCAAGTTAGAAGCAGAGCCTAAGGTGTAAATTATCGATAGTCCATATCTCGGAAACTATAAGAGATAATTCAATTTGGCAACCGGCAATGTAATTAGCATGCCGAATATTACTTGGAATGTGAATTGGAACGAAATCGCCAATAGATAAGACCATTTTACCATTTGGGCCCAAGTTAGAAGCAGAGCCTAAGGTGTAAATTATCGATAGTCCATATCGCGGAAACTATAAGAGATAATGCAATTTGGCAACCGGCAATGTAATTAGCATGCCGAATATTACTTGGAATGTGAATTGGAACGAAATCGCCAATAGATAAGGCCATTTTACAATTTGGGCCCAAGTTAGAAGCAGAGCCTAAGGTGTAAATTATCGATAGTCCATATCACGGAAACTATAAGAGTTAATGCAATTTGGCAACCGGCAATGTAATTAGCATGCCGAATATTACTTGGAATGTGAATTGGAACGAAATCGCCAATAGATAAGACCATTTTACAATTTGGGCCCAAGTTAGAAGCAGAGCCTAAGGTGTAAATTATCGATAGTCCATATCTCGGAAACTATAAGAGATAATGCAATTTCGCAACCGGCAATGAATTAGCATGCCGAATATTACTTGGAATGTGAATTGGAACGAAATCGCCAATAGATAAGACCATTTTACAATTTGGGCCCAATTTAGAAGCAGAGCCTAAGGTGTAAATTATTGATAGTCCATATCTCGGAAACTATAAGAGATAATGCAATTTGGCAACCGGCAATGTAATTAGCATGCCGAATATTACTTGGAATGTGAATTGGAACGAAATCGCCAATAGATAAGACCATTTTACAATTTGGGCCCAAGTTAGAAGCAGAGCCTAAGGTGTAAATTATCGATAGTCCATATCTCGGAAACTTTAAGAGATAATGCAATTTGGCAACCGGCAATGTAATTAGCATGCCGAATATTACTTGGAATGTGAATTGGAACGAAATCGCCAATAGATAAGACCATTTTACAATTTGGGCCCAAGTTAGAAGCAGAGCCTAAGGTGTAAATTATCGATAGTCCATATCTCGGAAACTATAAGAGATAATGCAATTTGGCAACCGGCAATGTAATTAGCATGCCGAATATTACTTGGAATGTGAATTGGAACGAAATCGCCAATAGATAAGACCATTTTACAATTTGGGCCCAAGTTATAAGCAGAGCCTATGGTGTAAATTATCGATAGTCCATATCTCGGAAACTATAAGAGATAATGCAATTTGGCAACCGGCAATGTAATTAGCATGCCGAATATTACTTGGAATGTGAATTGGAACGAAACCGCCAATAGATAAGACCATTTTACAATTTGGGCCCAAGTTAGAAGCAGAGCCTAAGGTGTAAATTATCGATAGTCCATATCTCGGAAACTATAAGAGTTAATGCAATTTGGCAACCGGCAATGTAATTAGCATGCCGAATGTTACTTGGAATGTGAATTGGAACGAAATCGCCAATAGATAAGACCATTTTACAATTTGGGCCCAAGTTAGAAGCAGAGCCTAAGGTGTAAATTATCGATAGTCCATATCTCGGAAACTATAAGAGATAATGCAATTTGGCAACCGGCAATGTAATTAGCATGCCGAATATTACTTGGAATGTGAATTGGAACGAAATCGCCAATAGATAAGACCATTTTACAATTTGGGCCCTAGTTAAAAGCAGAGCCTAAGGTGTAAATTATCGATAGTCCATATCTCGGAAACTATAAGAGATAATGCAATTTGGCAACCGGCAATGTAATTAGCATGCCGAATATTACTTGGAATGTGAATTGGAACGAAATCGCCAATAGGTAAGACCATTTTACAATTTGGGCCCAAGTTAGAAGCAGAGCCTAAGGTGTAAATTATCGATAGTCCATATCTCGGAAACTATAAGAGATAATTCAATTTGGCAACCGGCAATGTAATTAGCATGCCGAATATTACTTGGAATGTGAATTGGAACGAAATCGCCAATAGATAAGACCATTTTACAATTTGGGCCCAAGTTAGAAGCAGAGCCTAAGGTGTAAATTATCGATAGTCCATATCTCGGAAACTATAAGAGATAATGCAATTTGGCAACCGGCAATGTAATTAGCATGCCGAATATTATTTGGAATGTGAATTGGAACGAAATCGCCAATAGATAAGACCATTTTACAATTTGGGCCCAAGTTAGAAGCAGAGCCTAAGGTGTAAATTATCGATAGTCCATATCTCGGAAACTATAAGAGATAATGCAATTTGGCAACCGGCAATGTAATTAGCATGCCGAATATTACTTGGAATGTGAATTGGAACGAAATCGACAATAGATAAGACCATTTTACAATTTGGGCCCAAGTTAGAAGCAGAGCCTATGGTGTAAATTATCGATAGTCCATATCTCGGAAACTATAAGAGATAATGCAATTTGGCAACCGGCAATGTAATTAGCATGCCGAATATTACTTGGAATGTGAATTGGAACGAAATCGCCAATAGATAAGACCATTTTACAATTTGGGCCCAAGTTAGAAGCAGAGCCTAAGGTGTAAATTATCGATAGTCCATATCTCGGAAACTATAAGAGTTAATGCAATTTGGCAACCGGCAATTTAATTAGCATGCCGAATATTACTTGGAATGTGAATTGGATCGAAATCGCCAATAGATAAGACCATTTTACAATTTGGGCCCAAGTTAGAAGCAGAGCTTAAGGTGTAAATTATCGATAGTCCATATCTCGGAAACTATAAGAGATGATGCAATTTGGCAACCGGCAATGTAATTAGCATGCAGAATATTACTTGGAATGTGAATTGGAACGAAATCGCCAATAGATAAGACCATTTTACAATTTGGGCCCAAGTTAGAAGCAGAGCCTAAGGTGTAAATTATCGATAGTCCATATCTCGGAAACTATAAGAGTTAATGCAATTTGGCAACCGGCAATGTAATTAGCATGCCGAATATTACTTGGAATGTGAATTGGAACGAAATCGCCAATAGATAAGACCATTTTACAATTTGGGCCCAAGTTAGAAGCAGAGCCTAAGGTGTAAATTATCGATAGTCCATATCTCGGAAACTATAAGAGATAATGCAATTTGGCAACCGGCAATGTAATTAGCATGCCGAATATTACTTGGAATGTGAATTGGAACGAAATCGCCAATAGATAAGACCATTTTACAATTTGGGCCCAAGTTAGAAGCAGAGCCTAAGGTGTAAATTATCGATAGTCCATATCTCGGAAACTATAAGAGATAATGCAATTTGGCAACCGGCAATGTAATTAGCATGCCGAATATTACTTGGAATGTGAATTGGAACGAAATCGCCAATAGATAAGACCATTTTACAATTTGGGCCCAAGTTAGAAGCAGAGCCTAAGGTGTAAATTATCGATAGTCCATATCTCGGAAACTATAAGAGATAATGCAATTTGGCAACCGGCAATGTAATTAGCATGCCGAATATTACTTGGAATGTGAATTGGAACGAAATCGCCAATAGATAAAACCATTTTACAATTTGGGCCCAAGTTAGAAGCAGAGCCTATGGTGTAAATTATCGATAGTCCATATCTCGGAAACTATAAGAGATAATGCAATTTGGCAACCGGCAATGTAATTAGCATGCCGAATATTACTTGGAATGTGAATTGGAACGAAATCGCCAATAGATAAGACAATTTTACAATTTGGGCCCAAGTTAGAAGCAGAGCCTAAGGTGTAAATTATCGATAGTCCATATCTCGGAAACTATAAGAGTTAATGCAATTTGGCAACCGGCAATGTAATTAGCATGCCGAATATTACTTGGAATGTGAATTGGAACGAAATCGCCAATAGATAAGACCATTTTACAATTTGGGCCCTAGTTAAAAGCAGAGCCTAAGGTGTAAATTATCGATAGTCCATATCTCGGAAACTATAAGAGATAATGCAATTTGGCAACCGGCAATGTAATTAGCATGCCGAATATTACTTGGAATGTGAATTGGAACGAAATCGCCAATAGGTAAGACCATTTTACAATTTGGGCCCAAGTTAGAAGCAGAGCCTAAGGTGTAAATTATAGATAGTCCATATCTCGGAAACTATAAGAGATAATTCAATTTGGCAACCGGCAATGTAATTAGCATGCCGAATATTACTTGGAATGTGAATTGGAACGAAATCGCCAATAGATAAGACCATTTTACAATTTGGGCCCAAGTTAGAAGCAGAGCCTAAGGTGTAAATTATCGATAGTCCATATCTCGGAAACTATAAGAGATAATGCAATTTGGCAACCGGCAATGTAATTAGCATGCCGAATATTATTTGGAATGTGAATTGGAACGAAATCGCCAATAGATAAGACCATTTTACAATTTGGGCCCAAGTTAGAAGCAGAGCCTAAGGTGTAAATTATCGATAGTCCATATCTCGGAAACTATAAGAGATAATGCAATTTGGCAACCGGCAATGTAATTAGCATGCCGAATATTACTTGGAATGTGAATTGGAACGAAATCGACAATAGATAAGACCATTTTACAATTTGGGCCCAAGTTAGAAGCAGAGCCTATGGTGTAAATTATCGATAGTCCATATCTCGGAAACTATAAGAGATAATGCAATTTGGCAACCGGCAATGTAATTAGCATGCCGAATATTACTTGGAATGTGAATTGGAACGAAATCGCTAATAGATAAGACTATTTTACAATTTGGGCCCAAGTTAGAAGCAGAGCCTAAGGTGTAAATTATCGATAGTCCATATCTCGGAAACTATAAGAGTTAATGCAATTTGGCAACCGGCAATTTAATTAGCATGCCGAATATTACTTGGAATGTGAATTGGATCGAAATCGCCAATAGATAAGACCATTTTACAATTTGGGCCCAAGTTAGAAGCAGAGCTTAAGGTGTAAATTATCGATAGTCCATATCTCGGAAACTATAAGAGATAATGCAATTTGGCAACCGGCAATGTAATTAGCATGCAGAATATTACTTGGAATGTGAATTGGAACGAAATCGCCAATAGATAAGACCATTTTACAATTTGGGCCCAAGTTAGAAGCAGAGCCTAAGGTGTAAATTATCGATAGTCCATATCTCGGAAACTATAAGAGTTAATGCAAGTTGGCAACCGGCAATGTAATTAGCATGCCGAATATTACTTGGAATGTGAATTGGAACGAAATCGCCAATAGATAAGACCATTTTACAATTTGGGCCCAAGTTAGAAGCAGAGCCTAAGGTGTAAATTATCGATAGTCCATATCTCGGAAACTATAAGAGATAATGCAATTTGGCAACCGGCAATGTAATTAGCATGCCGAATATTACTTGGAATGTGAATTGGAACGAAATCGCCAATAGATAAGACCATTTAACAATTTGGGCCCAAGTTAGAAGCAGAGCCTAAGGTGTAAATTATCGATAGTCCATATCTCGGAAACTATAAGAGATAATGCAATTTGGCAACCGGCAATGTAATTAGCATGCCGAATATTACTTGGAATGTGAATTGGAACGAAATCGCCAATAGATAAAACCATTTTACAATTTGGGCCCAAGTTAGAAGCAGAGCCTATGGTGTAAATTATCGATAGTCCATATCTCGGAAACTATAAGAGATAATGCAATTTGGCAACCGGCAATGTAATTAGCATGCCGAATATTACTTGGAATGTGAATTGGAACGAAATCGCCAATAGATAAGACAATTTTACAATTTGGGCCCAAGTTAGAAGCAGAGCCTAAGGTGTAAATTATCGATAGTCCATATCTCGGAAACTATAAGAGTTAATGCAATTTGGCAACCGGCAATGTAATTAGCATGCCGAATATTACTTGGAATGTGAATTGGAACGAAATCGCCAATAGATAAGACCATTTTACAATTTGGGCCCAAGTTAGAAGCAGAGCTTAAGGTGTAAATTATCGATAGTCCATATCTCGGAAACTATAAGAGATAATGCAATTTGGCAACCGGCAATGTAATTAGCATGCCGAATATTACTTGGAATGTGAATTGGAACGAAATCGCCAATAGATAAGACCATTTTACAATTTGGGCCCAAGTTAGAAGCAGAGCCTAAGGTGTAAATCATCGATAGTCCATATCTCTGAAACTATAAGAGATAATGCAATTTCGCAAACGGCAATGTAATTAGCATGCCGAATATTACTTGGAATGTGAATTGGGACGAAATCGCCAATAGAGAAGACCATTTTACAATTTGGGCCCAAGTTAGAAGCAGAGCCTAAGGTGTAAATTATCGATAGTCCATATCTCGGAAACTATAAGAGATAATGCAATTTGGCAACCGGCAATGTAACTAGCATGCCGAATATTACTTGGAATGTGAATTGGAACGAAATCGCCAATAGATAAGACCATTTTACAATTTGGGCCCAAGTTAGAAGCAGAGCCTAAGGTGTAAATTATCGATAGTCCATATCTCTGAAACTATAAGAGATAATGCAATTTCGCAAACGGCAATGTAATTAGCATGCCGAATATTACTTGGAATGTGAATTGGGACGAAATCGCCAATAGAGAAGACCATTTTACAATTTGGGCCCAAGTTAGAAGCAGAGCCTAAGGTGTAAATTATCGATAGTCCATATCTCGGAAACTATAAGAGATAATGCAATTTGGCAACCAGCAATGTAATTAGCATGCCGAATATTACTTGGAATGTGAATTGGAACGAAATCGCCAATAGATAAGACCATTTTACAATTTGGGCCCAAGTTAGAAGCAGAGCCTAAAGTGTAAATTATCGATAGTCCATATCTCGGAAACTATAAGAGATAATGCAATTTCGCAACAGGCAATGTAATTAGCATGCCGAATATTACTTGGAGTGTGAATTGGAACGAAATCGCCAATAGATAAGACCATTTTACAATTTGGGCCCAAGTTAGAAGCAGAGCCTAAGGTGTAAATTATCGATAGTCCATATCTCGGAAACTATAAGAGATAATGCAATTTGGCAACCGGCAATGTAATTAGCATGCCGAATATTACTTGGAATGTGAATTGGAACGAAATCGCCAATAGATAAGACCATTTTACAATTTGGGCCCAAGTTAGAAGCAGAGCCTAAGGTGTAAATTATCGATAGTCCATATCTCGGAAACTATAAGAGATAATGCAATTTGGCAATCGGCAATGTAATTAGCATGCCGAATATTACTTGGAATGTGAATTGGAACGAAATCGCCAATAGATAAGACCATTTTACAATTTGGGCCCAAGTTAGAAGCAGAGCCTAAGGTGTAAATTATCGACAGTCCATATCTCGGAAACTATAAGAGATAATGCAATTTGGCAACCGGCAATGTAATTAGCATGCCGAATATTACTTGGAATGTGAATTGGAACGAAAACGCCAATAGATAAGACCATTTTACAATTTGGGCCCAAGTTAGAAGCAGAGCCTAAGGTGTAAATTATCGATAGTCCATATCTCGGAAACTATAAGAGATAATGCCATTTGGCAACCATCAATGTAATTAGCATGTAATATTACTTGGAATGTGAATTGGAACGAAATCGCCAATAGATAAGACGATTTTACAATTTGGGATCAAGTTAGAAGCAGAGCCTAAGATGTAAATTATCGATAGTCCATATCTCGGAAACTATAAGAGATAATGCAATTTGGCAACCGGCAATGTAATTAGCATGCCGAATATTACTTGGAATGTGAATTGGAACGAAATCGCCAATAGATAAGACCATTTTACAATTTGGGCCCAAGTTAGAAGCAGAGCCTAAGGCGTAAATTATCGATAGTCCATATCTCGGAAACTATAAGAGATAATGCAATTTGGCAACCGGCAATGTAATTAGCAAGCCGAATATTACTTGGAATGTGAATTGGAACGAAATCGCCAATAGGTAAGACCATTTTACAATTTGGGCCCAAGTTAGAAGCAGAGCCTAAGGTGTAAATTATCGATAGTCCATATCTCGGAAACTATAAGAGATAATTCAATTTGGCAACCGGCAATGTAATTAGCATGCCGGATATTACTTGGAATGTGAATTGGAACGAAATCGCCAATAGACAAGACCATTTTACACTTTGGGAGCAAGTTAGAAGCAGAGCCTAAAGTGTAAATTATCGATAGTCCATATCTCGGAAACTATAAGAGATAATGCAATTTGGCAACAGGCAATGTAATTAGCATGCCGAATATTACTTGGAATGTGAATTGGAACGAAATCGCCAATAGATAAGACCATTTTACAATTTGGGCCCAACTTAGAAGCAGAGCCTATGGTGTAAATTATCGATAGTCCATATCTCGGAAACTATAAGAGATAATGCAATTTGGCAACCGGCAATGTAATTAGCATGCCGAATATTACTTGGAATGTGAATTGGAACGAAATCGCCAATAGATAAGACCATTTTACAATTTGGGCCCAAGTTAGAAGCAGAGCCTAAGGTGTAAATTATCGATAGTCCATATCTCGGAAACTATAAGAGATAATGCAATTTGGCAACCGGCAATGTAATTAGCATGCCGAATATTACTTGGAATGTGAATTGGAACGAAATCGCCAATAGATAAGACCATATTACAATTTGGGCCCAAGTTAGAAGCAGAGCCTAAGGTGTAAATTATCGATAGTCCATATCTCGGAAACTATAAGAGATAATGCAATTTGGCAACCGGCAATGTAATTAGCATGCCGAATATTACTTGGAGTGTGAATTTGAACGAAATCGCCAATAGATAAGACCATTTTAAAATTTGGGCCCAAGTTAGAAGCAGAGCCTAAGGTGTAAATTATTGATAGTCCATATCTCGGAAACTATAAGAGATAATGCAATTTCGCAACCGGCAATGTAATTAGCATGCCGAATATCACTTGGAATGTGAATTGGGACGAAATCGCCAATAGATAAGACCATTTTACAATTTGGGCCCAAGTTAGAAGCAGAGCCTAAGGTGTAAATAATCGATAGTCCATATCTCGGAAACTATAAGAGATAATGCAATTTGGCAACCGGCAATGTAATTAGCATGCCGAATATTACTTGGAATGTGAATTGGAACGAAATCGCCAATAGATAAGACCATTTTACAATTTGGGCCCAAGTTAGAAGCAGAGCCTAAGGTGTAAATTATCGATAGTCCATATCTCGGAAACTATAAGAGATAATGCAATTTGGCAACCGGCAATGTAATTAGCATGCCGAATATTACTTGGAATGTGAATTGGAACGAAATCGCCAATAGATAAGACCATTTTACAATTTGGGCCCAAGTTAGAAGCAGAGCCTAAGGTGTAAATTATCGATAGTCCATATCTCGGAAACTATAAGATATAATGCAATTTCGCAACCGGCAATGTAATTAGCATGCCGAATATTACTTGGAGTGTGAATTGGAAAGAAATCGCCAATAGATAAGACCATTTTACAATTTGGGCCCAAGTTAGAAGCAGAGCCTAAAGTGTAAATTATCGATAGTCCATATCTCGGAAACTATAAGAGATAATGCAATTTGGCAACCGGCAATGTAATTAGCATGCCGAATATTACTTGGAATGTGAATTGGAACGAAATCGCCAATAGATAAGACCATTTTACAATTTGGGCCCAAGTTAGAAGCAGAGCCTAAGGTGTAAATTATCGATAGTCCATATCTCGGAAACTATAAGAGATAATGCAATTTGGCAACCGGCAATGTAATTAGCATGCCGAATATTACTTGGAATGTGAATTGCAACTAAATCGCCAATAGATAAGACCATTTTACAATTTGGGCCCAAGTTAGAAGCAGAGCCTAAGGTGTAAATTATCGATAGTCCATATCTCGGGAACTATAAGAGATAATGCAATTTGGCAACCGGCAATGTAATTAGCATGCCGAATATTACTTGGAATGTGAATTGGAACGAAATAGCCAATAGATAAGACCATTTTACAATTTGGGCCCAAGTTAGAAGCAGAGCCTAAGGTGTAAATTATTGATAGTCCATATCTCGGAAACTATAAGAGATAATGCAATTTCGCAACCGGCAATGTAATTAGCATGCCGAATATCACTTGGAATGTGAATTGGGACGAAATCGCCAATAGATAAGACCATTTTACAATTTGGGCCCAAGTTAGAAGCAGAGCCTAAGGTGTAAATTATTGATAGTCCATATCTCGGAAACTATAAGAGATAATGCAATTTCGCAACCGGCAATGTAATTAGCATGCCGAATATCACTTGGAATGTGAATTGGGACGAAATCGCCAATAGATAAGACCATTTTACAATTTGGGCCCAAGTTAGAAGCAGAGCCTAAGGTGTAAATTATCGATAGTCCATATCTCGGAAACTATAAGAGATAATGCAATTTGGCAACCGGCAATGTAATTAGCATGCCGAATATTACTTGGAATGTGAATTGGAACGAAATCGCCAATAGATAAGACCATTTTACAATTTGGGCCCAAGTTAGAAGCAGAGCCTAAGGTGTAAATTATCGATAGTCCATATCTCGGAAACTATAAGAGATAATGCAATTTGGCAACCGGCAATGTAATTAGCATGCCGAATATTACTTGGAATGTGAATTGGAACGAAATCGCCAATAGGTAAGACCATTTTACAATTTGGGCCCAAGTTAGAAGCAGAGCCTAAGGTGTAAATTATCGATAGTCCATATCTCGGAAACTATAAGAGATAATTCAATTTGGCAACCGGCAATGTAATTAGCACGCCGAATATTACTTGGAATGTGAATTGGAAGGATATCGCCAATAGATAAGACCATTTTACAATTTGGGCCCAAGTTAGAAGCAGAGCCTAAGGTGTAAATTATCGATAGTCCATATCTCGGAAACTATAAGAGATAATGCAATTTGGCAACCGGCAATGTAATTAGCATGCCGAATATTACTTGGAATGTGAATTGGAACGAAATCGCCAATAGATAAGACCATTTTACAATTTGGGCCCAAGTTAGAAGCAGAGCCTAAGGTGTAAATTATCGATAGTCCATATCTCGGAAACTATAAGAGATAATGCAATTTGGCAACCGGCAATGTAATTAGCATGCCGAATATTACTTGGAATGTGAATTGGAACGAAATCGCCAATAGATAAGACCATTTTACAATTTGGGCCCAAGTTAGAAGCAGAGCCTAAGGTGTAAATTATCGATAGTCCATATCTCGGAAACTATAAGAGATAATGCAATTTGGCAACCGGCAATGTAATTAGCATGCCGAATATTAATTGGAATGTGAATTGAAACGAAATCGCCAATAGATAAGACCATTTTACAATTTGGGCCCAAGTTAGAAGCAGAGATTAAGGTGTAAATTATCGATAGTCCATATCTCGGAAACTATAAGAGATAATGCAATTTGGCAACCGGCAATGTAATTAGCATGCCGAATATTACTTGGAATGTGAATTGGAACGAAATCGCCAATAGGTAAGACCATTTTACAATTTGGGCCCAAGTTAGAAGCAGAGCCTATGGTGTAAATTATCGATAGTCCATATCTCGGAAACTATAAGAGATAATGCAATTTGGCAACCGGCAATGTAATTAGCATGCCCAATATTACTTGGAATGTGAATTGGAACGAAATCGCCAATAGATAAGACCATTTTACAATTTGGGCCCAAGTTAGAAGCAGAGCCTAAGGTGTAAATTATCGATAGTCCATATCTCGGAAACTATAAGGGATAATGCAATTTGGCAACCGGCAATGTAATTAGCATGCCGAATATTACTTGGAATGTGAATTGGAACGAAATCGCCAATAGATAAGACCATTTTACAATTTGGGAGCAAGTTAGAAGCAGAGCCTAAGGTGTAAATTATCGATAGTCCATATCTCGGAAACTATAAGAGATAATGCAATTTCGCAACCGGCAATGTAATTAGCATGCCGAATATCACTTGGAATGTGAATTGGGACGAAATCGCCAATAGATAAGACCATTTTACAATTTGGGCCCAAGTTAGAAGCAGAGCCTAAGGTGTAAATTATCGATAGTCCATATCTCGGAAACTATAAGAGATAATGCAATTTGGAAACCGGCAATGTAATTAGCATGCCGAATATTACTTGGAATGTGAATTGGAACGAAATCGCTAATAGATAAGACTATTTTACAATTTGGGCCCAAGTTAGAAGCAGAGCCTAAGGTGTAAATTATCGATAGTCCATATCTCGGAAACTATAAGAGTTAATGCAATTTGGCAACCGGCAATTTAATTAGCATGCCGAATATTACTTGGAATGTGAATTGGATCGAAATCGCCAATAGATAAGACCATTTTACAATTTGGGCCCAAGTTAGAAGCAGAGCTTAAGGTGTAAATTATCGATAGTCCATATCTCGGAAACTATAAGAGATAATGCAATTTGGCAACCGGCAATGTAATTAGCATGCAGAATATTACTTGGAATGTGAATTGGAACGAAATCGCCAATAGATAAGGCCATTTTACAATTTGGGCCCAAGTTAGAAGCAGAGCCTAAGGTGTAAATTATCGATAGTCCATATCTCGGAAACTATAAGAGTTAATGCAAGTTGGCAACCGGCAATGTAATTAGCATGCCGAATATTACTTGGAATGTGAATTGGAACGAAATCGCCAATAGATAAGACCATTTTACAATTTGGGCCCAAGTTAGAAGCAGAGCCTAAGGTGTAAATTATCGATAGTCCATATCTCGGAAACTATAAGAGATAATGCAATTTGGCAACCGGCAATGTAATTAGCATGCCGAATATTACTTGGAATGTGAATTGGAACGAAATCGCCAATAGATAAGACCATTTTACAATTTGGGCCCAAGTTAGAAGCAGAGCCTAAGGTGTAAATTATCGATAGTCCATATCTCGGAAACTATAAGAGATAATGCAATTTGGCAACCGGCAATGTAATTAGCATGCCGAATATTACTTGGAATGTGAATTGGAACGAAATCGCCAATAGATAAAACCATTTTACAATTTGGGCCCAAGTTAGAAGCAGAGCCTATGGTGTAAATTATCGATAGTCCATATCTCGGAAACTATAAGAGATAATGCAATTTGGCAACCGGCAATGTAATTAGCATGCCGAATATTACTTGGAATGTGAATTGGAACGAAATCGCCAATAGATAAGACAATTTTACAATTTGGGCCCAAGTTAGAAGCAGAGCCTAAGGTGTAAATTATCGATAGTCCATATCTCGGAAACTATAAGAGTTAATGCAATTTGGCAACCGGCAATGTAATTAGCATGCCGAATATTACTTGGAATGTGAATTGGAACGAAATCGCCAATAGATAAGACCATTTTACAATTTGGGCCCAAGTTAGAAGCAGAGCTTAAGGTGTAAATTATCGATAGTCCATATCTCGGAAACTATAAGAGATAATGCAATTTGGCAACCGGCAATGTAATTAGCATGCCGAATATTACTTGGAATGTGAATTGGAACGAAATCGCCAATAGATAAGACCATTTTACAATTTGGGCCCAAGTTAGAAGCAGAGCCTAAGGTGTAAATCATCGATAGTCCATATCTCTGAAACTATAAGAGATAATGCAATTTCGCAAACGGCAATGTAATTAGCATGCCGAATATTACTTGGAATGTGAATTGGGACGAAATCGCCAATAGAGAAGACCATTTTACAATTTGGGCCCAAGTTAGAAGCAGAGCCTAAGGTGTAAATTATCGATAGTCCATATCTCGGAAACTATAAGAGATAATGCAATTTGGCAACCGGCAATGTAACTAGCATGCCGAATATTACTTGGAATGTGAATTGGAACGAAATCGCCAATAGATAAGACCATTTTACAATTTGGGCCCAAGTTAGAAGCAGAGCCTAAGGTGTAAATTATCGATAGTCCATATCTCTGAAACTATAAGAGATAATGCAATTTCGCAAACGGCAATGTAATTAGCATGCCGAATATTACTTGGAATGTGAATTGGGACGAAATCGCCAATAGAGAAGACCATTTTACAATTTGGGCCCAAGTTAGAAGCAGAGCCTAAGGTGTAAATTATCGATAGTCCATATCTCGGAAACTATAAGAGATAATGCAATTTGGCAACCAGCAATGTAATTAGCATGCCGAATATTACTTGGAATGTGAATTGGAACGAAATCGCCAATAGATAAGACCATTTTACAATTTGGGCCCAAGTTAGAAGCAGAGCCTAAAGTGTAAATTATCGATAGTCCATATCTCGAAAACTATAAGAGATAATGCAATTTCGCAACAGGCAATGTAATTAGCATGCCGAATATTACTTGGAGTGTGAATTGGAACGAAATCGCCAATAGATAAGACCATTTTACAATTTGGGCCCAAGTTAGAAGCAGAGCCTAAGGTGTAAATTATCGATAGTCCATATCTCGGAAACTATAAGAGATAATGCAATTTGGCAACCGGCAATGTAATTAGCATGCCGAATATTACTTGGAATGTGAATTGGAACGAAATCGCCAATAGATAAGACCATTTTACAATTTGGGCCCAAGTTAGAAGCAGAGCCTAAGGTGTAAATTATCGATAGTCCATATCTCGGAAACTATAAGAGATAATGCAATTTGGCAATCGGCAATGTAATTAGCATGCCGAATATTACTTGGAATGTGAATTGGAACGAAATCGCCAATAGATAAGACCATTTTACAATTTGGGCCCAAGTTAGAAGCAGAGCCTAAGGTGTAAATTATCGACAGTCCATATCTCGGAAACTATAAGAGATAATGCAATTTGGCAACCGGCAATGTAATTAGCATGCCGAATATTACTTGGAATGTGAATTGGAACGAAAACGCCAATAGATAAGACCATTTTACAATTTGGGCCCAAGTTAGAAGCAGAGCCTAAGGTGTAAATTATCGATAGTCCATATCTCGGAAACTATAAGAGATAATGCCATTTGGCAACCATCAATGTAATTAGCATGTAATATTACTTGGAATGTGAATTGGAACGAAATCGCCAATAGATAAGACGATTTTACAATTTGGGATCAAGTTAGAAGCAGAGCCTAAGATGTAAATTATCGATAGTCCATATCTCGGAAACTATAAGAGATAATGCAATTTGGCAACCGGCAATGTAATTAGCATGCCGAATATTACTTGGAATGTGAATTGGAACGAAATCGCCAATAGATAAGACCATTTTACAATTTGGGCCCAAGTTAGAAGCAGAGCCTAAGGCGTAAATTATCGATAGTCCATATCTCGGAAACTATAAGAGATAATGCAATTTGGCAACCGGCAATGTAATTAGCAAGCCGAATATTACTTGGAATGTGAATTGGAACGAAATCGCCAATAGGTAAGACCATTTTACAATTTGGGCCCAAGTTAGAAGCAGAGCCTAAGGTGTAAATTATCGATAGTCCATATCTCGGAAACTATAAGAGATAATTCAATTTGGCAACCGGCAATGTAATTAGCATGCCGGATATTACTTGGAATGTGAATTGGAACGAAATCGCCAATAGATAAGACCATTTTACACTTTGGGAGCAAGTTAGAAGCAGAGCCTAAAGTGTAAATTATCGATAGTCCATATCTCGGAAACTATAAGAGATAATGCAATTTGGCAACAGGCAATGTAATTAGCATGCCGAATATTACTTGGAATGTGAATTGGAACGAAATCGCCAATAGATAAGACCATTTTACAATTTGGGCCCAACTTAGAAGCAGAGCCTATGGTGTAAATTATCGATAGTCCATATCTCGGAAACTATAAGAGATAATGCAATTTGGCAACCGGCAATGTAATTAGCATGCCGAATATTACTTGGAATGTGAATTGGAACGAAATCGCCAATAGATAAGACCATTTTACAATTTGGGCCCAAGTTAGAAGCAGAGCCTAAGGTGTAAATTATCGATAGTCCATATCTCGGAAACTATAAGAGATAATGCAATTTGGCAACCGGCAATGTAATTAGCATGCCGAATATTACTTGGAATGTGAATTGGAACGAAATCGCCAATAGATAAGACCATATTACAATTTGGGCCCAAGTTAGAAGCAGAGCCTAAGGTGTAAATTATCGATAGTCCATATCTCGGAAACTATAAGAGATAATGCAATTTGGCAACCGGCAATGTAATTAGCATGCCGAATATTACTTGGAGTGTGAATTTGAACGAAATCGCCAATAGATAAGACCATTTTAAAATTTGGGCCCAAGTTAGAAGCAGAGCCTAAGGTGTAAATTATTGATAGTCCATATCTCGGAAACTATAAGAGATAATGCAATTTCGCAACCGGCAATGTAATTAGCATGCCGAATATCACTTGGAATGTGAATTGGGACGAAATCGCCAATAGATAAGACCATTTTACAATTTGGGCCCAAGTTAGAAGCAGAGCCTAAGGTGTAAATAATCGATAGTCCATATCTCGGAAACTATAAGAGATAATGCAATTTGGCAACCGGCAATGTAATTAGCATGCCGAATATTACTTGGAATGTGAATTGGAACGAAATCGCCAATAGATAAGACCATTTTACAATTTGGGCCCAAGTTAGAAGCAGAGCCTAAGGTGTAAATTATCGATAGTCCATATCTCGGAAACTATAAGAGATAATGCAATTTGGCAACCGGCAATGTAATTAGCATGCCGAATATTACTTGGAATGTGAATTGGAACGAAATCGCCAATAGATAAGACCATTTTACAATTTGGGCCCAAGTTAGAAGCAGAGCGTAAGGTGTAAATTATCGATAGTCCATATCTCGGAAACTATAAGATATAATGCAATTTCGCAACCGGCAATGTAATTAGCATGCCGAATATTACTTGGAGTGTGAATTGGAAAGAAATCGCCAATAGATAAGACCATTTTACAATTTGGGCCCAAGTTAGAAGCAGAGCCTAAAGTGTAAATTATCGATAGTCCATATCTCGGAAACTATAAGAGATAATGCAATTTGGCAACCGGCAATGTAATTAGCATGCCGAATATTACTTGGAATGTGAATTGGAACGAAATCGCCAATAGATAAGACCATTTTACAATTTGGGCCCAAGTTAGAAGCAGAGCCTAAGGTGTAAATTATCGATAGTCCATATCTCGGAAACTATAAGAGATAATGCAATTTGGCAACCGGCAATGTAATTAGCATGCCGAATATTACTTGGAATGTGAATTGGAACGAAATAGCCAATAGATAAGACCATTTTACAATTTGGGCCCAAGTTAGAAGCAGAGCCTAAGGTGTAAATTATTGATAGTCCATATCTCGGAAACTATAAGAGATAATGCAATTTCGCAACCGGCAATGTAATTAGCATGCCGAATATCACTTGGAATGTGAATTGGGACGAAATCGCCAATAGATAAGACCATTTTACAATTTGGGCCCAAGTTAGAAGCAGAGCCTAAGGTGTAAATTATTGATAGTCCATATCTCGGAAACTATAAGAGATAATGCAATTTCGCAACCGGCAATGTAATTAGCATGCCGAATATCACTTGGAATGTGAATTGGGACGAAATCGCCAATAGATAAGACCATTTTACAATTTGGGCCCAAGTTAGAAGCAGAGCCTAAGGTGTAAATTATCGATAGTCCATATCTCGGAAACTATAAGAGATAATGCAATTTGGCAACCGGCAATGTAATTAGCATGCCGAATATTACTTGGAATGTGAATTGGAACGAAATCGCCAATAGATAAGACCATTTTACAATTTGGGCCCAAGTTAGA
Source organism: Rhynchophorus ferrugineus (assembly GCF_030347505.1). Classification (NCBI taxonomy): domain Eukaryota; kingdom Metazoa; phylum Arthropoda; class Insecta; order Coleoptera; family Curculionidae; genus Rhynchophorus; species Rhynchophorus ferrugineus. Next base: position 95,192 of record NW_027472678.1, read on the forward strand.
AGCAGAGCCTAAGGTGTAAATTATCGATAGTCCATATCTCGGAAACTATAAGAGATAATGCAATTTGGCAACCGGCAATGTAATTAGCATGCCGAATATTACTTGGAATGTGAATTGGAACGAAATCGCCAATAGGTAAGACCATTTTACAATTTGGGCCCAAGTTAGAAGCAGAGCCTAAGGTGTAAATTATCGATAGTCCATATCTCGGAAACTATAAGAGATAATTCAATTTGGCAACCGGCAATGTAATTAGCACGCCGAATATTACTTGGAATGTGAATTGGAAGGATATCGCCAATAGATAAGACCATTTTACAATTTGGGCCCAAGTTAGAAGCAGAGCCTAAGGTGTAAATTATCGATAGTCCATATCTCGGAAACTATAAGAGATAATGCAATTTGGCAACCGGCAATGTAATTAGCATGCCGAATATTACTTGGAATGTGAATTGGAACGAAATCGCCAATAGATAAGACCATTTTACAATTTGGGCCCAAGTTAGAAGCAGAGCCTAAGGTGTAAATTATCGATAGTCCATATCTCGGAAACTATAAGAGATAATGCAATTTGGCAACCGGCAATGTAATTAGCATGCCGAATATTACTTGGAATGTGAATTGGAACGAAATCGCCAATAGATAAGACCATTTTACAATTTGGGCCCAAGTTAGAAGCAGAGCCTAAGGTGTAAATTATCGATAGTCCATATCTCGGAAACTATAAGAGATAATGCAATTTGGCAACCGGCAATGTAATTAGCATGCCGAATATTAATTGGAATGTGAATTGAAACGAAATCGCCAATAGATAAGACCATTTTACAATTTGGGCCCAAGTTAGAAGCAGAGATTAAGGTGTAAATTATCGATAGTCCATATCTCGGAAACTATAAGAGATAATGCAATTTGGCAACCGGCAATGTAATTAGCATGCCGAATATTACTTGGAATGTGAATTGGAACGAAATCGCCAATAGGTAAGACCATTTTACAATTTGGGCCCAAGTTAGAAGCAGAGCCTATGGTGTAAATTATCGATAGTCCATATCTCGGAAACTATAAGAGATAATGCAATTTGGCAACCGGCAATGTAATTAGCATGCCCAATATTACTTGGAATGTGAATTGGAACGAAATCGCCAATAGATAAGACCATTTTACAATTTGGGCCCAAGTTAGAAGCAGAGCCTAAGGTGTAAATTATCGATAGTCCATATCTCGGAAACTATAAGGGATAATGCAATTTGGCAACCGGCAATGTAATTAGCATGCCGAATATTACTTGGAATGTGAATTGGAACGAAATCGCCAATAGATAAGACCATTTTACAATTTGGGAGCAAGTTAGAAGCAGAGCCTAAGGTGTAAATTATCGATAGTCCATATCTCGGAAACTATAAGAGATAATGCAATTTCGCAACCGGCAATGTAATTAGCATGCCGAATATCACTTGGAATGTGAATTGGGACGAAATCGCCAATAGATAAGACCATTTTACAATTTGGGCCCAAGTTAGAAGCAGAGCCTAAGGTGTAAATTATCGATAGTCCATATCTCGGAAACTATAAGAGATAATGCAATTTGGAAACCGGCAATGTAATTAGCATGCCGAATATTACTTGGAATGTGAATTGGAACGAAATCGCTAATAGATAAGACTATTTTACAATTTGGGCCCAAGTTAGAAGCAGAGCCTAAGGTGTAAATTATCGATAGTCCATATCTCGGAAACTATAAGAGTTAATGCAATTTGGCAACCGGCAATTTAATTAGCATGCCGAATATTACTTGGAATGTGAATTGGATCGAAATCGCCAATAGATAAGACCATTTTACAATTTGGGCCCAAGTTAGAAGCAGAGCTTAAGGTGTAAATTATCGATAGTCCATATCTCGGAAACTATAAGAGATAATGCAATTTGGCAACCGGCAATGTAATTAGCATGCAGAATATTACTTGGAATGTGAATTGGAACGAAATCGCCAATAGATAAGACCATTTTACAATTTGGGCCCAAGTTAGAAGCAGAGCCTAAGGTGTAAATTATCGATAGTCCATATCTCGGAAACTATAAGAGTTAATGCAAGTTGGCAACCGGCAATGTAATTAGCATGCCGAATATTACTTGGAATGTGAATTGGAACGAAATCGCCAATAGATAAGACCATTTTACAATTTGGGCCCAAGTTAGAAGCAGAGCCTAAGGTGTAAATTATCGATAGTCCATATCTCGGAAACTATAAGAGATAATGCAATTTGGCAACCGGCAATGTAATTAGCATGCCGAATATTACTTGGAATGTGAATTGGAACGAAATCGCCAATAGATAAGACCATTTTACAATTTGGGCCCAAGTTAGAAGCAGAGCCTAAGGTGTAAATTATCGATAGTCCATATCTCGGAAACTATAAGAGATAATGCAATTTGGCAACCGGCAATGTAATTAGCATGCCGAATATTACTTGGAATGTGAATTGGAACGAAATCGCCAATAGATAAAACCATTTTACAATTTGGGCCCAAGTTAGAAGCAGAGCCTATGGTGTAAATTATCGATAGTCCATATCTCGGAAACTATAAGAGATAATGCAATTTGGCAACCGGCAATGTAATTAGCATGCCGAATATTACTTGGAATGTGAATTGGAACGAAATCGCCAATAGATAAGACAATTTTACAATTTGGGCCCAAGTTAGAAGCAGAGCCTAAGGTGTAAATTATCGATAGTCCATATCTCGGAAACTATAAGAGTTAATGCAATTTGGCAACCGGCAATGTAATTAGCATGCCGAATATTACTTGGAATGTGAATTGGAACGAAATCGCCAATAGATAAGACCATTTTACAATTTGGGCCCAAGTTAGAAGCAGAGCTTAAGGTGTAAATTATCGATAGTCCATATCTCGGAAACTATAAGAGATAATGCAATTTGGCAACCGGCAATGTAATTAGCATGCCGAATATTACTTGGAATGTGAATTGGAACGAAATCGCCAATAGATAAGACCATTTTACAATTTGGGCCCAAGTTAGAAGCAGAGCCTAAGGTGTAAATCATCGATAGTCCATATCTCTGAAACTATAAGAGATAATGCAATTTCGCAAACGGCAATGTAATTAGCATGCCGAATATTACTTGGAATGTGAATTGGGACGAAATCGCCAATAGAGAAGACCATTTTACAATTTGGGCCCAAGTTAGAAGCAGAGCCTAAGGTGTAAATTATCGATAGTCCATATCTCGGAAACTATAAGAGATAATGCAATTTGGCAACCGGCAATGTAACTAGCATGCCGAATATTACTTGGAATGTGAATTGGAACGAAATCGCCAATAGATAAGACCATTTTACAATTTGGGCCCAAGTTAGAAGCAGAGCCTAAGGTGTAAATTATCGATAGTCCATATCTCTGAAACTATAAGAGATAATGCAATTTCGCAAACGGCAATGTAATTAGCATGCCGAATATTACTTGGAATGTGAATTGGGACGAAATCGCCAATAGAGAAGACCATTTTACAATTTGGGCCCAAGTTAGAAGCAGAGCCTAAGGTGTAAATTATCGATAGTCCATATCTCGGAAACTATAAGAGATAATGCAATTTGGCAACCAGCAATGTAATTAGCATGCCGAATATTACTTGGAATGTGAATTGGAACGAAATCGCCAATAGATAAGACCATTTTACAATTTGGGCCCAAGTTAGAAGCAGAGCCTAAAGTGTAAATTATCGATAGTCCATATCTCTAAAACTATAAGAGATAATGCAATTTCGCAACAGGCAATGTAATTAGCATGCCGAATATTACTTGGAGTGTGAATTGGAACGAAATCGCCAATAGATAAGACCATTTTACAATTTGGGCCCAAGTTAGAAGCAGAGCCTAAGGTGTAAATTATCGATAGTCCATATCTCGGAAACTATAAGAGATAATGCAATTTGGCAACCGGCAATGTAATTAGCATGCCGAATATTACTTGGAATGTGAATTGGAACGAAATCGCCAATAGATAAGACCATTTTACAATTTGGGCCCAAGTTAGAAGCAGAGCCTAAGGTGTAAATTATCGATAGTCCATATCTCGGAAACTATAAGAGATAATGCAATTTGGCAATCGGCAATGTAATTAGCATGCCGAATATTACTTGGAATGTGAATTGGAACGAAATCGCCAATAGATAAGACCATTTTACAATTTGGGCCCAAGTTAGAAGCAGAGCCTAAGGTGTAAATTATCGACAGTCCATATCTCGGAAACTATAAGAGATAATGCAATTTGGCAACCGGCAATGTAATTAGCATGCCGAATATTACTTGGAATGTGAATTGGAACGAAAACGCCAATAGATAAGACCATTTTACAATTTGGGCCCAAGTTAGAAGCAGAGCCTAAGGTGTAAATTATCGATAGTCCATATCTCGGAAACTATAAGAGATAATGCCATTTGGCAACCATCAATGTAATTAGCATGTAATATTACTTGGAATGTGAATTGGAACGAAATCGCCAATAGATAAGACGATTTTACAATTTGGGATCAAGTTAGAAGCAGAGCCTAAGATGTAAATTATCGATAGTCCATATCTCGGAAACTATAAGAGATAATGCAATTTGGCAACCGGCAATGTAATTAGCATGCCGAATATTACTTGGAATGTGAATTGGAACGAAATCGCCAATAGATAAGACCATTTTACAATTTGGGCCCAAGTTAGAAGCAGAGCCTAAGGCGTAAATTATCGATAGTCCATATCTCGGAAACTATAAGAGATAATGCAATTTGGCAACCGGCAATGTAATTAGCAAGCCGAATATTACTTGGAATGTGAATTGGAACGAAATCGCCAATAGGTAAGACCATTTTACAATTTGGGCCCAAGTTAGAAGCAGAGCCTAAGGTGTAAATTATCGATAGTCCATATCTCGGAAACTATAAGAGATAATTCAATTTGGCAACCGGCAATGTAATTAGCATGCCGGATATTACTTGGAATGTGAATTGGAACGAAATCGCCAATAGATAAGACCATTTTACACTTTGGGAGCAAGTTAGAAGCAGAGCCTAAAGTGTAAATTATCGATAGTCCATATCTCGGAAACTATAAGAGATAATGCAATTTGGCAACAGGCAATGTAATTAGCATGCCGAATATTACTTGGAATGTGAATTGGAACGAAATCGCCAATAGATAAGACCATTTTACAATTTGGGCCCAACTTAGAAGCAGAGCCTATGGTGTAAATTATCGATAGTCCATATCTCGGAAACTATAAGAGATAATGCAATTTGGCAACCGGCAATGTAATTAGCATGCCGAATATTACTTGGAATGTGAATTGGAACGAAATCGCCAATAGATAAGACCATTTTACAATTTGGGCCCAAGTTAGAAGCAGAGCCTAAGGTGTAAATTATCGATAGTCCATATCTCGGAAACTATAAGAGATAATGCAATTTGGCAACCGGCAATGTAATTAGCATGCCGAATATTACTTGGAATGTGAATTGGAACGAAATCGCCAATAGATAAGACCATATTACAATTTGGGCCCAAGTTAGAAGCAGAGCCTAAGGTGTAAATTATCGATAGTCCATATCTCGGAAACTATAAGAGATAATGCAATTTGGCAACCGGCAATGTAATTAGCATGCCGAATATTACTTGGAGTGTGAATTTGAACGAAATCGCCAATAGATAAGACCATTTTAAAATTTGGGCCCAAGTTAGAAGCAGAGCCTAAGGTGTAAATTATTGATAGTCCATATCTCGGAAACTATAAGAGATAATGCAATTTCGCAACCGGCAATGTAATTAGCATGCCGAATATCACTTGGAATGTGAATTGGGACGAAATCGCCAATAGATAAGACCATTTTACAATTTGGGCCCAAGTTAGAAGCAGAGCCTAAGGTGTAAATAATCGATAGTCCATATCTCGGAAACTATAAGAGATAATGCAATTTGGCAACCGGCAATGTAATTAGCATGCCGAATATTACTTGGAATGTGAATTGGAACGAAATCGCCAATAGATAAGACCATTTTACAATTTGGGCCCAAGTTAGAAGCAGAGCCTAAGGTGTAAATTATCGATAGTCCATATCTCGGAAACTATAAGAGATAATGCAATTTGGCAAACGGCAATGTAATTAGCATGCCGAATATTACTTGGAATGTGAATTGGAACGAAATCGCCAATAGATAAGACCATTTTACAATTTGGGCCCAAGTTAGAAGCAGAGCGTAAGGTGTAAATTATCGATAGTCCATATCTCGGAAACTATAAGATATAATGCAATTTCGCAACCGGCAATGTAATTAGCATGCCGAATATTACTTGGAGTGTGAATTGGAAAGAAATCGCCAATAGATAAGACCATTTTACAATTTGGGCCCAAGTTAGAAGCAGAGCCTAAAGTGTAAATTATCGATAGTCCATATCTCGGAAACTATAAGAGATAATGCAATTTGGCAACCGGCAATGTAATTAGCATGCCGAATATTACTTGGAATGTGAATTGGAACGAAATCGCCAATAGATAAGACCATTTTACAATTTGGGCCCAAGTTAGAAGCAGAGCCTAAGGTGTAAATTATCGATAGTCCATATCTCGGAAACTATAAGAGATAATGCAATTTGGCAACCGGCAATGTAATTAGCATGCCGAATATTACTTGGAATGTGAATTGCAACTAAATCGCCAATAGATAAGACCATTTTACAATTTGGGCCCAAGTTAGAAGCAGAGCCTAAGGTGTAAATTATCGATAGTCCATATCTCGGGAACTATAAGAGATAATGCAATTTGGCAACCGGCAATGTAATTAGCATGCCGAATATTACTTGGAATGTGAATTGGAACGAAATAGCCAATAGATAAGACCATTTTACAATTTGGGCCCAAGTTAGAAGCAGAGCCTAAGGTGTAAATTATTGATAGTCCATATCTCGGAAACTATAAGAGATAATGCAATTTCGCAACCGGCAATGTAATTAGCATGCCGAATATCACTTGGAATGTGAATTGGGACGAAATCGCCAATAGATAAGACCATTTTACAATTTGGGCCCAAGTTAGAAGCAGAGCCTAAGGTGTAAATTATTGATAGTCCATATCTCGGAAACTATAAGAGATAATGCAATTTCGCAACCGGCAATGTAATTAGCATGCCGAATATCACTTGGAATGTGATTTGGGACGAAATCGCCAATAGATAAGACCATTTTACAATTTGGGCCCAAGTTAGAAGCAGAGCCTAAGGTGTAAATTATCGATAGTCCATATCTCGGAAACTATAAGAGATAATGCAATTTGGCAACCGGCAATGTAATTAGCATGCCGAATATTACTTGGAATGTGAATTGGAACGAAATCGCCAATAGATAAGACCATTTTACAATTTGGGCCCAAGTTAGAAGCAGAGCCTAAGGTGTAAATTATCGATAGTCCATATCTCGGAAACTATAAGAGATAATGCAATTTGGCAACCGGCAATGTAATTAGCATGCCGAATATTACTTGGAATGTGAATTGGAACGAAATCGCCAATAGGTAAGACCATTTTACAATTTGGGCCCAAGTTAGAAGCAGAGCCTAAGGTGTAAATTATCGATAGTCCATATCTCGGAAACTATAAGAGATAATTCAATTTGGCAACCGGCAATGTAATTAGCACGCCGAATATTACTTGGAATGTGAATTGGAAGGATATCGCCAATAGATAAGACCATTTTACAATTTGGGCCCAAGTTAGAAGCAGAGCCTAAGGTGTAAATTATCGATAGTCCATATCTCGGAAACTATAAGAGATAATGCAATTTGGCAACCGGCAATGTAATTAGCATGCCGAATATTACTTGGAATGTGAATTGGAACGAAATCGCCAATAGATAAGACCATTTTACAATTTGGGCCCAAGTTAGAAGCAGAGCCTAAGGTGTAAATTATCGATAGTCCATATCTCGGAAACTATAAGAGATAATGCAATTTGGCAACCGGCAATGTAATTAGCATGCCGAATATTACTTGGAATGTGAATTGGAACGAAATCGCCAATAGATAAGACCATTTTACAATTTGGGCCCAAGTTAGAAGCAGAGCCTAAGGTGTAAATTATCGATAGTCCATATCTCGGAAACTATAAGAGATAATGCAATTTGGCAACCGGCAATGTAATTAGCATGCCGAATATTAATTGGAATGTGAATTGAAACGAAATCGCCAATAGATAAGACCATTTTACAATTTGGGCCCAAGTTAGAAGCAGAGATTAAGGTGTAAATTATCGATAGTCCATATCTCGGAAACTATAAGAGATAATGCAATTTGGCAACCGGCAATGTAATTAGCATGCCGAATATTACTTGGAATGTGAATTGGAACGAAATCGCCAATAGGTAAGACCATTTTACAATTTGGGCCCAAGTTAGAAGCAGAGCCTATGGTGTAAATTATCGATAGTCCATATCTCGGAAACTATAAGAGATAATGCAATTTGGCAACCGGCAATGTAATTAGCATGCCCAATATTACTTGGAATGTGAATTGGAACGAAATCGCCAATAGATAAGACCATTTTACAATTTGGGCCCAAGTTAGAAGCAGAGCCTAAGGTGTAAATTATCGATAGTCCATATCTCGGAAACTATAAGGGATAATGCAATTTGGCAACCGGCAATGTAATTAGCATGCCGAATATTACTTGGAATGTGAATTGGAACGAAATCGCCAATAGATAAGACCATTTTACAATTTGGGAGCAAGTTAGAAGCAGAGCCTAAGGTGTAAATTATCGATAGTCCATATCTCGGAAACTATAAGAGATAATGCAATTTCGCAACCGGCAATGTAATTAGCATGCCGAATATCACTTGGAATGTGAATTGGGACGAAATCGCCAATAGATAAGACCATTTTACAATTTGGGCCCAAGTTAGAAGCAGAGCCTAAGGTGTAAATTATCGATAGTCCATATCTCGGAAACTATAAGAGATAATGCAATTTGGAAACCGGCAATGTAATTAGCATGCCGAATATTACTTGGAATGTGAATTGGAACGAAATCGCTAATAGATAAGACTATTTTACAATTTGGGCCCAAGTTAGAAGCAGAGCCTAAGGTGTAAATTATCGATAGTCCATATCTCGGAAACTATAAGAGTTAATGCAATTTGGCAACCGGCAATTTAATTAGCATGCCGAATATTACTTGGAATGTGAATTGGATCGAAATCGCCAATAGATAAGACCATTTTACAATTTGGGCCCAAGTTAGAAGCAGAGCTTAAGGTGTAAATTATCGATAGTCCATATCTCGGAAACTATAAGAGATAATGCAATTTGGCAACCGGCAATGTAATTAGCATGCAGAATATTACTTGGAATGTGAATTGGAACGAAATCGCCAATAGATAAGACCATTTTACAATTTGGGCCCAAGTTAGAAGCAGAGCCTAAGGTGTAAATTATCGATAGTCCATATCTCGGAAACTATAAGAGTTAATGCAAGTTGGCAACCGGCAATGTAATTAGCATGCCGAATATTACTTGGAATGTGAATTGGAACGAAATCGCCAATAGATAAGACCATTTTACAATTTGGGCCCAAGTTAGAAGCAGAGCCTAAGGTGTAAATTATCGATAGTCCATATCTCGGAAACTATAAGAGATAATGCAATTTGGCAACCGGCAATGTAATTAGCATGCCGAATATTACTTGGAATGTGAATTGGAACGAAATCGCCAATAGATAAGACCATTTTACAATTTGGGCCCAAGTTAGAAGCAGAGCCTAAGGTGTAAATTATCGATAGTCCATATCTCGGAAACTATAAGAGATAATGCAATTTGGCAACCGGCAATGTAATTAGCATGCCGAATATTACTTGGAATGTGAATTGGAACGAAATCGCCAATAGATAAAACCATTTTACAATTTGGGCCCAAGTTAGAAGCAGAGCCTATGGTGTAAATTATCGATAGTCCATATCTCGGAAACTATAAGAGATAATGCAATTTGGCAACCGGCAATGTAATTAGCATGCCGAATATTACTTGGAATGTGAATTGGAACGAAATCGCCAATAGATAAGACAATTTTACAATTTGGGCCCAAGTTAGAAGCAGAGCCTAAGGTGTAAATTATCGATAGTCCATATCTCGGAAACTATAAGAGTTAATGCAATTTGGCAACCGGCAATGTAATTAGCATGCCGAATATTACTTGGAATGTGAATTGGAACGAAATCGCCAATAGATAAGACCATTTTACAATTTGGGCCCAAGTTAGAAGCAGAGCTTAAGGTGTAAATTATCGATAGTCCATATCTCGGAAACTATAAGAGATAATGCAATTTGGCAACCGGCAATGTAATTAGCATGCCGAATATTACTTGGAATGTGAATTGGAACGAAATCGCCAATAGATAAGACCATTTTACAATTTGGGCCCAAGTTAGAAGCAGAGCCTAAGGTGTAAATCATCGATAGTCCATATCTCTGAAACTATAAGAGATAATGCAATTTCGCAAACGGCAATGTAATTAGCATGCCGAATATTACTTGGAATGTGAATTGGGACGAAATCGCCAATAGAGAAGACCATTTTACAATTTGGGCCCAAGTTAGAAGCAGAGCCTAAGGTGTAAATTATCGATAGTCCATATCTCGGAAACTATAAGAGATAATGCAATTTGGCAACCGGCAATGTAACTAGCATGCCGAATATTACTTGGAATGTGAATTGGAACGAAATCGCCAATAGATAAGACCATTTTACAATTTGGGCCCAAGTTAGAAGCAGAGCCTAAGGTGTAAATTATCGATAGTCCATATCTCTGAAACTATAAGAGATAATGCAATTTCGCAAACGGCAATGTAATTAGCATGCCGAATATTACTTGGAATGTGAATTGGGACGAAATCGCCAATAGAGAAGACCATTTTACAATTTGGGCCCAAGTTAGAAGCAGAGCCTAAGGTGTAAATTATCGATAGTCCATATCTCGGAAACTATAAGAGATAATGCAATTTGGCAACCAGCAATGTAATTAGCATGCCGAATATTACTTGGAATGTGAATTGGAACGAAATCGCCAATAGATAAGACCATTTTACAATTTGGGCCCAAGTTAGAAGCAGAGCCTAAAGTGTAAATTATCGATAGTCCATATCTCGGAAACTATAAGAGATAATGCAATTTCGCAACAGGCAATGTAATTAGCATGCCGAATATTACTTGGAGTGTGAATTGGAACGAAATCGCCAATAGATAAGACCATTTTACAATTTGGGCCCAAGTTAGAAGCAGAGCCTAAGGTGTAAATTATCGATAGTCCATATCTCGGAAACTATAAGAGATAATGCAATTTGGCAACCGGCAATGTAATTAGCATGCCGAATATTACTTGGAATGTGAATTGGAACGAAATCGCCAATAGATAAGACCATTTTACAATTTGGGCCCAAGTTAGAAGCAGAGCCTAAGGTGTAAATTATCGATAGTCCATATCTCGGAAACTATAAGAGATAATGCAATTTGGCAATCGGCAATGTAATTAGCATGCCGAATATTACTTGGAATGTGAATTGGAACGAAATCGCCAATAGATAAGACCATTTTACAATTTGGGCCCAAGTTAGAAGCAGAGCCTAAGGTGTAAATTATCGACAGTCCATATCTCGGAAACTATAAGAGATAATGCAATTTGACAACCGGCAATGTAATTAGCATGCCGAATATTACTTGGAATGTGAATTGGAACGAAAACGCCAATAGATAAGACCATTTTACAATTTGGGCCCAAGTTAGAAGCAGAGCCTAAGGTGTAAATTATCGATAGTCCATATCTCGGAAACTATAAGAGATAATGCCATTTGGCAACCATCAATGTAATTAGCATGTAATATTACTTGGAATGTGAATTGGAACGAAATCGCCAATAGATAAGACGATTTTACAATTTGGGATCAAGTTAGAAGCAGAGCCTAAGATGTAAATTATCGATAGTCCATATCTCGGAAACTATAAGAGATAATGCAATTTGGCAACCGGCAATGTAATTAGCATGCCGAATATTACTTGGAATGTGAATTGGAACGAAATCGCCAATAGATAAGACCATTTTACAATTTGGGCCCAAGTTAGAAGCAGAGCCTAAGGCGTAAATTATCGATAGTCCATATCTCGGAAACTATAAGAGATAATGCAATTTGGCAACCGGCAATGTAATTAGCAAGCCGAATATTACTTGGAATGTGAATTGGAACGAAATCGCCAATAGGTAAGACCATTTTACAATTTGGGCCCAAGTTAGAAGCAGAGCCTAAGGTGTAAATTATCGATAGTCCATATCTCGGAAACTATAAGAGATAATTCAATTTGGCAACCGGCAATGTAATTAGCATGCCGGATATTACTTGGAATGTGAATTGGAACGAAATCGCCAATAGATAAGACCATTTTACACTTTGGGAGCAAGTTAGAAGCAGAGCCTAAAGTGTAAATTATCGATAGTCCATATCTCGGAAACTATAAGAGATAATGCAATTTGGCAACAGGCAATGTAATTAGCATGCCGAATATTACTTGGAATGTGAATTGGAACGAAATCGCCAATAGATAAGACCATTTTACAATTTGGGCCCAACTTAGAAGCAGAGCCTATGGTGTAAATTATCGATAGTCCATATCTCGGAAACTATAAGAGATAATGCAATTTGGCAACCGGCAATGTAATTAGCATGCCGAATATTACTTGGAATGTGAATTGGAACGAAATCGCCAATAGATAAGACCATTTTACAATTTGGGCCCAAGTTAGAAGCAGAGCCTAAGGTGTAAATTATCGATAGTCCATATCTCGGAAACTATAAGAGATAATGCAATTTGGCAACCGGCAATGTAATTAGCATGCCGAATATTACTTGGAATGTGAATTGGAACGAAATCGCCAATAGATAAGACCATATTACAATTTGGGCCCAAGTTAGAAGCAGAGCCTAAGGTGTAAATTATCGATAGTCCATATCTCGGAAACTATAAGAGATAATGCAATTTGGCAACCGGCAATGTAATTAGCATGCCGAATATTACTTGGAGTGTGAATTTGAACGAAATCGCCAATAGATAAGACCATTTTAAAATTTGGGCCCAAGTTAGAAGCAGAGCCTAAGGTGTAAATTATTGATAGTCCATATCTCGGAAACTATAAGAGATAATGCAATTTCGCAACCGGCAATGTAATTAGCATGCCGAATATCACTTGGAATGTGAATTGGGACGAAATCGCCAATAGATAAGACCATTTTACAATTTGGGCCCAAGTTAGAAGCAGAGCCTAAGGTGTAAATAATCGATAGTCCATATCTCGGAAACTATAAGAGATAATGCAATTTGGCAACCGGCAATGTAATTAGCATGCCGAATATTACTTGGAATGTGAATTGGAACGAAATCGCCAATAGATAAGACCATTTTACAATTTGGGCCCAAGTTAGAAGCAGAGCCTAAGGTGTAAATTATCGATAGTCCATATCTCGGAAACTATAAGAGATAATGCAATTTGGCAACCGGCAATGTAATTAGCATGCCGAATATTACTTGGAATGTGAATTGGAACGAAATCGCCAATAGATAAGACCATTTTACAATTTGGGCCCAAGTTAGAAGCAGAGCCTAAGGTGTAAATTATCGATAGTCCATATCTCGGAAACTATAAGATATAATGCAATTTCGCAACCGGCAATGTAATTAGCATGCCGAATATTACTTGGAGTGTGAATTGGAAAGAAATCGCCAATAGATAAGACCATTTTACAATTTGGGCCCAAGTTAGAAGCAGAGCCTAAAGTGTAAATTATCGATAGTCCATATCTCGGAAACTATAAGAGATAATGCAATTTGGCAACCGGCAATGTAATTAGCATGCCGAATATTACTTGGAATGTGAATTGGAACGAAATCGCCAATAGATAAGACCATTTTACAATTTGGGCCCAAGTTAGAAGCAGAGCCTAAGGTGTAAATTATCGATAGTCCATATCTCGGAAACTATAAGAGATAATGCAATTTGGCAACCGGCAATGTAATTAGCATGCCGAATATTACTTGGAATGTGAATTGCAACTAAATCGCCAATAGATAAGACCATTTTACAATTTGGGCCCAAGTTAGAAGCAGAGCCTAAGGTGTAAATTATCGATAGTCCATATCTCGGGAACTATAAGAGATAATGCAATTTGGCAACCGGCAATGTAATTAGCATGCCGAATATTACTTGGAATGTGAATTGGAACGAAATAGCCAATAGATAAGACCATTTTACAATTTGGGCCCAAGTTAGAAGCAGAGCCTAAGGTGTAAATTATTGATAGTCCATATCTCGGAAACTATAAGAGATAATGCAATTTCGCAACCGGCAATGTAATTAGCATGCCGAATATCACTTGGAATGTGAATTGAGACGAAATCGCCAATAGATAAGACCATTTTACAATTTGGGCCCAAGTTAGAAGCAGAGCCTAAGGTGTAAATTATTGATAGTCCATATCTCGGAAACTATAAGAGATAATGCAATTTCGCAACCGGCAATGTAATTAGCATGCCGAATATCACTTGGAATGTGAATTGGGACGAAATCGCCAATAGATAAGACCATTTTACAATTTGGGCCCAAGTTAGAAGCAGAGCCTAAGGTGTAAATTATCGATAGTCCATATCTCGGAAACTATAAGAGATAATGCAATTTGGCAACCGGCAATGTAATTAGCATGCCGAATATTACTTGGAATGTGAATTGGAACGAAATCGCCAATAGATAAGACCATTTTACAATTTGGGCCCAAGTTAGAAGCAGAGCCTAAGGTGTAAATTATCGATAGTCCATATCTCGGAAACTATAAGAGATAATGCAATTTGGCAACCGGCAATGTAATTAGCATGCCGAATATTACTTGGAATGTGAATTGGAACGAAATCGCCAATAGGTAAGACCATTTTACAATTTGGGCCCAAGTTAGAAGCAGAGCCTAAGGTGTAAATTATCGATAGTCCATATCTCGGAAACTATAAGAGATAATTCAATTTGGCAACCGGCAATGTAATTAGCACGCCGAATATTACTTGGAATGTGAATTGGAAGGATATCGCCAATAGATAAGACCATTTTACAATTTGGGCCCAAGTTAGAAGCAGAGCCTAAGGTGTAAATTATCGATAGTCCATATCTCGGAAACTATAAGAGATAATGCAATTTGGCAACCGGCAATGTAATTAGCATGCCGAATATTACTTGGAATGTGAATTGGAACGAAATCGCCAATAGATAAGACCATTTTACAATTTGGGCCCAAGTTAGAAGCAGAGCCTAAGGTGTAAATTATCGATAGTCCATATCTCGGAAACTATAAGAGATAATGCAATTTGGCAACCGGCAATGTAATTAGCATGCCGAATATTACTTGGAATGTGAATTGGAACGAAATCGCCAATAGATAAGACCATTTTACAATTTGGGCCCAAGTTAGAAGCAGAGCCTAAGGTGTAAATTATCGATAGTCCATATCTCGGAAACTATAAGAGATAATGCAATTTGGCAACCGGCAATGTAATTAGCATGCCGAATATTAATTGGAATGTGAATTGAAACGAAATCGCCAATAGATAAGACCATTTTACAATTTGGGCCCAAGTTAGAAGCAGAGATTAAGGTGTAAATTATCGATAGTCCATATCTCGGAAACTATAAGAGATAATGCAATTTGGCAACCGGCAATGTAATTAGCATGCCGAATATTACTTGGAATGTGAATTGGAACGAAATCGCCAATAGGTAAGACCATTTTACAATTTGGGCCCAAGTTAGAAGCAGAGCCTATGGTGTAAATTATCGATAGTCCATATCTCGGAAACTATAAGAGATAATGCAATTTGGCAACCGGCAATGTAATTAGCATGCCCAATATTACTTGGAATGTGAATTGGAACGAAATCGCCAATAGATAAGACCATTTTACAATTTGGGCCCAAGTTAGAAGCAGAGCCTAAGGTGTAAATTATCGATAGTCCATATCTCGGAAACTATAAGGGATAATGCAATTTGGCAACCGGCAATGTAATTAGCATGCCGAATATTACTTGGAATGTGAATTGGAACGAAATCGCCAATAGATAAGACCATTTTACAATTTGGGAGCAAGTTAGAAGCAGAGCCTAAGGTGTAAATTATCGATAGTCCATATCTCGGAAACTATAAGAGATAATGCAATTTCGCAACCGGCAATGTAATTAGCATGCCGAATATCACTTGGAATGTGAATTGGGACGAAATCGCCAATAGATAAGACCATTTTACAATTTGGGCCCAAGTTAGAAGCAGAGCCTAAGGTGTAAATTATCGATAGTCCATATCTCGGAAACTATAAGAGATAATGCAATTTGGAAACCGGCAATGTAATTAGCATGCCGAATATTACTTGGAATGTGAATTGGAACGAAATCGCTAATAGATAAGACTATTTTACAATTTGGGCCCAAGTTAGAAGCAGAGCCTAAGGTGTAAATTATCGATAGTCCATATCTCGGAAACTATAAGAGATAATGCAATTTGGCAACCGGCAATGTAATGAGCATGCCGAATATTACTTGGAATGTGAATTGGAACGGAATCGCCAATAGGTAAGACCATTTTACAATTTGGGCCCAAGTTAGAAGCAGAGCCTAAGGTGTAAATTATCGATAGTCCATATCTCGGAAACTATAAGAGATAATGCAATTTGGTAACCGGCAATGTAATTAGCATGCCGAATATTACTTGGAATGTGAATTGGAACGAAATCGCCAATAGATAAGACCATTTTACAATTTGGGCCCAAGTTAGAAGCAGAGCCTAAGGTGTAAATTATCGATAGTCCATATCTCGGAAACTATAAGAGATAATGCAATTTCGCAACCGGCAATGTAATTAGCATGCCGAATATTACTTGGAGTGTGAATTGGAACGAAATCGCCAATAGATAAGACCATTTTACAATTTGGGCCCAAGTTAGAAGCAGAGCCTAAGGTGTAAATTATCGATAGTCCATATCTCGGAAACTATAAGAGATAATGCAATTTGCAAACCGGCAATGTAATTAGCATGCCGAATATTACTTGGAATGTGAATTGGAACGAAATCGCCAATAGATAAGACCATTTTACAATTTGGGCCCAAGTTAGAAGCAGAGCCTAAGGTGTAAATTATCGATAGTCCATATCTCGGAAACTATAAGAGATAATGCAATTTGGCAACCGGCAATGTAATTAGCATGCCGAATATTACTTGGAATGTGAATTGGAACGAAATCGCCAATAGATAAGACCATTTTACAATTTGGGCCCTAGTTAGAAGCAGAGCCTAAGGTGTAAATTATCGATAGTCCATATCTCGGAAACTATAAGAGATAATGCAATTTGGCAACCGGCAATGTAATTAGCATGCCGAATATTACTTGGAATGTGAATTGCAACTAAATCGCCAATAGATAAGACCATTTTACAATTTGGGCCCAAGTTAGAAGCAGAGATTAAGGTGTAAATTATCGATAGTCCATATCTCGG
Source organism: Rhynchophorus ferrugineus (assembly GCF_030347505.1). NCBI lineage: Eukaryota > Metazoa > Arthropoda > Insecta > Coleoptera > Curculionidae > Rhynchophorus > Rhynchophorus ferrugineus. The sequence goes on from NW_027472678.1 coordinate 112,806, forward strand.
AAACTATAAGAGATAATGCAATTTGCCAACCGGCAATGTAATTAGCATGCCGAATATTACTTGGAATGTGAATTGGAACGAAATCGCCAATAGATAAGACCATTTTACAATTTGGGCCCAAGTTAGAAGCAGAGCCTAAGGTGTAAATTATCGATAGTCCATATCTCGGAAACTATAAGAGATAATGCAATTTGGCGACCGGCAATGTAATTAGCATGCCGAATATTACTTGGAGTGTGAATTGGAACGAAATCGCCAATAGATAAGACCATTTTACAATTTGGGCCCAAGTTAGAAGCAGAGCCTAAGGTGTAAATTATCGATAGTCCATATCTCGGAAACTATAAGAGATAATGCAATTTGGCAACCGGCAATGTAATTAGCATGCCAAATATTACTTGGAATGTGAATTGGAACGAAATCGCCAATAGATAAGACCATTTTACAATTGGGCCCAAGTTAGAAGCAGAGCCTAAGGTGTAAATTATCGATAGTCCATATCTCGGAAACTATAAGAGATAATGCAATTTGGCAACCGGCAATGTAATTAGCATGCCAAATATTACTTGGAATGTGAATTGGAACGAAATCGCCAATAGATAAGACCATTTTACAATTTGGGCCCAAGTTAGAAGCAGAGCCTAAGGTGTAAATTATCGATGGTCCATATCTCGGAAACTATAAGAGATAATGCAATTTGGCAACCGGCAATGTAATTAGCATGCCGAGTATTACTTGGAATGTGAATTGCAACTAAATCGCCAATAGATAAGACCATTTTACAATTTGGGCCCAAGTTAGAAGCAGAGCCTAAGGTGTAAATTATCGATAGTCCATATTTCGGAAACTATAAGAGATAATGCAATTTGGCAACCGGCAATGTAATTAGCATGCCGAATATTACTTGGAATGTGAATTGGAACGAAATCGCCAATAGATAAGACCATTTTACAATTTGGGCCCAAGTTAGAAGCGGAGCCTAAGGTGTAAATTATCGATAGTCCATATCTCGGAAACTATAAGAGATAATGCAATTTGGCAACCGGCAATGTAATTAGCATGCCGAATATTACTTGGAATGTGAATTGGAACGAAATCGCCAATAGATAAGACCATTTTACAATTTGGGCCCAAGTTAGAAGCAGAGCCTAAGGTGTAAATTATCGATAGTCCATATCTCGGAAACTATAAGAGATAATGCAATTTGGCAACCGGCAATGTAATTAGCGTGCCGAATATTACTCGGAATGTGAATTGGAACGAAATTGCCAATAGATAAGACCATTTTACAATTTGGGCCCAAGTTAGAAGCAGAGCCTAAGGTGTAAATTATTGATAGTCCATATCTCGGAAACTATAAGAGATAATGCAATTTCGCAACCGGCAATGTAATTAGCATGCCGAATATCACTTGGAATGTGAATTGGGACGAAATCGCCAATAGATAAGACCATTTTACAATTTGGGCCCAAGTTAGAAGCAGAGCCTAAGGTGTAAATTATCGATAGTCCATATCTCGGAAACTATAAGAGATAATGCAATTTGGCAACCGGCAATGTAATTAGCATGCCGAATATTACTTGGAATGTGAATTGGAACGAAATCGCCAATAGATAAGACCATTTTAAAATTTGGGCCCAAGTTAGAAGCAGAGCCTAAGGTGTAAATTATCGATAGTCCATATCTCGGAAACTATAAGAGATAATGCAATTTGGCAACCGGCAATGTAATTAGCATGCCGAATATTACTTGGAATGTGAATTGGAACGAAATCGCCAATAGATAAGACCATTTTACAATTTAAGCCCAAGTTAGAAGCAGAGCCTAAGGTGTAAATTATCGATAGTCCATATCTCGGAAACTATAAGAGATAATGCAATTTGGCAACCGGCAATGTAATTAGCATGCCGAATATTACTTGGAATGTGAATTGGAACGAAATCGCCAATAGGTAAGACCATTTTACAATTTGGGCCCAAGTTAGAAGCAGAGCCTAAGGTGTAAATTATCGATAGTCCATATCTCGGAAACTATAAGAGATAATTCAATTTGGCAACCGGCAATGTAATTAGCATGCCGAATATTACTTGGAATGTGAATTGGAACGAAATCGCCAATAGATAAGGCCATTTTACAATTTGGGCCCAAGTTAGAAGCAGAGCCTAAGGTGTAAATTATTGATAGTCCATATCTCGGAAACTATAAGAGATAATGCAATTTGGCAACCGGCAATGTAATTAGCATGCCGAATATTACTTGGAATGTGAATTGGAACGAAATCGCCAATAGAGAAGACCATTTTACAATTTGGGCCCAAGTTAGGAGCAGAGCCTAAGGTGTAAATTATCGATAGTCCATATCTCGGAAACTATAAGAGATAATGCAATTTGGCAACCGGCAATGTAATTAGCATGCCGAATATTACTTGGAATGTGAATTGGAACGAAATCGCCAATAGATAAGACCATTTTACAATTTGGGCCCAAGTTAGAAGCAGAGCCTAAGGTGTAAATTATCGATAGTCCATATCTCGGAAACTATAAGAGGTAATGCAATTTGGCAACCGGCAATGTAATTAGCATGCCGAATATTACTTGGAATGTGAATTGGAACGAAATCGCCAATAGAGAAGACCATTTTACAATTTGGGCCCAAGTTAGAAGCAGAGCCTAAGGTGTAAATTATCGATAGTCCATATCTCCGAAACTATAAGAGATAATGCAATTTGGCAACCGGCAATGTAATTAGCATGCCGAATATTACTTGGAATGTGAATTGGAACGAAATCGCCAATAGATAAGACCATTTTACAATTTGGGCCCAAGTTAGAAGCAGAGCCTAAGGTGTAAATTATCGATAGTCCATATCTCGGAAACTATAAGAGATAATTCTATTTGGCAACCGGCAATGTAATTAGCATGCCGGATATTACTTGGAATGTGAATTGGAACGAAATCGCCAATAAATAAGACCATTTTACAATTTGGGCCCAAGTTAGAAGCAGAGCCTATGGTGTAAATTATCGATAGTCCATATCTCGGAAACTATAAGAGATAATGCAATTTAGCAACCGGCAATGTAATTAGCATGCCGAATATTACTTGGAATGTGAATTGGAACGAAATCGCCAATAGATAAGACCATTTTACAATTTGGGCCCAAGTTAGAAGCAGAGCCTAAGGTGTAAATTATCGATAGTCCATATCTCGGAAACTATAAGAGATAATGCAATTTGGCAACCGGCAATGTAATTAGCATGCCGAATATTACTTGGAGTGTGAATTTGAACGAAATCGCCAATAGATAAGACCATTTTAAAATTTGGGCCCAAGTTAGAAGCAGAGCCTAAGGTGTAAATTATTGATAGTCCATATCTCGGAAACTATAAGAGATAATGCAATTTCGCAACCGGCAATGTATTTAGCATGCCGAATATCACTTGGAATGTGAATTGGGACGAAATCGCCAATAGATAAGACCATTTTACAATTTGGGCCCAAGTTAGAAGCAGAGCCTAAGGTGTAAATTATCGATAGTCCATATCTCGGAAACTATAAGAGATAATGCAATTTGGCAACCGGCAATGTAATTAGCATGCCGAATATTACTTGGAATGTGAATTGGAACGAAATCGCCAATAGATAAGACCATTTTACAATTTGGGCCCAAATTAGAAGCAGAGCCTAAGGTGTAAATTATCGATAGTCCATATCTCAGAAACTATAAGAGATAATGCAATTTGGCAACCGGCAATGTAATTAGCATGCCGAATATTACTTGGAATGTGAATTGGAACGAAATCGCCAATAGATAAGACCATTTTACAATTTGGGCCCAAGTTAGAAGCAGAGCCTAAGGTGTAAATTATCGATAGTCCATATCTCGGAAACTATAAGATATAATGCAATTTCGCAACCGGCAATGTAATTAGCATGCCGAATATTACTTGGAGTGTGAATTGGAACGAAATCGCCAATAGATAAGACCATTTTACAATTTGGGCCCAAGTTAGAAGCAGAGCCTAAAGTGTAAATTATCGATAGTCCATATCTCGGAAACTATAAGAGATAATGCAATTTGGCAACCGGCAATGTAATTAGCATGCCGAATATTACTTGGAATGTGAATTGGAACGAAATCGCCAATAGATAAGACCATTTTACAATTTGGGCCCAAGTTAGAAGCAGAGCCTAAGGTGTAAATTATCGATAGTCCATATCTCGGAAACTATAAGAGATAATGCAATTTGGCAACCGGCAATGTAATTAGCATGCCGAATATTACTTGGAATGTGAATTGGAACGAAATCGCCAATAGATAAGACCATTTTACAATTTGGGCCCAAGTTAGAAGCAGAGCCTAAGGTGTAAATTATCGATAGTCCATATCTCGGAAACTATAAGAGATAATGCAATTTGGCAACCGGCAATGTAATTAGCATGCCGAATATTACTTGGAATGTGAATTGCAACTAAATCGCCAATAGATAAGACCATTTTACAATTTGGGCCCAAGTTAGAAGCAGAGCCTAAGGTGTAAATTATCGATAGTCCATATCTCGGGAACTATAAGAGATAATGCAATTTGGCAACCGGCAATGTAATTAGCATGCCGAATATTACTTGGAATGTGAATTGGAACGAAATAGCCAATAGATAAGACCATTTTACAATTTGGGCCCAAGTTAGAAGCAGAGCCTAAGGTGTAAATTATTAATAGTCCATATCTCGGAAACTATAAGAGATAATGCAATTTCGCAACCGGCAATGTAATTAGCATGCCGAATATCACTTGGAATGTGAATTGGGACGAAATCGCCAATAGATAAGACCATTTTACAATTTGGGCCCAAGTTAGAAGCAGAGCCTAAGGTGTAAATTATCGATAGTCCATATCTCGGAAACTATAAGAGATAATGCAATTTGGCAACCGGCAATGTAATTAGCATGCCGAATATTACTTGGAATGTGAATTGGAACGAAATCGCCAATAGATAAGACCATTTTACAATTTGGGCCCAAGTTAGAAGCAGAGCCTAAGGTGTAAATTATCGATAGTCCATATCTCGGAAACTATAAGAGATAATGCAATTTGGCAACCGGCAATGTAATTAGCATGCCGAATATTACTTGGAATGTGAATTGGAACGAAATCGCCAATAGATAAGACCATTTTACAATTTGGGCCCAAGTTAGAAGCAGAGCCTAAGGTGTAAATTATTGATAGTCCATATCTCGGAAACTATAAGAGATAATGCAATTTCGCAACCGGCAATGTAATTGGCATGCCGAATATCACTTGGAATGTGAATTGGGACGAAATCGCCAATAGATAAGACCATTTTACAATTTGGGCCCAAGTTAGAAGCAGAGCCTAAGGTGTAAATTATCGATAGTCCATATCTCGGAAACTATAAGAGATAATGCAATTTGGCAACCGGCAATGTAATTAGCATGCCGAATATTACTTGGAATGTGAATTGGAACGAAATCGCCAATAGATAAGACCATTTTACAATTTGGGCCCAAGTTAGAAGCAGAGCCTAAGGTGTAAATTATCGATAGTCCATATCTCGGAAACTATAAGAGATAATGCAATTTGGCAACCGGCAATGTAATTAGCATGCCGAATATTACTTGGAATGTGAATTGGAACGAAATCGCCAATAGGTAAGACTATTTTACAATTTGGGCCCAAGTTAGAAGCAGAGCCTAAGGTGTAAATTATCGATAGTCCATATCTCGGAAACTATAAGAGATAATTCAATTTGGCAACCGGCAATGTAATTAGCACGCCGAATATTACTTGGAATGTGAATTGGAAGGAAATCGCCAATAGATAAGACCATTTTACAATTTGGGCCCAAGTTAGAAGCAGAGCCTAAGGTGTAAATTATCGATAGTCCATATCTCGGAAACTATAAGAGATAATGCAATTTGGCAACCGGCAATGTAATTAGCATGCCGAATATTACTTGGAATGTGAATTGGAACGAAATCGCCAATAGATAAGACCATTTTACAATTTGGGCCCAAGTTAGAAGCAGAGCCTAAGGTGTAAATTATCGATAGTCCATATCTCGGAAACTATAAGAGATAATGCAATTTGGCAACCGGCAATGTAATTAGCATGCCGAATATTACTTGGAATGTGAATTGGAACGAAATCGCCAATAGATAAGACCATTTTACAATTTGGGCCCAAGTTAGAAGCAGAGCCTAAGGTGTAAATTATCGATAGTCCATATCTCGGAAACTATAAGAGATAATGCAATTTGGCAACCGGCAATGTAATTAGCATGCCGAATATTAATTGGAATGTGAATTGAAACGAAATCGCCAATAGATAAGACCATTCTACAATTTGGGCCCAGGTTAGAAGCAGAGATTAAGGTGTAAATTATCGATAGTCCATATCTCGGAAACTATAAGAGATAATGCAATTTGGCAACCGGCAATGTAATTAGCATGCCGAATATTACTTGGAATGTGAATTGGAACGAAATCGCCAATAGATAAGACCATTTTACAATTTGGGCCCAAATTAGAAGCAGAGCCTAAGGTGTAAATTATCGATAGTCCATATCTCAGAAACTATAAGAGATAATGCAATTTGGCAACCGGCAATGTAATTAGCATGCCGAATATTACTTGGAATGTGAATTGGAACGAAATCGCCAATAGATAAGACCATTTTACAATTTGGGCCCAAGTTAGAAGCAGAGCCTAAGGTGTAAATTATCGATAGTCCATATCTCGGAAACTATAAGATATAATGCAATTTCGCAACCGGCAATGTAATTAGCATGCCGAATATTACTTGGAGTGTGAATTGGAACGAAATCGCCAATAGATAAGACCATTTTACAATTTGGGCCCAAGTTAGAAGCAGAGCCTAAAGTGTAAATTATCGATAGTCCATATCTCGGAAACTATAAGAGATAATGCAATTTGGCAACCGGCAATGTAATTAGCATGCCGAATATTACTTGGAATGTGAATTGGAACGAAATCGCCAATAGATAAGACCATTTTACAATTTGGGCCCAAGTTAGAAGCAGAGCCTAAGGTGTAAATTATCGATAGTCCATATCTCGGAAACTATAAGAGATAATGCAATTTGGCAACCGGCAATGTAATTAGCATGCCGAATATTACTTGGAATGTGAATTGCAACTAAATCGCCAATAGATAAGACCATTTTACAATTTGGGCCCAAGTTAGAAGCAGAGCCTAAGGTGTAAATTATCGATAGTCCATATCTCGGGAACTATAAGAGATAATGCAATTTGGCAACCGGCAATGTAATTAGCATGCCGAATATTACTTGGAATGTGAATTGGAACGAAATAGCCAATAGATAAGACCATTTTACAATTTGGGCCCAAGTTAGAAGCAGAGCCTAAGGTGTAAATTATTAATAGTCCATATCTCGGAAACTATAAGAGATAATGCAATTTCGCAACCGGCAATGTAATTAGCATGCCGAATATCACTTGGAATGTGAATTGGGACGAAATCGCCAATAGATAAGACCATTTTACAATTTGGGCCCAAGTTAGAAGCAGAGCCTAAGGTGTAAATTATCGATAGTCCATATCTCGGAAACTATAAGAGATAATGCAATTTGGCAACCGGCAATGTAATTAGCATGCCGAATATTACTTGGAATGTGAATTGGAACGAAATCGCCAATAGATAAGACCATTTTACAATTTGGGCCCAAGTTAGAAGCAGAGCCTAAGGTGTAAATTATCGATAGTCCATATCTCGGAAACTATAAGAGATAATGCAATTTGGCAACCGGCAATGTAATTAGCATGCCGAATATTACTTGGAATGTGAATTGGAACGAAATCGCCAATAGATAAGACCATTTTACAATTTGGGCCCAAGTTAGAAGCAGAGCCTAAGGTGTAAATTATTGATAGTCCATATCTCGGAAACTATAAGAGATAATGCAATTTCGCAACCGGCAATGTAATTGGCATGCCGAATATCACTTGGAATGTGAATTGGGACGAAATCGCCAATAGATAAGACCATTTTACAATTTGGGCCCAAGTTAGAAGCAGAGCCTAAGGTGTAAATTATCGATAGTCCATATCTCGGAAACTATAAGAGATAATGCAATTTGGCAACCGGCAATGTAATTAGCATGCCGAATATTACTTGGAATGTGAATTGGAACGAAATCGCCAATAGATAAGACCATTTTACAATTTGGGCCCAAGTTAGAAGCAGAGCCTAAGGTGTAAATTATCGATAGTCCATATCTCGGAAACTATAAGAGATAATGCAATTTGGCAACCGGCAATGTAATTAGCATGCCGAATATTACTTGGAATGTGAATTGGAACGAAATCGCCAATAGGTAAGACTATTTTACAATTTGGGCCCAAGTTAGAAGCAGAGCCTAAGGTGTAAATTATCGATAGTCCATATCTCGGAAACTATAAGAGATAATTCAATTTGGCAACCGGCAATGTAATTAGCACGCCGAATATTACTTGGAATGTGAATTGGAAGGAAATCGCCAATAGATAAGACCATTTTACAATTTGGGCCCAAGTTAGAAGCAGAGCCTAAGGTGTAAATTATCGATAGTCCATATCTCGGAAACTATAAGAGATAATGCAATTTGGCAACCGGCAATGTAATTAGCATGCCGAATATTACTTGGAATGTGAATTGGAACGAAATCGCCAATAGATAAGACCATTTTACAATTTGGGCCCAAGTTAGAAGCAGAGCCTAAGGTGTAAATTATCGATAGTCCATATCTCGGAAACTATAAGAGATAATGCAATTTGGCAACCGGCAATGTAATTAGCATGCCGAATATTACTTGGAATGTGAATTGGAACGAAATCGCCAATAGATAAGACCATTTTACAATTTGGGCCCAAGTTAGAAGCAGAGCCTAAGGTGTAAATTATCGATAGTCCATATCTCGGAAACTATAAGAGATAATGCAATTTGGCAACCGGCAATGTAATTAGCATGCCGAATATTAATTGGAATGTGAATTGAAACGAAATCGCCAATAGATAAGACCATTCTACAATTTGGGCCCAGGTTAGAAGCAGAGATTAAGGTGTAAATTATCGATAGTCCATATCTCGGAAACTATAAGAGATAATGCAATTTGGCAACCGGCAATGTAATTAGCATGCCCAATATTACTTGGAATGTGAATTGGAACGAAATCGCCAATAGATAAGACCATTTTACAATTTGGGCCCAAGTTAGAAGCAGAGCCTAAGGTGTAAATTATCGATAGTCCATATCTCGGAAACTATAAGGGATAATGCAATTTGGCAACCGGCAATGTAATTAGCATGCCGAATATTACTTGGAATGTGAATTGGAACGAAATCGCCAATAGATAAGACCATTTTACAATTTGGGAGCAAGTTAGAAGCAGAGCCTAAGGTGTAAATTATCGATAGTCCATATCTCGGAAACTATAAGAGATAATGCAATTTCGCAACCGGCAATGTAATTAGCATGCCGAATATCACTTGGAATGTGAATTGGGACGAAATCGCCAATAGATAAGACCATTTTACAATTTGGGCCCAAGTTAGAAGCAGAGCCTAAGGTGTAAATTATCGATAGTCCATATCTCGGAAACTATAAGAGATAATGCAATTTGGCAACCGGCAATGTAGTTAGCATGCCGAATATTACTTGGAATGTGAATTGGAACGAAATCGCTAATAGATAAGACCATTTTACAATTTGGGCCCAAGTTAGAAGCAGAGCCTAAGGTGTAAATTATCGATAGTCCATATCTTGGAATCTATAAGAGATAATCCAATTTGGCAACCGGCAATGTAATTAGCATGCCGAATATTACATGGAATGTGAATTGGAACGGAATCGCCAATAGGTAAGACCATTTTACAATTTGGGCCCAAGTTAGAAGCAGAGCCTAAGGTGTAAATTATCGATAGTCCATATCTCGGAAACTATAAGAGATAATGCAATTTGGTAACCGGCAATGTAATTAGCATGCCGAATATTACTTGGAATGTGAATTGGAACGAAATCGCCAATAGATAAGACCATTTTACAATTTGGGCCCAAGTTAGAAGCAGAGCCTAAGGTGTAAATTATCGATAGTCCATATCTCGGAAACTATAAGAGATAATGCAATTTCGCAACCGGCAATGTAATTAGCATGCCGAATATTACTTGGAGTGTGAATTGGAACGAAATCGCCAATAGATAAGACCATTTTACAATTTGGGCCCAAGTTAGAAGCAGAGCCTAAGGTGTAAATTATCGATAGTCCATATCTCGGAAACTATAAGAGATAATGCAATTTGGCAACCGGCAATGTAATTAGCATGCCGAATATTACTTGGAATGTGAATTGGAACGAAATCGCCAATAGATAAGACCATTTTACAATTTGGGCCCAAGTTAGAAGCAGAGCCTAAGGTGTAAATTATCGATAGTCCATATCTCGGAAACTATAAGAGATAATGCAATTTGGCAACCGGCAATGTAATTAGCATGCCGAATATTACTTGGAATGTGAATTGGAACGAAATCGCCAATAGATAAGACCATTTTACAATTTGGGCCCAAGTTAGAAGCAGAGCCTAAAGTGTAAATTATCGATAGTCCATATCTCGGAAACTATAAGAGATAATGCAATTTGGCAACCGGCAATGTAATTAGCATGCCGAATATTACTTGGAATGTGAATTGCAACTAAATCGCCAATAGATAAGACCATTTTACAATTTGGGCCCAAGTTAGAAGCAGAGCCTAAGGTGTAAATTATCGATAGTCCATATCTCGGAAACTATAAGAGATAATGCAATTTGGCAACCGGCAATGTAATTAGCATGCCGAATATTACTTGGAATGTGAATTGGAACGAAATCGCCAATAGATAAGACCATTTTACAATTTGGGCCCAAGTTAGAAGCAGAGCCTAAGGTGTAAATTATCGATAGTCCATATCTCGGAAACTATAAGAGATAATGCAATTTGGCGACCGGCAATGTAATTAGCATGCCGAATATTACTTGGAGTGTGAATTGGAACGAAATCGCCAATAGATAAGACCATTTTACAATTTGGGCCCAAGTTAGAAGCAGAGCCTAAGGTGTAAATTATCGATAGTCCATATCTCGGAAACTATAAGAGATAATGCAATTTGGCAACCGGCAATGTAATTAGCATGCCAAATATTACTTGGAATGTGAATTGGAACGAAATCGCCAATAGATAAGACCATTTTACAATTTGGGCCCAAGTTAGAAGCAGAGCCTAAGGTGTAAATTATCGATAGTCCATATCTCGGAAACTATAAGAGATAATGCAATTTGGCAACCGGCAATGTAATTAGCATGCCAAATATTATTTGGAATGTGAATTGGAACGAAATCGCCAATAGATAAGACCATTTTACAATTTGGGCCCAAGTTAGAAGCAGAGCCTAAGGTGTAAATTATCGATGGTCCATATCTCGGAAACTATAAGAGATAATGCAATTTGGCAACCGGCAATGTAATTAGCATGCCGAGTATTACTTGGAATGTGAATTGCAACTAAATCGCCAATAGATAAGACCATTTTACAATTTGGGCCCAAGTTAGAAGCAGAGCCTAAGGTGTAAATTATCGATAGTCCATATCTCGGAAACTATAAGAGATAATGCAATTTGGCAACCGGCAATGTAATTAGCATGCCGAATATTACTTGGAATGTGAATTGGAACGAAATCGCCAATAGATAAGACCATTTTACAATTTGGGCCCAAGTTAGAAGCGGAGCCTAAGGTGTAAATTATCGATAGTCCATATCTCGGAAACTATAAGAGATAATGCAATTTGGCAACCGGCAATGTAATTAGCATGCCGAATATTACTTGGAATGTGAATTGGAACGAAATCGCCAATAGATAAGACCATTTTACAATTTGGGCCCAAGTTAGAAGCAGAGCCTAAGGTGTAAATTATCGATAGTCCATATCTCGGAAACTATAAGAGATAATGCAATTTGGCAACCGGCAATGTAATTAGCATGCCGAATATTACTCGGAATGTGAATTGGAACGAAATTGCCAATAGATAAGACCATTTTACAATTTGGGCCCAAGTTAGAAGCAGAGCCTAAGGTGTAAATTATTGATAGTCCATATCTCGGAAACTATAAGAGATAATGCAATTTCGCAACCGGCAATGTAATTAGCATGCCGAATATCACTTGGAATGTGAATTGGGACGAAATCGCCAATAGATAAGACCATTTTACAATTTGGGCCCAAGTTAGAAGCAGAGCCTAAGGTGTAAATTATCGATAGTCCATATCTCGGAAACTATAAGAGATAATGCAATTTGGCAACCGGCAATGTAATTAGCATGCCGAATATTACTTGGAATGTGAATTGGAACGAAATCGCCAATAGATAAGACCATTTTAAAATTTGGGCCCAAGTTAGAAGCAGAGCCTAAGGTGTAAATTATCGATAGTCCATATCTCGGAAACTATAAGAGATAATGCAATTTCGCAACCGGCAATGTAATTAGCATGCCGAATATTACTTGGAGTGTGAATTGGAACGAAATCGCCAATAGATAAGACCATTTTACAATTTGGGCCCAAGTTAGAAGCAGAGATTAAGGTGTAAATTATCGATAGTCCATATCTCGGAAACTATAAGAGATAATGCAATTTGCCAACCGGCAATGTAATTAGCATGCCGAATATTACTTGGAATGTGAATTGGAACGAAATCGCCAATAGATAAGACCATTTTACAATTTGGGCCCAAGTTAGAAGCAGAGCCTAAGGTGTAAATTATCGATAGTCCATATCTCGGAAACTATAAGAGATAATGCAATTTGGCGACCGGCAATGTAATTAGCATGCCGAATATTACTTGGAGTGTGAATTGGAACGAAATCGCCAATAGATAAGACCATTTTACAATTTGGGCCCAAGTTAGAAGCAGAGCCTAAGGTGTAAATTATCGATAGTCCATATCTCGGAAACTATAAGAGATAATGCAATTTGGCAACCGGCAATGTAATTAGCATGCCAAATATTACTTGGAATGTGAATTGGAACGAAATCGCCAATAGATAAGACCATTTTACAATTGGGCCCAAGTTAGAAGCAGAGCCTAAGGTGTAAATTATCGATAGTCCATATCTCGGAAACTATAAGAGATAATGCAATTTGGCAACCGGCAATGTAATTAGCATGCCAAATATTACTTGGAATGTGAATTGGAACGAAATCGCCAATAGATAAGACCATTTTACAATTTGGGCCCAAGTTAGAAGCAGAGCCTAAGGTGTAAATTATCGATGGTCCATATCTCGGAAACTATAAGAGATAATGCAATTTGGCAACCGGCAATGTAATTAGCATGCCGAGTATTACTTGGAATGTGAATTGCAACTAAATCGCCAATAGATAAGACCATTTTACAATTTGGGCCCAAGTTAGAAGCAGAGCCTAAGGTGTAAATTATCGATAGTCCATATCTCGGAAACTATAAGAGATAATGCAATTTGGCAACCGGCAATGTAATTAGCATGCCGAATATTACTTGGAATGTGAATTGGAACGAAATCGCCAATAGATAAGACCATTTTACAATTTGGGCCCAAGTTAGAAGCGGAGCCTAAGGTGTAAATTATCGATAGTCCATATCTCGGAAACTATAAGAGATAATGCAATTTGGCAACCGGCAATGTAATTAGCATGCCGAATATTACTTGGAATGTGAATTGGAACGAAATCGCCAATAGATAAGACCATTTTACAATTTGGGCCCAAGTTAGAAGCAGAGCCTAAGGTGTAAATTATCGATAGTCCATATCTCGGAAACTATAAGAGATAATGCAATTTGGCAACCGGCAATGTAATTAGCGTGCCGAATATTACTCGGAATGTGAATTGGAACGAAATTGCCAATAGATAAGACCATTTTACAATTTGGGCCCAAGTTAGAAGCAGAGCCTAAGGTGTAAATTATTGATAGTCCATATCTCGGAAACTATAAGAGATAATGCAATTTCGCAACCGGCAATGTAATTAGCATGCCGAATATCACTTGGAATGTGAATTGGGACGAAATCGCCAATAGATAAGACCATTTTACAATTTGGGCCCAAGTTAGAAGCAGAGCCTAAGGTGTAAATTATCGATAGTCCATATCTCGGAAACTATAAGAGATAATGCAATTTGGCAACCGGCAATGTAATTAGCATGCCGAATATTACTTGGAATGTGAATTGGAACGAAATCGCCAATAGATAAGACCATTTTAAAATTTGGGCCCAAGTTAGAAGCAGAGCCTAAGGTGTAAATTATCGATAGTCCATATCTCGGAAACTATAAGAGATAATGCAATTTGGCAACCGGCAATGTAATTAGCATGCCGAATATTACTTGGAATGTGAATTGGAACGAAATCGCCAATAGATAAGACCATTTTACAATTTAAGCCCAAGTTAGAAGCAGAGCCTAAGGTGTAAATTATCGATAGTCCATATCTCGGAAACTATAAGAGATAATGCAATTTGGCAACCGGCAATGTAATTAGCATGCCGAATATTACTTGGAATGTGAATTGGAACGAAATCGCCAATAGGTAAGACCATTTTACAATTTGGGCCCAAGTTAGAAGCAGAGCCTAAGGTGTAAATTATCGATAGTCCATATCTCGGAAACTATAAGAGATAATTCAATTTGGCAACCGGCAATGTAATTAGCATGCCGAATATTACTTGGAATGTGAATTGGAACGAAATCGCCAATAGATAAGGCCATTTTACAATTTGGGCCCAAGTTAGAAGCAGAGCCTAAGGTGTAAATTATTGATAGTCCATATCTCGGAAACTATAAGAGATAATGCAATTTGGCAACCGGCAATGTAATTAGCATGCCGAATATTACTTGGAATGTGAATTGGAACGAAATCGCCAATAGAGAAGACCATTTTACAATTTGGGCCCAAGTTAGGAGCAGAGCCTAAGGTGTAAATTATCGATAGTCCATATCTCGGAAACTATAAGAGATAATGCAATTTGGCAACCGGCAATGTAATTAGCATGCCGAATATTACTTGGAATGTGAATTGGAACGAAATCGCCAATAGATAAGACCATTTTACAATTTGGGCCCAAGTTAGAAGCAGAGCCTAAGGTGTAAATTATCGATAGTCCATATCTCGGAAACTATAAGAGGTAATGCAATTTGGCAACCGGCAATGTAATTAGCATGCCGAATATTACTTGGAATGTGAATTGGAACGAAATCGCCAATAGAGAAGACCATTTTACAATTTGGGCCCAAGTTAGAAGCAGAGCCTAAGGTGTAAATTATCGATAGTCCATATCTCGGAAACTATAAGAGATAATGCAATTTGGCAACCGGCAATGTAATTAGCATGCCGAATATTACTTGGAATGTGAATTGGAACGAAATCGCCAATAGATAAGACCATTTTACAATTTGGGCCCAAGTTAGAAGCAGAGCCTAAGGTGTAAATTATCGATAGTCCATATCTCGGAAACTATAAGAGATAATTCTATTTGGCAACCGGCAATGTAATTAGCATGCCGGATATTACTTGGAATGTGAATTGGAACGAAATCGCCAATAAATAAGACCATTTTACAATTTGGGCCCAAGTTAGAAGCAGAGCCTATGGTGTAAATTATCGATAGTCCATATCTCGGAAACTATAAGAGATAATGCAATTTAGCAACCGGCAATGTAATTAGCATGCCGAATATTACTTGGAATGTGAATTGGAACGAAATCGCCAATAGATAAGACCATTTTACAATTTGGGCCCAAGTTAGAAGCAGAGCCTAAGGTGTAAATTATCGATAGTCCATATCTCGGAAACTATAAGAGATAATGCAATTTGGCAACCGGCAATGTAATTAGCATGCCGAATATTACTTGGAGTGTGAATTTGAACGAAATCGCCAATAGATAAGACCATTTTAAAATTTGGGCCCAAGTTAGAAGCAGAGCCTAAGGTGTAAATTATTGATAGTCCATATCTCGGAAACTATAAGAGATAATGCAATTTCGCAACCGGCAATGTATTTAGCATGCCGAATATCACTTGGAATGTGAATTGGGACGAAATCGCCAATAGATAAGACCATTTTACAATTTGGGCCCAAGTTAGAAGCAGAGCCTAAGGTGTAAATTATCGATAGTCCATATCTCGGAAACTATAAGAGATAATGCAATTTGGCAACCGGCAATGTAATTAGCATGCCGAATATTACTTGGAATGTGAATTGGAACGAAATCGCCAATAGATAAGACCATTTTACAATTTGGGCCCAAATTAGAAGCAGAGCCTAAGGTGTAAATTATCGATAGTCCATATCTCAGAAACTATAAGAGATAATGCAATTTGGCAACCGGCAATGTAATTAGCATGCCGAATATTACTTGGAATGTGAATTGGAACGAAATCGCCAATAGATAAGACCATTTTACAATTTGGGCCCAAGTTAGAAGCAGAGCCTAAGGTGTAAATTATCGATAGTCCATATCTCGGAAACTATAAGATATAATGCAATTTCGCAACCGGCAATGTAATTAGCATGCCGAATATTACTTGGAGTGTGAATTGGAACGAAATCGCCAATAGATAAGACCATTTTACAATTTGGGCCCAAGTTAGAAGCAGAGCCTAAAGTGTAAATTATCGATAGTCCATATCTCGGAAACTATAAGAGATAATGCAATTTGGCAACCGGCAATGTAATTAGCATGCCGAATATTACTTGGAATGTGAATTGGAACGAAATCGCCAATAGATAAGACCATTTTACAATTTGGGCCCAAGTTAGAAGCAGAGCCTAAGGTGTAAATTATCGATAGTCCATATCTCGGAAACTATAAGAGATAATGCAATTTGGCAACCGGCAATGTAATTAGCATGCCGAATATTACTTGGAATGTGAATTGGAACGAAATCGCCAATAGATAAGACCATTTTACAATTTGGGCCCAAGTTAGAAGCAGAGCCTAAGGTGTAAATTATCGATAGTCCATATCTCGGAAACTATAAGAGATAATGCAATTTGGCAACCGGCAATGTAATTAGCATGCCGAATATTACTTGGAATGTGAATTGCAACTAAATCGCCAATAGATAAGACCATTTTACAATTTGGGCCCAAGTTAGAAGCAGAGCCTAAGGTGTAAATTATCGATAGTCCATATCTCGGGAACTATAAGAGATAATGCAATTTGGCAACCGGCAATGTAATTAGCATGCCGAATATTACTTGGAATGTGAATTGGAACGAAATAGCCAATAGATAAGACCATTTTACAATTTGGGCCCAAGTTAGAAGCAGAGCCTAAGGTGTAAATTATTAATAGTCCATATCTCGGAAACTATAAGAGATAATGCAATTTCGCAACCGGCAATGTAATTAGCATGCCGAATATCACTTGGAATGTGAATTGGGACGAAATCGCCAATAGATAAGACCATTTTACAATTTGGGCCCAAGTTAGAAGCAGAGCCTAAGGTGTAAATTATCGATAGTCCATATCTCGGAAACTATAAGAGATAATGCAATTTGGCAACCGGCAATGTAATTAGCATGCCGAATATTACTTGGAATGTGAATTGGAACGAAATCGCCAATAGATAAGACCATTTTACAATTTGGGCCCAAGTTAGAAGCAGAGCCTAAGGTGTAAATTATCGATAGTCCATATCTCGGAAACTATAAGAGATAATGCAATTTGGCAACCGGCAATGTAATTAGCATGCCGAATATTACTTGGAATGTGAATTGGAACGAAATCGCCAATAGATAAGACCATTTTACAATTTGGGCCCAAGTTAGAAGCAGAGCCTAAGGTGTAAATTATTGATAGTCCATATCTCGGAAACTATAAGAGATAATGCAATTTCGCAACCGGCAATGTAATTGGCATGCCGAATATCACTTGGAATGTGAATTGGGACGAAATCGCCAATAGATAAGACCATTTTACAATTTGGGCCCAAGTTAGAAGCAGAGCCTAAGGTGTAAATTATCGATAGTCCATATCTCGGAAACTATAAGAGATAATGCAATTTGGCAACCGGCAATGTAATTAGCATGCCGAATATTACTTGGAATGTGAATTGGAACGAAATCGCCAATAGATAAGACCATTTTACAATTTGGGCCCAAGTTAGAAGCAGAGCCTAAGGTGTAAATTATCGATAGTCCATATCTCGGAAACTATAAGAGATAATGCAATTTGGCAACCGGCAATGTAATTAGCATGCCGAATATTACTTGGAATGTGAATTGGAACGAAATCGCCAATAGGTAAGACTATTTTACAATTTGGGCCCAAGTTAGAAGCAGAGCCTAAGGTGTAAATTATCGATAGTCCATATCTCGGAAACTATAAGAGATAATTCAATTTGGCAACCGGCAATGTAATTAGCACGCCGAATATTACTTGGAATGTGAATTGGAAGGAAATCGCCAATAGATAAGACCATTTTACAATTTGGGCCCAAGTTAGAAGCAGAGCCTAAGGTGTAAATTATCGATAGTCCATATCTCGGAAACTATAAGAGATAATGCAATTTGGCAACCGGCAATGTAATTAGCATGCCGAATATTACTTGGAATGTGAATTGGAACGAAATCGCCAATAGATAAGACCATTTTACAATTTGGGCCCAAGTTAGAAGCAGAGCCTAAGGTGTAAATTATCGATAGTCCATATCTCGGAAACTATAAGAGATAATGCAATTTGGCAACCGGCAATGTAATTAGCATGCCGAATATTACTTGGAATGTGAATTGGAACGAAATCGCCAATAGATAAGACCATTTTACAATTTGGGCCCAAGTTAGAAGCAGAGCCTAAGGTGTAAATTATCGATAGTCCATATCTCGGAAACTATAAGAGATAATGCAATTTGGCAACCGGCAATGTAATTAGCATGCCGAATATTAATTGGAATGTGAATTGAAACGAAATCGCCAATAGATAAGACCATTCTACAATTTGGGCCCAGGTTAGAAGCAGAGATTAAGGTGTAAATTATCGATAGTCCATATCTCGGAAACTATAAGAGATAATGCAATTTGGCAACCGGCAATGTAATTAGCATGCCCAATATTACTTGGAATGTGAATTGGAACGAAATCGCCAATAGATAAGACCATTTTACAATTTGGGCCCAAGTTAGAAGCAGAGCCTAAGGTGTAAATTATCGATAGTCCATATCTCGGAAACTATAAGGGATAATGCAATTTGGCAACCGGCAATGTAATTAGCATGCCGAATATTACTTGGAATGTGAATTGGAACGAAATCGCCAATAGATAAGACCATTTTACAATTTGGGAGCAAGTTAGAAGCAGAGCCTAAGGTGTAAATTATCGATAGTCCATATCTCGGAAACTATAAGAGATAATGCAATTTCGCAACCGGCAATGTAATTAGCATGCCGAATATCACTTGGAATGTGAATTGGGACGAAATCGCCAATAGATAAGACCATTTTACAATTTGGGCCCAAGTTAGAAGCAGAGCCTAAGGTGTAAATTATCGATAGTCCATATCTCGGAAACTATAAGAGATAATGCAATTTGGCAACCGGCAATGTAGTTAGCATGCCGAATATTACTTGGAATGTGAATTGGAACGAAATCGCTAATAGATAAGACCATTTTACAATTTGGGCCCAAGTTAGAAGCAGAGCCTAAGGTGTAAATTATCGATAGTCCATATCTTGGAAACTATAAGAGATAATCCAATTTGGCAACCGGCAATGTAATTAGCATGCCGAATATTACTTGGAATGTGAATTGGAACGGAATCGCCAATAGGTAAGACCATTTTACAATTTGGGCCCAAGTTAGAAGCAGAGCCTAAGGTGTAAATTATCGATAGTCCATATCTCGGAAACTATAAGAGATAATGCAATTTGGTAACCGGCAATGTAATTAGCATGCCGAATATTACTTGGAATGTGAATTGGAACGAAATCGCCAATAGATAAGACCATTTTACAATTTGGGCCCAAGTTAGAAGCAGAGCCTAAGGTGTAAATTATCGATAGTCCATATCTCGGAAACTATAAGAGATAATGCAATTTCGCAACCGGCAATGTAATTAGCATGCCGAATATTACTTGGAGTGTGAATTGGAACGAAATCGCCAATAGATAAGACCATTTTACAATTTGGGCCCAAGTTAGAAGCAGAGCCTAAGGTGTAAATTATCGATAGTCCATATCTCGGAAACTATAAGAGATAATGCAATTTGGCAACCGGCAATGTAATTAGCATGCCGAATATTACTTGGAATGTGAATTGGAACGAAATCGCCAATAGATAAGACCATTTTACAATTTGGGCCCAAGTTAGAAGCAGAGCCTAAGGTGTAAATTATCGATAGTCCATATCTCGGAAACTATAAGAGATAATGCAATTTGGCAACCGGCAATGTAATTAGCATGCCGAATATTACTTGGAATGTGAATTGGAACGAAATCGCCAATAGATAAGACCATTTTACAATTTGGGCCCAAGTTAGAAGCAGAGCCTAAAGTGTAAATTATCGATAGTCCATATCTCGGAAACTATAAGAGATAATGCAATTTGGCAACCGGCAATGTAATTAGCATGCCGAATATTACTTGGAATGTGAATTGCAACTAAATCGCCAATAGATAAGACCATTTTACAATTTGGGCCCAAGTTAGAAGCAGAGCCTAAGGTGTAAATTATCGATAGTCCATATCTCGGAAACTATAAGAGATAATGCAATTTGGCAACCGGCAATGTAATTAGCATGCCGAATATTACTTGGAATGTGAATTGGAACGAAATCGCCAATAGATAAGACCATTTTACAATTTGGGCCCAAGTTAGAAGCAGAGCCTAAGGTGTAAATTATCGATAGTCCATATCTCGGAAACTATAAGAGATAATGCAATTTGGCGACCGGCAATGTAATTAGCATGCCGAATATTACTTGGAGTGTGAATTGGAACGAAATCGCCAATAGATAAGACCATTTTACAATTTGGGCCCAAGTTAGAAGCAGAGCCTAAGGTGTAAATTATCGATAGTCCATATCTCGGAAACTATAAGAGATAATGCAATTTGGCAACCGGCAATGTAATTAGCATGCCAAATATTACTTGGAATGTGAATTGGAACGAAATCGCCAATAGATAAGACCATTTTACAATTTGGGCCCAAGTTAGAAGCAGAGCCTAAGGTGTAAATTATCGATAGTCCATATCTCGGAAACTATAAGAGATAATGCAATTTGGCAACCGGCAATGTAATTAGCATGCCAAATATTATTTGGAATGTGAATTGGAACGAAATCGCCAATAGATAAGACCATTTTACAATTTGGGCCCAAGTTAGAAGCAGAGCCTAAGGTGTAAATTATCGATGGTCCATATCTCGGAAACTATAAGAGATAATGCAATTTGGCAACCGGCAATGTAATTAGCATGCCGAGTATTACTTGGAATGTGAATTGCAACTAAATCGCCAATAGATAAGACCATTTTACAATTTGGGCCCAAGTTAGAAGCAGAGCCTAAGGTGTAAATTATCGATAGTCCATATCTCGGAAACTATAAGAGATAATACAATTTGGCAACCGGCAATGTAATTAGCATGCCGAATATTACTTGGAATGTGAATTGGAACGAAATCGCCAATAGATAAGACCATTTTACAATTTGGGCCCAAATTAGAAGCGGAGCCTAAGGTGTAAATTATCGATAGTCCATATCTCGGAAACTATAAGAGATAATGCAATTTGGCAACCGGCAATGTAATTAGCATGCCGAATATTACTTGGAATGTGAATTGGAACGAAATCGCCAATAGATAAGACCATTTTACAATTTGGGCCCAAGTTAGAAGCAGAGCCTAAGGTGTAAATTATCGATAGTCCATATCTCGGAAACTATAAGAGATAATGCAATTTGGCAACCGGCAATGTAATTAGCATGCCGAATATTACTCGGAATGTGAATTGGAACGAAATTGCCAATAGATAAGACCATTTTACAATTTGGGCCCAAGTTAGAAGCAGAGCCTAAGGTGTAAATTATTGATAGTCCATATCTCGGAAACTATAAGAGATAATGCAATTTCGCAACCGGCAATGTAATTAGCATGCCGAATATCACTTGGAATGTGAATTGGGACGAAATCGCCAATAGATAAGACCATTTTACAATTTGGGCCCAAGTTAGAAGCAGAGCCTAAGGTGTAAATTATCGATAGTCCATATCTCGGAAACTATAAGAGATAATGCAATTTGGCAACCGGCAATGTAATTAGCATGCCGAATATTACTTGGAATGTGAATTGGAACGAAATCGCCAATAGATAAGACCATTTTAAAATTTGGGCCCAAGTTAGAAGCAGAGCCTAAGGTGTAAATTATCGATAGTCCATATCTCGGAAACTATAAGAGATAATGCAATTTGGCAACCGGCAATGTAATTAGCATGCCGAATATTACTTGGAATGTGAATTGGAACGAAATCGCCAATAGATAAGACCATTTTACAATTTAAGCCCAAGTTAGAAGCAGAGCCTAAGGTGTAAATTATCGATAGTCCATATCTCGGAAACTATAAGAGATAATGCAATTTGGCAACCGGCAATGTAATTAGCATGCCGAATATTACTTGGAATGTGAATTGGAACGAAATCGCCAATAGGTAAGACCATTTTACAATTTGGGCCCAACTTAGAAGCAGAGCCTAAGGTGTAAATTATCGATAGTCCATATCTCGGAAACTATAAGAGATAATTCAATTTGGCAACCGGCAATGTAATTAGCATGCCGAATATTACTTGGAATGTGAATTGGAACGAAATCGCCAATAGATAAGGCCATTTTACAATTTGGGCCCAAGTTAGAAGCAGAGCCTAAGGTGTAAATTATTGATAGTCCATATCTCGGAAACTATAAGAGATAATGCAATTTGGCAACCGGCAATGTAATTAGCATGCCGAATATTACTTGGAGTGTGAATTGGAACGAAATCGCCAATAGAGAAGACCATTTTACAATTTGGGCCCAAGTTAGAAGCAGAGCCTAAGGTGTAAATTATCGATAGTCCATATCTCGGAAACTATAAGAGATAATGCAATGTGGCAACCGGCAATGTAATTAGCATACCGAATATTACTTGGAATGTGAATTGGAACGAAATCGCCAATAGATAAGACCATTTTACAATTTGGGCCCAAGTTAGAAGCAGAGCCTAAGGTGTAAATTATCGATAGTCCATATCTCGGAAACTATAAGAGGTAATGCAATTTGGCAACCGGCAATGTAATTAGCATGCCGAATATTACTTGGAATGTGAATTGGAACGAAATCGCCAATAGAGAAGACCATTTTACAATTTGGGCCCAAGTTAGAAGCAGAGCCTTAGGTGTAAATTATCGATAGTCCATATCTCGGAAACTATAAGAGATAATGCAATTTGGCAACCGGCAATGTAATTAGCATGCCGAATATTACTTGGAATGTGAATTGGAACGAAATCGCCAATAGATAAGACCATTTTACAATTTGGGCCCAAGTTAGAAGCAGAGCCTAAGGTGTAAATTATCGATAGTCCATATCTCGGAAACTATAAGAGATAATTCTATTTGGCAACCGGCAATGTAATTAGCATGCCGGATATTACTTGGAATGTGAATTGGAACGAAATCGCCAATAGATAAGACCATTTTACAATTTGGGCCCAAGTTAGAATCAGAGCCTAAGGTGTAAATTATCGATAGTCCATATCTCGGAAACTATAAGAGATAATACAATTTGGCAACCGGCAATGTAATTAGCATGCCGAATATTACTTGGAATGTGAATTGGAACGAAATCGCCAATAGATAAGACGATTTTACAATTTGGGCCCAAGTTAGAAGCAGAACCTAAGATGTAAATTATCGATAGTCCATATCTCGGAAACTATAAGAGATAATGCAATTTGGCAACCGGCAATGTAATTAGCATGCCGAATATTACTTGGAATGTGAATTGGAACGAAATCGCCAATAGATAAGACCATTTTACAATTTGGGCCCAAGTTAGAAGCAGAGCCTAAGGTGTAAATTATCGATAGTCCATATCTCGGAAACTATAAGAGATAATGCAACTTGGCAACCGGCAATGTAATTAGCATGCCGAATATTACTTGGAATGTGAATTGGAACGAAATCGCCAATAGGTAAGACCATTTTACAATTTGGGCCCAAGTTAGAAGCAGAGCCTAAGGTGTAAATTATCGATAGTCCATATCTTTGAAACTATAAGAGATAATGCAATTTCGCAACCGGCAATATAATTAGCATGCCGAATATTACTTGGAATGTGAATTGGGACGAAATCGCCAATAGATAAGGCCATTTTACAATTTGGGCCCAAGTTAGAAGCAGAGCCTAAGGTGTAAATTATCGATAGTCCATATCTCGGAAACTATAAGAGATAATGCAATTTGGCAACCGGCAATGTAATTAGCATGCCGAATATTACTTGGAATGTGAATTGGAACGAAATCGCCAATAGATAAGACCATTTTACAATTTGGGCCCAAGTTAGAAGCAGAGCCTAAGGTGTAAATTATCGATAGTCCATATCTCGGAAACTATAAGAGATAATGCAATTTGGCAACCGGCAATGTAATTAGCATGCCGAATATTACTTGGAATGTGAATTGGAACGAAATCGTCAATAGATAAGACCATTTTACAATTTGGGCCCAAGTTAGAAGCAGAGCCTAAGGTGTAAATTATCGATAGTCCATATCTCGGAAACTATAAGAGATAATGCAATTTGGCAACCGGCAATGTAATTAGCATGCCGAATATTACTTGGAATGTGAATTGGAACGAAATCGCCAATAGATAAGACCATTTTACAATTTGGGCCCAAGTTAGAAGCAGAGCCTAAGGTGTAAATTATCGATAGTCCATATCTCGGAAACTATAAGAGATAATGCAATTTGGCAACCGGCAATGTAATTAGCATGCCGAATATTAATTGGAATGTGAATTGAAACGAAATCGCCAATAGATAAGACCATTCTACAATTTGGGCCCAGGTTAGAAGCAGAGATTAAGGTGTAAATTATCGATAGTCCATATCTCGGAAACTATAAGAGATAATGCAATTTGGCAACCGGCAATGTAATTAGCATGCCCAATATTACTTGGAATGTGAATTGGAACGAAATCGCCAATAGATAAGACCATTTTACAATTTGGGCCCAAGTTAGAAGCAGAGCCTAAGGTGTAAATTATCGATAGTCCATATCTCGGAAACTATAAGGGATAATGCAATTTGGCAACCGGCAATGTAATTAGCATGCCGAATATTACTTGGAATGTGAATTGGAACGAAATCGCCAATAGATAAGACCATTTTACAATTTGGGAGCAAGTTAGAAGCAGAGCCTAAGGTGTAAATTATCGATAGTCCATATCTCGGAAACTATAAGAGATAATGCAATTTCGCAACCGGCAATGTAATTAGCATGCCGAATATCACTTGGAATGTGAATTGGGACGAAATCGCCAATAGATAAGACCATTTTACAATTTGGGCCCAAGTTAGAAGCAGAGCCTAAGGTGTAAATTATCGATAGTCCATATCTCGGAAACTATAAGAGATAATGCAATTTGGCAACCGGCAATGTAGTTAGCATGCCGAATATTACTTGGAATGTGAATTGGAACGAAATCGCTAATAGATAAGACCATTTTACAATTTGGGCCCAAGTTAGAAGCAGAGCCTAAGGTGTAAATTATCGATAGTCCATATCTTGGAAACTATAAGAGATAATCCAATTTGGCAACCGGCAATGTAATTAGCATGCCGAATATTACTTGGAATGTGAATTGGAACGGAATCGCCAATAGGTAAGACCATTTTACAATTTGGGCCCAAGTTAGAAGCAGAGCCTAAGGTGTAAATTATCGATAGTCCATATCTCGGAAACTATAAGAGATAATGCAATTTGGTAACCGGCAATGTAATTAGCATGCCGAATATTACTTGGAATGTGAATTGGAACGAAATCGCCAATAGATAAGACCATTTTACAATTTGGGCCCAAGTTAGAAGCAGAGCCTAAGGTGTAAATTATCGATAGTCCATATCTCGGAAACTATAAGAGATAATGCAATTTCGCAACCGGCAATGTAATTAGCATGCCGAATATTACTTGGAGTGTGAATTGGAACGAAATCGCCAATAGATAAGACCATTTTACAATTTGGGCCCAAGTTAGAAGCAGAGCCTAAGGTGTAAATTATCGATAGTCCATATCTCGGAAACTATAAGAGATAATGCAATTTGGCAACCGGCAATGTAATTAGCATGCCGAATATTACTTGGAATGTGAATTGGAACGAAATCGCCAATAGATAAGACCATTTTACAATTTGGGCCCAAGTTAGAAGCAGAGCCTAAGGTGTAAATTATCGATAGTCCATATCTCGGAAACTATAAGAGATAATGCAATTTGGCAACCGGCAATGTAATTAGCATGCCGAATATTACTTGGAATGTGAATTGGAACGAAATCGCCAATAGATAAGACCATTTTACAATTTGGGCCCAAGTTAGAAGCAGAGCCTAAAGTGTAAATTATCGATAGTCCATATCTCGGAAACTATAAGAGATAATGCAATTTGGCAACCGGCAATGTAATTAGCATGCCGAATATTACTTGGAATGTGAATTGCAACTAAATCGCCAATAGATAAGACCATTTTACAATTTGGGCCCAAGTTAGAAGCAGAGCCTAAGGTGTAAATTATCGATAGTCCATATCTCGGAAACTATAAGAGATAATGCAATTTGGCAACCGGCAATGTAATTAGCATGCCGAATATTACTTGGAATGTGAATTGGAACGAAATCGCCAATAGATAAGACCATTTTACAATTTGGGCCCAAGTTAGAAGCAGAGCCTAAGGTGTAAATTATCGATAGTCCATATCTCGGAAACTATAAGAGATAATGCAATTTGGCGACCGGCAATGTAATTAGCATGCCGAATATTACTTGGAGTGTGAATTGGAACGAAATCGCCAATAGATAAGACCATTTTACAATTTGGGCCCAAGTTAGAAGCAGAGCCTAAGGTGTAAATTATCGATAGTCCATATCTCGGAAACTATAAGAGATAATGCAATTTGGCAACCGGCAATGTAATTAGCATGCCAAATATTACTTGGAATGTGAATTGGAACGAAATCGCCAATAGATAAGACCATTTTACAATTTGGGCCCAAGTTAGAAGCAGAGCCTAAGGTGTAAATTATCGATAGTCCATATCTCGGAAACTATAAGAGATAATGCAATTTGGCAACCGGCAATGTAATTAGCATGCCAAATATTATTTGGAATGTGAATTGGAACGAAATCGCCAATAGATAAGACCATTTTACAATTTGGGCCCAAGTTAGAAGCAGAGCCTAAGGTGTAAATTATCGATGGTCCATATCTCGGAAACTATAAGAGATAATGCAATTTGGCAACCGGCAATGTAATTAGCATGCCGAGTATTACTTGGAATGTGAATTGCAACTAAATCGCCAATAGATAAGACCATTTTACAATTTGGGCCCAAGTTAGAAGCAGAGCCTAAGGTGTAAATTATCGATAGTCCATATCTCGGAAACTATAAGAGATAATACAATTTGGCAACCGGCAATGTAATTAGCATGCCGAATATTACTTGGAATGTGAATTGGAACGAAATCGCCAATAGATAAGACCATTTTACAATTTGGGCCCAAATTAGAAGCGGAGCCTAAGGTGTAAATTATCGATAGTCCATATCTCGGAAACTATAAGAGATAATGCAATTTGGCAACCGGCAATGTAATTAGCATGCCGAATATTACTTGGAATGTGAATTGGAACGAAATCGCCAATAGATAAGACCATTTTACAATTTGGGCCCAAGTTAGAAGCAGAGCCTAAGGTGTAAATTATCGATAGTCCATATCTCGGAAACTATAAGAGATAATGCAATTTGGCAACCGGCAATGTAATTAGCATGCCGAATATTACTCGGAATGTGAATTGGAACGAAATTGCCAATAGATAAGACCATTTTACAATTTGGGCCCAAGTTAGAAGCAGAGCCTAAGGTGTAAATTATTGATAGTCCATATCTCGGAAACTATAAGAGATAATGCAATTTCGCAACCGGCAATGTAATTAGCATGCCGAATATCACTTGGAATGTGAATTGGGACGAAATCGCCAATAGATAAGACCATTTTACAATTTGGGCCCAAGTTAGAAGCAGAGCCTAAGGTGTAAATTATCGATAGTCCATATCTCGGAAACTATAAGAGATAATGCAATTTGGCAACCGGCAATGTAATTAGCATGCCGAATATTACTTGGAATGTGAATTGGAACGAAATCGCCAATAGATAAGACCATTTTAAAATTTGGGCCCAAGTTAGAAGCAGAGCCTAAGGTGTAAATTATCGATAGTCCATATCTCGGAAACTATAAGAGATAATGCAATTTGGCAACCGGCAATGTAATTAGCATGCCGAATATTACTTGGAATGTGAATTGGAACGAAATCGCCAATAGATAAGACCATTTTACAATTTAAGCCCAAGTTAGAAGCAGAGCCTAAGGTGTAAATTATCGATAGTCCATATCTCGGAAACTATAAGAGATAATGCAATTTGGCAACCGGCAATGTAATTAGCATGCCGAATATTACTTGGAATGTGAATTGGAACGAAATCGCCAATAGGTAAGACCATTTTACAATTTGGGCCCAACTTAGAAGCAGAGCCTAAGGTGTAAATTATCGATAGTCCATATCTCGGAAACTATAAGAGATAATTCAATTTGGCAACCGGCAATGTAATTAGCATGCCGAATATTACTTGGAATGTGAATTGGAACGAAATCGCCAATAGATAAGGCCATTTTACAATTTGGGCCCAAGTTAGAAGCAGAGCCTAAGGTGTAAATTATTGATAGTCCATATCTCGGAAACTATAAGAGATAATGCAATTTGGCAACCGGCAATGTAATTAGCATGCCGAATATTACTTGGAGTGTGAATTGGAACGAAATCGCCAATAGAGAAGACCATTTTACAATTTGGGCCCAAGTTAGAAGCAGAGCCTAAGGTGTAAATTATCGATAGTCCATATCTCGGAAACTATAAGAGATAATGCAATGTGGCAACCGGCAATGTAATTAGCATACCGAATATTACTTGGAATGTGAATTGGAACGAAATCGCCAATAGATAAGACCATTTTACAATTTGGGCCCAAGTTAGAAGCAGAGCCTAAGGTGTAAATTATCGATAGTCCATATCTCGGAAACTATAAGAGGTAATGCAATTTGGCAACCGGCAATGTAATTAGCATGCCGAATATTACTTGGAATGTGAATTGGAACGAAATCGCCAATAGAGAAGACCATTTTACAATTTGGGCCCAAGTTAGAAGCAGAGCCTTAGGTGTAAATTATCGATAGTCCATATCTCGGAAACTATAAGAGATAATGCAATTTGGCAACCGGCAATGTAATTAGCATGCCGAATATTACTTGGAATGTGAATTGGAACGAAATCGCCAATAGATAAGACCATTTTACAATTTGGGCCCAAGTTAGAAGCAGAGCCTAAGGTGTAAATTATCGATAGTCCATATCTCGGAAACTATAAGAGATAATTCTATTTGGCAACCGGCAATGTAATTAGCATGCCGGATATTACTTGGAATGTGAATTGGAACGAAATCGCCAATAGATAAGACCATTTTACAATTTGGGCCCAAGTTAGAATCAGAGCCTAAGGTGTAAATTATCGATAGTCCATATCTCGGAAACTATAAGAGATAATACAATTTGGCAACCGGCAATGTAATTAGCATGCCGAATATTACTTGGAATGTGAATTGGAACGAAATCGCCAATAGATAAGACGATTTTACAATTTGGGCCCAAGTTAGAAGCAGAACCTAAGATGTAAATTATCGATAGTCCATATCTCGGAAACTATAAGAGATAATGCAATTTGGCAACCGGCAATGTAATTAGCATGCCGAATATTACTTGGAATGTGAATTGGAACGAAATCGCCAATAGATAAGACCATTTTACAATTTGGGCCCAAGTTAGAAGCAGAGCCTAAGGTGTAAATTATCGATAGTCCATATCTCGGAAACTATAAGAGATAATGCAACTTGGCAACCGGCAATGTAATTAGCATGCCGAATATTACTTGGAATGTGAATTGGAACGAAATCGCCAATAGGTAAGACCATTTTACAATTTGGGCCCAAGTTAGAAGCAGAGCCTAAGGTGTAAATTATCGATAGTCCATATCTTTGAAACTATAAGAGATAATGCAATTTCGCAACCGGCAATATAATTAGCATGCCGAATATTACTTGGAATGTGAATTGGGACGAAATCGCCAATAGATAAGGCCATTTTACAATTTGGGCCCAAGTTAGAAGCAGAGCCTAAGGTGTAAATTATCGATAGTCCATATCTCGGAAACTATAAGAGATAATGCAATTTGGCAACCGGCAATGTAATTAGCATGCCGAATATTACTTGGAATGTGAATTGGAACGAAATCGCCAATAGATAAGACCATTTTACAATTTGGGCCCAAGTTAGAAGCAGAGCCTAAGGTGTAAATTATCGATAGTCCATATCTCGGAAACTATAAGAGATAATGCAATTTGGCAACCGGCAATGTAATTAGCATGCCGAATATTACTTGGAATGTGAATTGGAACGAAATCGTCAATAGATAAGACCATTTTACAATTTGGGCCCAAGTTAGAAGCAGAGCCTAAGGTGTAAATTATCGATAGTCCATATCTCGGAAACTATAAGAGATAATGCAATTTGGCAACCGGCAATGTAATTAGCATGCCGAATATTACTTGGAATGTGAATTGGAACGAAATCGCCAATAGATAAGACCATTTTACAATTTGGGCCCAAGTTAGAAGCAGAGCCTAAGGTATAAATTATCGATAGTCCATATCTCGGAAACTCTAAGAGATAATGCAATTTGGCAACCGGCAATGTAATTAGCATGCCGAATATTACTTGGAATGTGAATTGGAACGAAATCGCCAATAGATAAGACCATTTTAAAATTTGGGCCCAAGTTAGAAGCAGAGCCTAAGGTGTAAATTATTGATAGTCCATATCTCGGAAACTATAAGAGATAATGCAATTTCGCAACCGGCAATGTAATTAGCTTGCCGAATATCACTTGGAATGTGAATTGGGACGAAATCGCCAATAGATAAGACCATTTTACAATTTGGGCCCAAGTTAGAAGCAGAGCCTAAGGTGTAAATTATCGATAGTCCATATCTCGGAAACTATAAGAGATAATGAAATTTGGCAACCGGCAATGTAATTAGCATGCCGAATATTACTTGCAATGTGAATTGGAACGAAATCGCCAATATATAAGACCATTTTATAATTTGGGGCCAAGTTAGAAGCAGAGCCTAAGGTGTAAATTATCGATAGTCCATATCTCGGAAACTATAAGAGATAATGCAATTTGGCAACCGGCAATGTAATTAGCATGCCGAATATTACTTGGAATGTTAATTGGAACGAAATCGCCAATAGGTAAGACCATTTTACAATTTGGGCCCAAGTTAGAAGCAGAGCCTAAGGTGTAAATTATCGATAGTCCATATCTCGGAAACTATAAGAGATAATTCAATTTGACAACCGGCAATGTAATTAGCATGCCGAATATTACTTGGAATGTGATTTGGAACGAAATCGCCAATAGATAAGACCATTTTACAATTTGGGCCCAAGTTAGAAGCAGAGCCTAAGGTGTAAATTATCGATAGTCCATATCTCGGAAACTATAAGAGATAATGCAATTTGGCAACCGGCAATGTAATTAGCATGCCGAATATTACTTGGAATGTGAATTGGAACGAAATCGCCAATAGATAAGACCATTTTACAATTTGGGCCCAAGTTAGAAGCAGAGCCTAAGGTGTAAATTATCGATAGTCCATATCTCGGAAACTATAAGAGATAATGCAATTTGGCAACCGGCAATGTAATTAGCATGCCGAATATTACTTGGAATGTGAATTGGAACGGAATCGCCAATAGATAAGACCATTTTACAATTTGGGCCCAAGTTAGAAGCAGAGCCTAAGGTGTAAATTATCGATAGTCCATATCTCGGAAACTATAAGAGATAATGCAATTTGGCAACCGGCAATGTAATTAGCATGCCGAATATTACTTGGAATGTGAATTGGAACGAAATCGCCAATAGGTAAGACCATTTTACAATTTGGGCCCAAGTTAGAAGCAGAGCCTAAGGTGTAAATTATCGGTAGTCCATATCTCGGAAACTATAAGAGATAATTCAATTTGGCAACCGGCAATGTAATTAGCATGCCGAATATTACTTGGAATGTGAATTGGAACGAAATCGCCAATAGATAAGGCCATTTTACAATTTGGGCCCAAGTTAGAAGCAGAGCCTAAGGTGTAAATTATTGATAGTCCATATCTCGGAAACTATAAGAGATAATGCAATTTGGCAACCGGCAATGTAATTAGCATGCCGAATATTACTTGGAATGTGAATTGGAACGAAATCGCCATTAGAGAAGACCATTTTACAATTTGGGCCCAAGTTAGAAGCAGAGCCTAAGGTGTAAATTATCGATAGTCCATATCTCGGAAACTATAAGAGATAATGCAATTTGGCAACCGGCAATGTAATTAGCTTGCCGAATATCACTTGGAATGTGAATTGGGACGAAATCGCCAATAGATAAGACCATTTTACAATTTGGGCCCAAGTTAGAAGCAGAGCCTAAGGTGTAAATTATCGATAGTCCATATCTCGGAAACTATAAGAGATAATGAAATTTGGCAACCGGCAATGTAATTAGCATGCCGAATATTACTTGCAATGTGAATTGGAACGAAATCGCCAATATATAAGACCATTTTATAATTTGGGGCCAAGTTAGAAGCAGAGCCTAAGGTGTAAATTATCGATAGTCCATATCTCGGAAACTATAAGAGATAATGCAATTTGGCAACCGGCAATGTAATTAGCATGCCGAATATTACTTGGAATGTTAATTGGAACGAAATCGCCAATAGGTAAGACCATTTTACAATTTGGGCCCAAGTTAGAAGCAGAGCCTAAGGTGTAAATTATCGATAGTCCATATCTCGGAAACTATAAGAGATAATTCAATTTGACAACCGGCAATGTAATTAGCATGCCGAATATTACTTGGAATGTGATTTGGAACGAAATCGCCAATAGATAAGACCATTTTACAATTTGGGCCCAAGTTAGAAGCAGAGCCTAAGGTGTAAATTATCGATAGTCCATATCTCGGAAACTATAAGAGATAATGCAATTTGGCAACCGGCAATGTAATTAGCATGCCGAATATTACTTGGAATGTGAATTGGAACGAAATCGCCAATAGATAAGACCATTTTACAATTTGGGCCCAAGTTAGAAGCAGAGCCTAAGGTGTAAATTATCGATAGTCCATATCTCGGAAACTATAAGAGATAATGCAATTTGGCAACCGGCAATGTAATTAGCATGCCGAATATTACTTGGAATGTGAATTGGAACGGAATCGCCAATAGATAAGACCATTTTACAATTTGGGCCCAAGTTAGAAGCAGAGCCTAAGGTGTAAATTATCGATAGTCCATATCTCGGAAACTATAAGAGATAATGCAATTTGGCAACCGGCAATGTAATTAGCATGCCGAATATTACTTGGAATGTGAATTGGAACGAAATCGCCAATAGGTAAGACCATTTTACAATTTGGGCCCAAGTTAGAAGCAGAGCCTAAGGTGTAAATTATCGGTAGTCCATATCTCGGAAACTATAAGAGATAATTCAATTTGGCAACCGGCAATGTAATTAGCATGCCGAATATTACTTGGAATGTGAATTGGAACGAAATCGCCAATAGATAAGGCCATTTTACAATTTGGGCCCAAGTTAGAAGCAGAGCCTAAGGTGTAAATTATTGATAGTCCATATCTCGGAAACTATAAGAGATAATGCAATTTGGCAACCGGCAATGTAATTAGCATGCCGAATATTACTTGGAATGTGAATTGGAACGAAATCGCCATTAGAGAAGACCATTTTACAATTTGGGCCCAAGTTAGAAGCAGAGCCTAAGGTGTAAATTATCGATAGTCCATATCTCGGAAACTATAAGAGATAATGCAATTTGGCAACCGGCAATGTAATTAGCTTGCCGAATATCACTTGGAATGTGAATTGGGACGAAATCGCCAATAGATAAGACCATTTTACAATTTGGGCCCAAGTTAGAAGCAGAGCCTAAGGTGTAAATTATCGATAGTCCATATCTCGGAAACTATAAGAGATAATGAAATTTGGCAACCGGCAATGTAATTAGCATGCCGAATATTACTTGCAATGTGAATTGGAACGAAATCGCCAATATATAAGACCATTTTATAATTTGGGGCCAAGTTAGAAGCAGAGCCTAAGGTGTAAATTATCGATAGTCCATATCTCGGAAACTATAAGAGATAATGCAATTTGGCAACCGGCAATGTAATTAGCATGCCGAATATTACTTGGAATGTTAATTGGAACGAAATCGCCAATAGGTAAGACCATTTTACAATTTGGGCCCAAGTTAGAAGCAGAGCCTAAGGTGTAAATTATCGATAGTCCATATCTCGGAAACTCTAAGAGATAATGCAATTTGGCAACCGGCAATGTAATTAGCATGCTGAATATTACTTGGAATGTGAATTGGAACGAAATCGCCAATAGATAAGACCATTTTAAAATTTGGGCCCAAGTTAGAAGCAGAGCCTAAGGTGTAAATTATTGATAGTCCATATCTCGGAAACTATAAGAGATAATGCAATTTCGCAACCGGCAATGTAATTAGCTTGCCGAATATCACTTGGAATGTGAATTGGGACGAAATCGCCAATAGATAAGACCATTTTACAATTTGGGCCCAAGTTAGAAGCAGAGCCTAAGGTTTAAATTATCGATAGTCCATATCTCGGAAACTATAAGAGATAATGAAATTTGGCAACCGGCAATGTAATTAGCATGCCGAATATTACTTGCAATGTGAATTGGAACGAAATCGCCAATATATAAGACCATTTTATAATTTGGGGCCAAGTTAGAAGCAGAGCCTAAGGTGTAAATTATCGATAGTCCATATCTCGGAAACTATAAGAGATAATGCAATTTGGCAACCGGCAATGTAATTAGCATGCCGAATATTACTTGGAATGTTAATTGGAACGAAATCGCCAATAGGTAAGACCATTTTACAATTTGGGCCCAAGTTAGAAGCAGAGCCTAAGGTGTAAATTATCGATAGTCCATATCTCGGAAACTATAAGAGATAATTCAATTTGACAACCGGCAATGTAATTAGCATGCCGAATATTACTAGGAATGTGATTTGGAACGAAATCGCCAATAGATAAGACCATTTTACAATTTGGGCCCAAGTTAGAAGCAGAGCCTAAGGTGTAAATTATCGATAGTCCATATCTCGGAAACTATAAGAGATAATGCAATTTGGCAACCGGCAATGTAATTAGCATGCCGAATATTACTTGCAATGTGAATTGGAACGAAATCGCCAATATATAAGACCATTTTATAATTTGGGGCCAAGTTAGAAGCAGAGCCTAAGGTGTAAATTATCGATAGTCCATATCTCGGAAACTATAAGGGATAATGCAATTTGGCAACCGGCAATGTAATTAGCATGCCGAATATTACTTGGAATGTTAATTGGAACGAAATCGCCAATAGGTAAGACCATTTTACAATTTGGGCCCAAGTTAGAAGCAGAGCCTAAGGTGTAAATTATCGATAGTCCATATCTCGGAAACTATAAGAGATAATTCAATTTGACAACCGGCAATGTAATTAGCATGCCGAATATTACTAGGAATGTGATTTGGAACGAAATCGCCAATAGATAAGACCATTTTACAATTTGGGCCCAAGTTAGAAGCAGAGCCTAAGGTGTAAATTATCGATAGTCCATATCTCGGAAACTATAAGAGATAATGCAATTTGGCAACCGGCAATGTAATTAGCATGCCGAATATTACTTGGAATGTGAATTGGAACGAAATCGCCAATAGATAAGACCATTTTACAATTTGGGCCCAAGTTAGAAGCAGAGCCTAAGGTGTAAATTATCGATAGTCCATATCTCGGAAACTATAAGAGATAATGCAATTTGGCAACCGGCAATGTAATTAGCATGCCGAATATTACTTGGAATGTGAATTGGAACGGAATCGCCAATAGATAAGACCATTTTACAATTTGGGCCCAAGTTAGAAGCAGAGCCTAAGGTGTAAATTATCGATAGTCCATATCTCGGAAACTATAAGAGATAATGCAATTTGGCAACCGGCAATGTAATTAGCATGCCGAATATTAATTGGAATGTGAATTGGAACGAAATCGCCAATAGATAAGACCATTTTACAATTTGGGCCCAAGTTAGAAGCAGAGCCTAAGGTGTAAATTATCGATAGTCCATATCTCGGAAACTATAAGAGATAATGCAATTTGGCAACCGGCAATGTAATTAGCATGCCGAATA
This sequence comes from Rhynchophorus ferrugineus, assembly GCF_030347505.1. Lineage (NCBI taxonomy): Eukaryota > Metazoa > Arthropoda > Insecta > Coleoptera > Curculionidae > Rhynchophorus > Rhynchophorus ferrugineus. The sequence goes on from NW_027472678.1 coordinate 149,533, forward strand.
TTACTTGGAATGTGAATTGGAACGAAATCGCCAATAGGTAAGACCATTTTACAATTTGGGCCCAAGTTAGAAGCAGAGCCTAAGGTGTAAATTATCGGTAGTCCATATCTCGGAAACTATAAGAGATAATTCAATTTGGCAACCGGCAATGTAATTAGCATGCCGAATATTACTTGGAATGTGAATTGGAACGAAATCGCCAATAGATAAGGCCATTTTACAATTTGGGCCCAAGTTAGAAGCAGAGCCTAAGGTGTAAATTATTGATAGTCCATATCTCGGAAACTATAAGAGATAATGCAATTTGGCAACCGGCAATGTAATTAGCATGCCGAATATTACTTGGAATGTGAATTGGAACGAAATCGCCAATAGATAAGACCATTTTACAATTTGGGCCCAAGTTAGAAGCAGAGCCTAAGGTGTAAATTATCGATAGTCCATATCTCGGAAACTATAAGAGATAATGCAATTTGGCAACCGGCAATGTAATTAGCATGCCGAATATTACTTGGAATGTGAATTGGAACGGAATCGCCAATAGATAAGACCATTTTACAATTTGGGCCCAAGTTAGAAGCAGAGCCTAAGGTGTAAATTATCGATAGCCCATATCTCGGAAACTATAAGAGATAATGCAATTTGGCAACCGGCAATGTAATTAGCATGCCGAATATTAATTGGAATGTGAATTGGAACGAAATCGCCAATAGATAAGACCATTTTACAATTTGGGCCCAAGTTAGAAGGAGAGCCTAAGGTGTAAATTATCGATAGTCCATATCTCGGAAACTATAAGAGATAATGCAATTTGGCAACCGGCAATGTAATTAGCATGCCGAATATTACTTGGAATGTGAATTGGAACGAAATCGCCAATAGGTAAGACCATTTTACAATTTGGGCCCAAGTTAGAAGCAGAGCCTAAGGTGTAAATTATCGGTAGTCCATATCTCGGAAACTATAAGAGATAATTCAATTTGGCAACCGGCAATGTAATTAGCATGCCGAATATTACTTGGATTGTGAATTGGAACGAAATCGCCAATAGATAAGGCCATTTTACAATTTGGGCCCAAGTTAGAAGCAGAGCCTAAGGTGTAAATTATTGATAGTCCATATCTCGGAAACTATAAGAGATAATGCAATTTGGCAACCGGCAATGTAATTAGCATGCCGAATATTACTTGGAATGTGAATTGGAACGAAATCGCCAATAGAGAAGACCATTTTACAATTTGGGCCCAAGTTAGAAGCAGAGCCTAAGGTGTAAATTATCGATAGTCCATATCTCGGAAACTATAAGAGATAATGCAATTTGGCAACCGGCAATGTAATTAGCATGCCGAATATTACTTGGAATGTGAATTGGAACGAAATCGCCAATAGATAAGACCATTTTACAATTTGGGCCCAAGTTAGAAGCAGAGCCTAAGGTGTAAATTATCGATAGTCCATATCTCGGAAACTATAAGAGGTAATGCAATTTGGCAACCGGCAATGTAATTAGCATGCCGAATATTACTTGGAATGTGAATTGGAACGAAATCGCCAATAGAGAAGACCATTTTACAATTTGGGCCCAAGTTAGAAGCAGAGCCTAAGGTGTAAATTATCGATAGTCCATATCTCGGAAACTATAAGAGATAATGCAATTTGGCAACCGGCAATGTAATTAGCATGCCGAATATTACTTGGAATGTGAATTGGAACGAAATCGCCAATAGATAAGACCATTTTACAATTTGGGCCCAAGTTAGAAGCAGAGCCTAAGGTGTAAATTATCGATAGTCCATATCTCGGAAACTATAAGAGATAATGCAATTTGGCAACCGGCAATGTAATTAGCATGCCGAATATTACTTGGAATGTTAATTGGAACGAAATCGCCAATAGGTAAGACCATTTTACAATTTGGGCCCAAGTTAGAAGCAGAGCCTAAGGTGTAAATTATCGATAGTCCATATCTCGGAAACTATAAGAGATAATTCAATTTGACAACCGGCAATGTAATTAGCATTCCGAATATTACTTGGAATGTGATTTGGAACGAAATCGCCAATAGATAAGACCATTTTACAATTTGGGCCCAAGTTAGAAGCAGAGCCTAAGGTGTAAATTATCGATAGTCCATATCTCGGAAACTATAAGAGATAATGCAATTTGGCAACCGGCAATGTAATTAGCATGCCGAATATTACTTGGAATGTGAATTGGAACGAAATCGCCAATAGATAAGACCATTTTACAATTTGGGCCCAAGTTAGAAGCAGAGCCTAAGGTGTAAATTATCGATAGTCCATATCTCGGAAACTATAAGAGATAATGCAATTTGGCAACCGGCAATGTAATTAGCATGCCGAATATTACTTGGAATGTGAATTGGAACGGAATCGCCAATAGATAAGACCATTTTACAATTTGGGCCCAAGTTAGAAGCAGAGCCTAAGGTGTAAATTATCGATAGTCCATATCTCGGAAACTATAAGAGATAATGCAATTTGGCAACCGGCAATGTAATTAGCATGCCGAATATTAATTGGAATGTGAATTGGAACGAAATCGCCAATAGATAAGACCATTTTACAATTTGGGCCCAAGTTAGAAGCAGAGCCTAAGGTGTAAATTATCGATAGTCCATATCTCGGAAACTATAAGAGATAATGCAATTTGGCAACCGGCAATGTAATTAGCATGCCGAATATTACTTGGAATGTGAATTGGAACGAAATCGCCAATAGGTAAGACCATTTTACAATTTGGGCCCAAGTTAGAAGCAGAGCCTAAGGTGTAAATTATCGGTAGTCCATATCTCGGAAACTATAAGAGATAATTCAATTTGGCAACCGGCAATGTAATTAGCATGCCGAATATTACTTGGAATGTGAATTGGAACGAAATCGCCAATAGATAAGGCCATTTTACAATTTGGGCCCAAGTTAGAAGCAGAGCCTAAGGTGTAAATTATTGATAGTCCATATCTCGGAAACTATAAGAGATAATGCAATTTGGCAACCGGCAATGTAATTAGCATGCCGAATATTACTTGGAATGTGAATTGGAACGAAATCGCCAATAGAGAAGACCATTTTACAATTTGGGCCCAAGTTAGAAGCAGAGCCTAAGGTGTAAATTATCGATAGTCCATATCTCGGAAACTATAAGAGATAATGCAATTTGGCAACCGGCAATGTAATTAGCATGCCGAATATTACTTGGAATGTGAATTGGAACGAAATCGCCAATAGATAAGACCATTTTACAATTTGGGCCCAAGTTAGAAGCAGAGCCTAAGGTGTAAATTATCGATAGTCCATATCTCGGAAACTATAAGAGGTAATGCAATTTGGCAACCGGCAATGTAATTAGCATGCCGAATATTACTTGGAATGTGAATTGGAACGAAATCGCCAATAGAGAAGACCATTTTACAATTTGGGCCCAAGTTAGAAGCAGAGCCTAAGGTGTAAATTATCGATAGTCCATATCTCGGAAACTATAAGAGATAATGCAATTTGGCAACCGGCAATGTAATTAGCATGCCGAATATTACTTGGAATGTGAATTGGAACGAAATCGCCAATAGATAAAACCATTTTACAATTTGGGCCCAAGTTAGAAGCGGAGCCTAAGGTGTAAATTATCGATAGTCCATATCTCGGAAACTATAAGAGATAATGCAATTTGGCAACCGGCAATGTAATTAGCATGCCGAATATTACTTGGAATGTGAATTGGAACGAAATCGCCAATAGATAAGACCATTTTACAATTTGGGCCCAAGTTAGAAGCAGAGCCTAAGGTGTAAATTATCGATAGTCCATATCTCGGAAACTATAAGAGATAATGCAATTTGGCAACCGGCAATGTAATTAGCATGCCGAATATTACTTGGAATGTGAATTGGAACGAAATCGCCAATAGATAAGACCATTTTACAATTTGGGCCCAAGTTAGAAGCAGAGCCTAAGGTGTAAATTATTGATAGTCCATATCTCGGAAACTATAAGAGATAATGCAATTTCGCAACCGGCAATGTAATTAGCATGCCGAATATCACTTGGAATGTGAATTGGGACGAAATTGCCAATAGATAAGACCATTTTACAATTTGGGCCTAAGTTAGAAGCAGAGCCTAAGGTGTAAATTATCGATAGTCCATATCTCGGAAACTATAAGAGATAATGCAATTTGGCAACCGGCAATGTAATTAGCATGCCGAATATTACTTGGAATGTGAATTGGAACGAAATCGCCAATAGATAAGACCATTTTACAATTTGGGCCCAAGTTAGAAGCAGAGCCTAAGGTGTAAATTATCGATAGTCCATATCTCGGAAACTATAAGAGATAATGCAATTTGGCAAACGGCAATGTAATTAGCAAGCCGAATATTACTTGGAATGTGAATTGGAACGAAATCGCCAATAGATAAGACCATTTTACAATTTGGGCCCAAGTTAGAAGCAGAGCCTAAGGTGTAAATTATCGATAGTCCATATCTCGGAAACTATAAGAGATAATGCAATTTCGCAACCGGCAATGTAATTAGCATGCCGAATATTACTTGGAGTGTGAATTGGAACGAAATCGCCAATAGATAAGACCATTTTACAATTTGGGCCCAAGTTAGAAGCAGAGCCTAAGGTGTAAATTATCGATAGTCCATATCTCGGAAACTATAAGAGATAATGCAATTTGGCAACCGGCAATGTAATTAGCATGCCGAATATTACTTGGAATGTGAATTGGAACGAAATCGCCAATAGATAAGACCATTTTACAATTTGGGCCCAAGTTAGAAGCAGAGCCTAAGGTGTAAATTATCGATAGTCCATATCTCGGAAACTATAAGAGATAATGCAATTTGGCAACCGGCAATGTAATTAGCATGCCGAATATTACTTGGAATGTGAATTGGAACGAAATCGCCAATAGATAAGACCATTTTACAATTTGGGCCCAAGTTAGAAGCAGAGCCTAAGGTGTAAATTATCGATAGTCCATATCTCGGAAACTATAAGAGATAATGCAATTTGGCAACCGGCAATGTAATTAGCATGCCGAATATTACTTGGAATGTGAATTGGAACGAAATCGCCAATAGATAAGACCATTTTACGATTTGGGCCCAAGTTAGAAGCAGAGCCTAAGGTGTAAATTATCGACAGTCCATATCTCGGAAACTATAAGAGATAATGCAATTTGGCAACCGGCAATATAATTAGCATGCCGAATATTACTTGGAATGTGAATTGGAACGAAATCGCCAATAGATAAGACCATTTTACAATTTGGGCCCAAGTTAGAAGCAGAGCCTAAGGTGTAAATTATTGATAGTCCATATCTCGGAAACTATAAGAGATAATGCAATTTCGCAACCGGCAATGAATTAGCATGCCGAATATTACTTGGAATGTGAATTGGAACGAAATCGCCAATAGATAAGACCATTTTACAATTTGGGCCCAATTTAGAAGCAGAGCCTAAGGTGTAAATTATTGATAGTCCATATCTCGGAAACTATAAGAGATAATGCAATTTGGCAACCGGCAATGTAATTAGCATGCCGAATATTACTTGGAATGTGAATTGGAACGAAATCGCCAATAGATAAGACCATTTTACGATTTGGGCCCAAGTTAGAAGCAGAGCCTAAGGTGTAAATTATCGACAGTCCATATCTCGGAAACTATAAGAGATAATGCAATTTGGCAACCGGCAATATAATTAGCATGCCGAATATTACTTGGAATGTGAATTGGAACGAAATCGCCAATAGATAAGACCATTTTACAATTTGGGCCCAAGTTAGAAGCAGAGCCTAAGGTGTAAATTATTGATAGTCCATATCTCGGAAACTATAAGAGATAATGCAATTTCGCAACCGGCAATGAATTAGCATGCCGAATATTACTTGGAATGTGAATTGGAACGAAATCGCCAATAGATAAGACCATTTTACAATTTGGGCCCAATTTAGAAGCAGAGCCTAAGGTGTAAATTATTGATAGTCCATATCTCGGAAACTATAAGAGATAATGCAATTTGGCAACCGGCAATGTAATTAGCATGCCGAATATTACTTGGAATGTGAATTGGAACGAAATCGCCAATAGATAAGACCATTTTACAATTTGGGCCCAAGTTAGAAGCAGAGCCTAAGGTGTAAATTATCGATAGTCCATATCTCGGAAACTATAAGAGATAATGCAATTTCGCAACCGGCAATGTAATTGGCATGCCGAATATCACTTGGAATGTGAATTGGGACGAAATCGCCAATAGATAAGACCATTTTACAATTTGGGCCCAAGTTAGAAGCAGAGCCTAAGGTGTAAATTATCGATAGTCCATATCTCGGAAACTATAAGAGATAATGCAATTTGGCAACCGGCAATGTAATTAGCATGCCGAATATTACTTGGAATGTGAATTGGAACGAAATCGCCAATAGATAAGACCATTTTACAATTTGGGCCCAAGTTAGAAGCAGAGCCTAAGGTGTAAATTATCGATAGTCCATATCTCGGAAACTATAAGAGATAATGCAATTTGGCAACCGGCAATGTAATTAGCATGCCGAATATTACTTGGAATGTGAATTGGAACGAAATCGCCAATAGGTAAGACTATTTTACAATTTGGGCCCAAGTTAGAAGCAGAGCCTAAGGTGTAAATTATCGATAGTCCATATCTCGGAAACTATAAGAGATAATTCAATTTGGCAACCGGCAATGTAATTAGCACGCCGAATATTACTTGGAATGTGAATTGGAAGGAAATCGCCAATAGATAAGACCATTTTACAATTTGGGCCCAAGTTAGAAGCAGAGCCTAAGGTGTAAATTATCGATAGTCCATATCTCGGAAACTATAAGAGATAATGCAATTTGGCAACCGGCAATGTAATTAGCATGCCGAATATTACTTGGAATGTGAATTGGAACGAAATCGCCAATAGATAAGACCATTTTACAATTTGGGCCCAAGTTAGAAGCAGAGCCTAAGGTGTAAATTATCGATAGTCCATATCTCGGAAACTATAAGAGATAATGCAATTTGGCAACCGGCAATGTAATTAGCATGCCGAATATTACTTGGAATGTGAATTGGAACGAAATCGCCAATAGATAAGACCATTTTACAATTTGGGCCCAAGTTAGAAGCAGAGCCTAAGGTGTAAATTATCGATAGTCCATATCTCGGAAACTATAAGAGATAATGCAATTTGGCAACCGGCAATGTAATTAGCATGCCGAATATTAATTGGAATGTGAATTGAAACGAAATCGCCAATAGATAAGACCATTCTACAATTTGGGCCCAAGTTAGAAGCAGAGATTAAGGTGTAAATTATCGATAGTCCATATCTCGGAAACTATAAGAGATAATGCAATTTGGCAACCGGCAATGTAATTAGCATGCCCAATATTACTTGGAATGTGAATTGGAACGAAATCGCCAATAGATAAGACCATTTTACAATTTGGGCCCAAGTTAGAAGCAGAGCCTAAGGTGTAAATTATCGATAGTCCATATCTCGGAAACTATAAGGGATAATGCAATTTGGCAACCGGCAATGTAATTAGCATGCCGAATATTACTTGGAATGTGAATTGGAACGAAATCGCCAATAGATAAGACCATTTTACAATTTGGGAGCAAGTTAGAAGCAGAGCCTAAGGTGTAAATTATCGATAGTCCATATCTCGGAAACTATAAGAGATATTGCAATTTCGCAACCGGCAATGTAATTAGCATGCCGAATATCACTTGGAATGTGAATTGGGACGAAATCGCCAATAGATAAGACCATTTTACAATTTGGGCCCAAGTTAGAAGCAGAGCCTAAGGTGTAAATTATCGATAGTCCATATCTCGGAAACTATAAGAGATAATGCAATTTGGCAACCGGCAATGTAGTTAGCATGCCGAATATTACTTGGAATGTGAATTGGAACGAAATCGCTAATAGATAAGACCATTTTACAATTTGGGCCCAAGTTAGAAGCAGAGCCTAAGGTGTAAATTATCGATAGTCCATATCTTGGAAACTATAAGAGATAATCCAATTTGGCAACCGGCAATGTAATTAGCATGCCGAATATTACTTGGAATGTGAATTGGAACGGAATCGCCAATAGGTAAGACCATTTTACAATTTGGGCCCAAGTTAGAAGCAGAGCCTAAGGTGTAAATTATCGATAGTCCATATCTCGGAAACTATAAGAGATAATGCAATTTGGTAACCGGCAATGTAATTAGCATGCCGAATATTACTTGGAATGTGAATTGGAACGAAATCGCCAATAGATAAGACCATTTTACAATTTGGGCCCAAGTTAGAAGCAGAGCCTAAGGTGTAAATTATCGATAGTCCATATCTCGGAAACTATAAGAGATAATGCAATTTCGCAACCGGCAATGTAATTAGCATGCCGAATATTACTTGGAGTGTGAATTGGAACGAAATCGCCAATAGATAAGACCATTTTACAATTTGGGCCCAAGTTAGAAGCAGAGCCTAAGGTGTAAATTATCGATAGTCCATATCTCGGAAACTATAAGAGATAATGCAATTTGGCAACCGGCAATGTAATTAGCATGCCGAATATTACTTGGAATGTGAATTGGAACGAAATCGCCAATAGATAAGACCATTTTACAATTTGGGCCCAAGTTAGAAGCAGAACCTAAGGTGTAAATTATCGATAGTCCATATCTCGGAAACTATAAGAGATAATGCAATTTGGCAACCGGCAATGTAATTAGCATGCCGAATATTACTTGGAATGTGAATTGGAACGAAATCGCCAATAGATAAGACCATTTTACAATTTGGGCCCAAGTTAGAAGCAGAGCCTAAAGTGTAAATTATCGATAGTCCATATCTCGGAAACTATAAGAGATAATGCAATTTGGCAACCGGCAATGTAATTAGCATGCCGAATATTACTTGGAATGTGAATTGCAACTAAATCGCCAATAGATAAGACCATTTTACAATTTGGGCCCAAGTTAGAAGCAGAGCCTAAGGTGTAAATTATCGATAGTCCATATCTCGGAAACTATAAGAGATAATGCAATTTGGCAACCGGCAATGTAATTAGCATGCCGAATATTACTTGGAATGTGAATTGGAACGAAATCGCCAATAGATAAGACCATTTTACAATTTGGGCCCAAGTTAGAAGCAGAGCCTAAGGTGTAAATTATCGATAGTCCATATCTCGGAAACTATAAGAGATAATGCAATTTGGCGACCGGCAATGTAATTAGCATGCCGAATATTACTTGGAGTGTGAATTGGAACGAAATCGCCAATAGATAAGACCATTTTACAATTTGGGCCCAAGTTAGAAGCAGAGCCTAAGGTGTAAATTATCGATAGTCCATATCTCGGAAACTATAAGAGATAATGCAATTTGGCAACCGGCAATGTAATTAGCATGCCAAATATTACTTGGAATGTGAATTGGAACGAAATCGCCAATAGATAAGACCATTTTACAATTTGGGCCCAAGTTAGAAGCAGAGCCTAAGGTGTAAATTATCGATAGTCCATATCTCGGAAACTATAAGAGATAATGCAATTTGGCAACCGGCAATGTAATTAGCATGCCAAATATTATTTGGAATGTGAATTGGAACGAAATCGCCAATAGATAAGACCATTTTACAATTTGGGCCCAAGTTAGAAGCAGAGCCTAAGGTGTAAATTATCGATGGTCCATATCTCGGAAACTATAAGAGATAATGCAATTTGGCAACCGGCAATGTAATTAGCATGCCGAGTATTACTTGGAATGTGAATTGCAACTAAATCGCCAATAGATAAGACCATTTTACAATTTGGGCCCAAGTTAGAAGCAGAGCCTAAGGTGTAAATTATCGATAGTCCATATCTCGGAAACTATAAGAGATAATGCAATTTGGCAACCGGCAATGTAATTAGCATGCCGAATATTACTTGGAATGTGAATTGGAACGAAATCGCCAATAGATAAGACCATTTTACAATTTGGGCCCAAGTTAGAAGCGGAGCCTAAGGTGTAAATTATCGATAGTCCATATCTCGGAAACTATAAGAGATAATGCAATTTGGCAACCGGCAATGTAATTAGCATGCCGAATATTACTTGGAATGTGAATTGGAACGAAATCGCCAATAGATAAGACCATTTTACAATTTGGGCCCAAGTTAGAAGCAGAGCCTAAGGTGTAAATTATCGATAGTCCATATCTCGGAAACTATAAGAGATAATGCAATTTGGCAACCGGCAATGTAATTAGCATGCCGAATATTACTCGGAATGTGAATTGGAACGAAATTGCCAATAGATAAGACCATTTTACAATTTGGGCCCAAGTTAGAAGCAGAGCCTAAGGTGTAAATTATTGATAGTCCATATCTCGGAAACTATAAGAGATAATGCAATTTCGCAACCGGCAATGTAATTAGCATGCCGAATATCACTTGGAATGTGAATTGGGACGAAATCGCCAATAGATAAGACCATTTTACAATTTGGGCCCAATTTAGAAGCAGAGCCTAAGGTGTAAATTATCGATAGTCCATATCTCGGAAACTATAAGAGATAATGCAATTTGGCAACCGGCAATGTAATTAGCATGCCGAATATTACTTGGAATGTGAATTGGAACGAAATCGCCAATAGATAAGACCATTTTAAAATTTGGGCCCAAGTTAGAAGCAGAGCCTAAGGTGTAAATTATCGATAGTCCATATCTCGGAAACTATAAGAGATAATGCAATTTGGCAACCGGCAATGTAATTAGCATGCCGAATATTACTTGGAATGTGAATTGGAACGAAATCGCCAATAGATAAGACCATTTTACAATTTAAGCCCAAGTTAGAAGCAGAGCCTAAGGTGTAAATTATCGATAGTCCATATCTCGGAAACTATAAGAGATAATGCAATTTGGCAACCGGCAATGTAATTAGCATGCCGAATATTACTTGGAATGTGAATTGGAACGAAATCGCCAATAGGTAAGACCATTTTACAATTTGGGCCCAACTTAGAAGCAGAGCCTAAGGTGTAAATTATCGATAGTCCATATCTCGGAAACTATAAGAGATAATTCAATTTGGCAACCGGCAATGTAATTAGCATGCCGAATATTACTTGGAATGTGAATTGGAACGAAATCGCCAATAGATAAGGCCATTTTACAATTTGGGCCCAAGTTAGAAGCAGAGCCTAAGGTGTAAATTATTGATAGTCCATATCTCGGAAACTATAAGAGATAATGCAATTTGGCAACCGGCAATGTAATTAGCATGCCGAATATTACTTGGAGTGTGAATTGGAACGAAATTGCCAATAGAGAAGACCATTTTACAATTTGGGCCCAAGTTAGAAGCAGAGCCTAAGGTGTAAATTATCGATAGTCCATATCTCGGAAACTATAAGAGATAATGCAATGTGGCAACCGGCAATGTAATTAGCATACCGAATATTACTTGGAATGTGAATTGGAACGAAATCGCCAATAGATAAGACCATTTTACAATTTGGGCCCAAGTTAGAAGCAGAGCCTAAGGTGTAAATTATCGATAGTCCATATCTCGGAAACTATAAGAGGTAATGCAATTTGGCAACCGGCAATGTAATTAGCATGCCGAATATTACTTGGAATGTGAATTGGAACGAAATCGCCAATAGAGAAGACCATTTTACAATTTGGGCCCAAGTTAGAAGCAGAGCCTAAGGTGTAAATTATCGATAGTCCATATCTCGGAAACTATAAGAGATAATGCAATGTGGCAACCGGCAATGTAATTAGCATACCGAATATTACTTGGAATGTGAATTGGAACGAAATCGCCAATAGATAAGACCATTTTACAATTTGGGCCCAAGTTAGAAGCAGAGCCTAAGGTGTAAATTATCGATAGTCCATATCTCGGAAACTATAAGAGATAATGCAATGTGGCAACCGGCAATGTAATTAGCATACCGAATATTACTTGGAATGTGAATTGGAACGAAATCGCCAATAGATAAGACCATTTTACAATTTGGGCCCAAGTTAGAAGCAGAGCCTAAGGTGTAAATTATCGATAGTCCATATCTCGGAAACTATAAGAGGTAATGCAATTTGGCAACCGGCAATGTAATTAGCATGCCGAATATTACTTGGAATGTGAATTGGAACGAAATCGCCAATAGAGAAGACCATTTTACAATTTGGGCCCAAGTTAGAAGCAGAGCCTTAGGTGTAAATTATCGATAGTCCATATCTCGGAAACTATAAGAGATAATGCAATTTGGCAACCGGCAATGTAATTAGCATGCCGAATATTACTTGGAATGTGAATTGGAACGAAATCGCCAATAGATAAGACCATTTTACAATTTGGGCCCAAGTTAGAAGCAGAGCCTAAGGTGTAAATTATCGATAGTCCATATCTCGGAAACTATAAGAGATAATTCTATTTGGCAACCGGCAATGTAATTAGCATGCCGGATATTACTTGGAATGTGAATTGGAACGAAATCGCCAATAGATAAGACCATTTTACAATTTGGGCCCAAGTTAGAATCAGAGCCTAAGGTGTAAATTATCGATAGTCCATATCTCGGAAACTATAAGAGATAATACAATTTGGCAACCGGCAATGTAATTAGCATGCCGAATATTACTTGGAATGTGAATTGGAACGAAATCGCCAATAGATAAGACGATTTTACAATTTGGGCCCAAGTTAGAAGCAGAACCTAAGATGTAAATTATCGATAGTCCATATCTCGGAAACTATAAGAGATAATGCAATTTGGCAACCGGCAATGTAATTAGCATGCCGAATATTACTTGGAATGTGAATTGGAACGAAATCGCCAATAGATAAGACCATTTTACAATTTGGGCCCAAGTTAGAAGCAGAGCCTAAGGTGTAAATTATCGATAGTCCATATCTCGGAAACTATAAGAGATAATGCAATTTGGCAACCGGCAATGTAATTAGCATGCCGAATATTACTTGGAGTGTGAATTGGAACGAAATCGCCAATAGAGAAGACCATTTTACAATTTGGGCCCAAGTTAGAAGCAGAGCCTAAGGTGTAAATTATCGATAGTCCATATCTCGGAAACTATAAGAGATAATGCAATGTGGCAACCGGCAATGTAATTAGCATACCGAATATTACTTGGAATGTGAATTGGAACGAAATCGCCAATAGATAAGACCATTTTACAATTTGGGCCCAAGTTAGAAGCAGAGCCTAAGGTGTAAATTATCGATAGTCCATATCTCGGAAACTATAAGAGGTAATGCAATTTGGCAACCGGCAATGTAATTAGCATGCCGAATATTACTTGGAATGTGAATTGGAACGAAATCGCCAATAGAGAAGACCATTTTACAATTTGGGCCCAAGTTAGAAGCAGAGCCTTAGGTGTAAATTATCGATAGTCCATATCTCGGAAACTATAAGAGATAATGCAATTTGGCAACCGGCAATGTAATTAGCATGCCGAATATTACTTGGAATGTGAATTGGAACGAAATCGCCAATAGATAAGACCATTTTACAATTTGGGCCCAAGTTAGAAGCAGAGCCTAAGGTGTAAATTATCGATAGTCCATATCTCGGAAACTATAAGAGATAATTCTATTTGGCAACCGGCAATGTAATTAGCATGCCGGATATTACTTGGAATGTGAATTGGAACGAAATCGCCAATAGATAAGACCATTTTACAATTTGGGCCCAAGTTAGAATCAGAGCCTAAGGTGTAAATTATCGATAGTCCATATCTCGGAAACTATAAGAGATAATACAATTTGGCAACCGGCAATGTAATTAGCATGCCGAATATTACTTGGAATGTGAATTGGAACGAAATCGCCAATAGATAAGACGATTTTACAATTTGGGCCCAAGTTAGAAGCAGAACCTAAGATGTAAATTATCGATAGTCCATATCTCGGAAACTATAAGAGATAATGCAATTTGGCAACCGGCAATGTAATTAGCATGCCGAATATTACTTGGAATGTGAATTGGAACGAAATCGCCAATAGATAAGACCATTTTACAATTTGGGCCCAAGTTAGAAGCAGAGCCTAAGGTGTAAATTATCGATAGTCCATATCTCGGAAACTATAAGAGATAATGCAACTTGGCAACCGGCAATGTAATTAGCATGCCGAATATTACTTGGAATGTGAATTGGAACGAAATCGCCAATAGGTAAGACCATTTTACAATTTGGGCCCAAGTTAGAAGCAGAGCCTAAGGTGTAAATTATCGATAGTCCATATCTTTGAAACTATAAGAGATAATGCAATTTCGCAACCGGCAATATAATTAGCATGCCGAATATTACTTGGAATGTGAATTGGGACGAAATCGCCAATAGATAAGGCCATTTTACAATTTGGGCCCAAGTTAGAAGCAGAGCCTAAGGTGTAAATTATCGATAGTCCATATCTCGGAAACTATAAGAGATAATGCAATTTGGCAACCGGCAATGTAATTAGCATGCCGAATATTACTTGGAATGTGAATTGGAACGAAATCGCCAATAGATAAGACCATTTTACAATTTGGGCCCAAGTTAGAAGCAGAGCCTAAGGTGTAAATTATCGATAGTCCATATCTCGGAAACTATAAGAGATAATGCAATTTGGCAACCGGCAATGTAATTAGCATGCCGAATATTACTTGGAATGTGAATTGGAACGAAATCGTCAATAGATAAGACCATTTTACAATTTGGGCCCAAGTTAGAAGCAGAGCCTAAGGTGTAAATTATCGATAGTCCATATCTCGGAAACTATAAGAGATAATGCAATTTGGCAACCGGCAATGTAATTAGCATGCCGAATATTACTTGGAATGTGAATTGGAACGAAATCGCCAATAGATAAGACCATTTTACAATTTGGGCCCAAGTTAGAAGCAGAGCCTAAGGTATAAATTATCGATAGTCCATATCTCGGAAACTCTAAGAGATAATGCAATTTGGCAACCGGCAATGTAATTAGCATGCCGAATATTACTTGGAATGTGAATTGGAACGAAATCGCCAATAGATAAGACCATTTTAAAATTTGGGCCCAAGTTAGAAGCAGAGCCTAAGGTGTAAATTATTGATAGTCCATATCTCGGAAACTATAAGAGATAATGCAATTTCGCAACCGGCAATGTAATTAGCTTGCCGAATATCACTTGGAATGTGAATTGGGACGAAATCGCCAATAGATAAGACCATTTTACAATTTGGGCCCAAGTTAGAAGCAGAGCCTAAGGTGTAAATTATCGATAGTCCATATGTCGGAAACTATAAGAGATAATGAAATTTGGCAACCGGCAATGTAATTAGCATGCCGAATATTACTTGCAATGTGAATTGGAACGAAATCGCCAATATATAAGACCATTTTATAATTTGGGGCCAAGTTAGAAGCAGAGCCTAAGGTGTAAATTATCGATAGTCCATATCTCGGAAACTATAAGAGATAATGCAATTTGGCAACCGGCAATGTAATTAGCATGCCGAATATTACTTGGAATGTTAATTGGAACGAAATCGCCAATAGGTAAGACCATTTTACAATTTGGGCCCAAGTTAGAAGCAGAGCCTAAGGTGTAAATTATCGATAGTCCATATCTCGGAAACTATAAGAGATAATTCAATTTGACAACCGGCAATGTAATTAGCATGCCGAATATTACTTGGAATGTGATTTGGAACGAAATCGCCAATAGATAAGACCATTTTACAATTTGGGCCCAAGTTAGAAGCAGAGCCTAAGGTGTAAATTATCGATAGTCCATATCTCGGAAACTATAAGAGATAATGCAATTTGGCAACCGGCAATGTAATTAGCATGCCGAATATTACTTGGAATGTGAATTGGAACGAAATCGCCAATAGATAAGACCATTTTACAATTTGGGCCCAAGTTAGAAGCAGAGCCTAAGGTGTAAATTATCGATAGTCCATATCTCGGAAACTATAAGAGATAATGCAATTTGGCAACCGGCAATGTAATTAGCATGCCGAATATTACTTGGAATGTGAATTGGAACGGAATCGCCAATAGATAAGACCATTTTACAATTTGGGCCCAAGTTAGAAGCAGAGCCTAAGGTGTAAATTATCGATAGTCCATATCTCGGAAACTATAAGAGATAATGCAATTTGGCAACCGGCAATGTAATTAGCATGCCGAATATTACTTGGAATGTGAATTGGAACGAAATCGCCAATAGGTAAGACCATTTTACAATTTGGGCCCAAGTTAGAAGCAGAGCCTAAGGTGTAAATTATCGGTAGTCCATATCTCGGAAACTATAAGAGATAATTCAATTTGGCAACCGGCAATGTAATTAGCATGCCGAATATTACTTGGAATGTGAATTGGAACGAAATCGCCAATAGATAAGGCCATTTTACAATTTGGGCCCAAGTTAGAAGCAGAGCCTAAGGTGTAAATTATTGATAGTCCATATCTCGGAAACTATAAGAGATAATGCAATTTGGCAACCGGCAATGTAATTAGCATGCCGAATATTACTTGGAATGTGAATTGGAACGAAATCGCCATTAGAGAAGACCATTTTACAATTTGGGCCCAAGTTAGAAGCAGAGCCTAAGGTGTAAATTATCGATAGTCCATATCTCGGAAACTATAAGAGATAATGCAATTTGGCAACCGGCAATGTAATTAGCTTGCCGAATATCACTTGGAATGTGAATTGGGACGAAATCGCCAATAGATAAGACCATTTTACAATTTGGGCCCAAGTTAGAAGCAGAGCCTAAGGTGTAAATTATCGATAGTCCATATCTCGGAAACTATAAGAGATAATGAAATTTGGCAACCGGCAATGTAATTAGCATGCCGAATATTACTTGCAATGTGAATTGGAACGAAATCGCCAATATATAAGACCATTTTATAATTTGGGGCCAAGTTAGAAGCAGAGCCTAAGGTGTAAATTATCGATAGTCCATATCTCGGAAACTATAAGAGATAATGCAATTTGGCAACCGGCAATGTAATTAGCATGCCGAATATTACTTGGAATGTTAATTGGAACGAAATCGCCAATAGGTAAGACCATTTTACAATTTGGGCCCAAGTTAGAAGCAGAGCCTAAGGTGTAAATTATCGATAGTCCATATCTCGGAAACTCTAAGAGATAATGCAATTTGGCAACCGGCAATGTAATTAGCATGCTGAATATTACTTGGAATGTGAATTGGAACGAAATCGCCAATAGATAAGACCATTTTAAAATTTGGGCCCAAGTTAGAAGCAGAGCCTAAGGTGTAAATTATTGATAGTCCATATCTCGGAAACTATAAGAGATAATGCAATTTCGCAACCGGCAATGTAATTAGCTTGCCGAATATCACTTGGAATGTGAATTGGGACGAAATCGCCAATAGATAAGACCATTTTACAATTTGGGCCCAAGTTAGAAGCAGAGCCTAAGGTGTAAATTATCGATAGTCCATATCTCGGAAACTATAAGAGATAATGAAATTTGGCAACCGGCAATGTAATTAGCATGCCGAATATTACTTGCAATGTGAATTGGAACGAAATCGCCAATATATAAGACCATTTTATAATTTGGGGCCAAGTTAGAAGCAGAGCCTAAGGTGTAAATTATCGATAGTCCATATCTCGGAAACTATAAGAGATAATGCAATTTGGCAACCGGCAATGTAATTAGCATGCCGAATATTACTTGGAATGTTAATTGGAACGAAATCGCCAATAGGTAAGACCATTTTACAATTTGGGCCCAAGTTAGAAGCAGAGCCTAAGGTGTAAATTATCGATAGTCCATATCTCGGAAACTATAAGAGATAATTCAATTTGACAACCGGCAATGTAATTAGCATGCCGAATATTACTAGGAATGTGATTTGGAACGAAATCGCCAATAGATAAGACCATTTTACAATTTGGGCCCAAGTTAGAAGCAGAGCCTAAGGTGTAAATTATCGATAGTCCATATCTCGGAAACTATAAGAGATAATGCAATTTGGCAACCGGCAATGTAATTAGCATGCCGAATATTACTTGGAATGTGAATTGGAACGAAATCGCCAATAGATAAGACCATTTTACAATTTGGGCCCAAGTTAGAAGCAGAGCCTAAGGTGTAAATTATCGATAGTCCATATCTCGGAAACTATAAGAGATAATGCAATTTGGCAACCGGCAATGTAATTAGCATGCCGAATATTACTTGGAATGTGAATTGGAACGGAATCGCCAATAGATAAGACCATTTTACAATTTGGGCCCAAGTTAGAAGCAGAGCCTAAGGTGTAAATTATCGATAGTCCATATCTCGGAAACTATAAGAGATAATGCAATTTGGCAACCGGCAATGTAATTAGCATGCCGAATATTAATTGGAATGTGAATTGGAACGAAATCGCCAATAGATAAGACCATTTTACAATTTGGGCCCAAGTTAGAAGCAGAGCCTAAGGTGTAAATTATCGATAGTCCATATCTCGGAAACTATAAGAGATAATGCAATTTGGCAACCGGCAATGTAATTAGCATGCCGAATATTACTTGGAATGTGAATTGGAACGAAATCGCCAATAGGTAAGACCATTTTACAATTTGGGCCCAAGTTAGAAGCAGAGCCTAAGGTGTAAATTATCGGTAGTCCATATCTCGGAAACTATAAGAGATAATTCAATTTGGCAACCGGCAATGTAATTAGCATGCCGAATATTACTTGGAATGTGAATTGGAACGAAATCGCCAATAGATAAGGCCATTTTACAATTTGGGCCCAAGTTAGAAGCAGAGCCTAAGGTGTAAATTATTGATAGTCCATATCTCGGAAACTATAAGAGATAATGCAATTTGGCAACCGGCAATGTAATTAGCATGCCGAATATTACTTGGAATGTGAATTGGAACGAAATCGCCAATAGATAAGACCATTTTACAATTTGGGCCCAAGTTAGAAGCAGAGCCTAAGGTGTAAATTATCGATAGTCCATATCTCGGAAACTATAAGAGATAATGCAATTTGGCAACCGGCAATGTAATTAGCATGCCGAATATTACTTGGAATGTGAATTGGAACGGAATCGCCAATAGATAAGACCATTTTACAATTTGGGCCCAAGTTAGAAGCAGAGCCTAAGGTGTAAATTATCGATAGCCCATATCTCGGAAACTATAAGAGATAATGCAATTTGGCAACCGGCAATGTAATTAGCATGCCGAATATTACTTGGAATGTGAATTGGAACGAAATCGCCAATAGGTAAGACCATTTTACAATTTGGGCCCAAGTTAGAAGCAGAGCCTAAGGTGTAAATTATCGGTAGTCCATATCTCGGAAACTATAAGAGATAATTCAATTTGGCAACCGGCAATGTAATTAGCATGCCGAATATTACTTGGATTGTGAATTGGAACGAAATCGCCAATAGATAAGGCCATTTTACAATTTGGGCCCAAGTTAGAAGCAGAGCCTAAGGTGTAAATTATTGATAGTCCATATCTCGGAAACTATAAGAGATAATGCAATTTGGCAACCGGCAATGTAATTAGCATGCCGAATATTACTTGGAATGTGAATTGGAACGAAATCGCCAATAGAGAAGACCATTTTACAATTTGGGTCCAAGTTAGAAGCAGAGCCTAAGGTGTAAATTATCGATAGTCCATATCTCGGAAACTATAAGAGATAATGCAATTTGGCAACCGGCAATGTAATTAGCATGCCGAATATTACTTGGAATGTGAATTGGAACGAAATCGCCAATAGATAAGACCATTTTACAATTTGGGCCCAAGTTAGAAGCAGAGCCTAAGGTGTAAATTATCGATAGTCCATATCTCGGAAACTATAAGAGATAATGCAATTTGGCAACCGGCAATGTAATTAGCATGCCGAATATTACTTGGAATGTGAATTGGAACGGAATCGCCAATAGATAAGACCATTTTACAATTTGGGCCCAAGTTAGAAGCAGAGCCTAAGGTGTAAATTATCGATAGTCCATATCTCGGAAACTATAAGAGATAATGCAATTTGGCAACCGGCAATGTAATTAGCATGCCGAATATTAATTGGAATGTGAATTGGAACGAAATCGCCAATAGATAAGACCATTTTACAATTTGGGCCCAAGTTAGAAGCAGAGCCTAAGGTGTAAATTATCGATAGTCCATATCTCGGAAACTATAAGAGATAATGCAATTTGGCAACCGGCAATGTAATTAGCATGCCGAATATTACTTGGAATGTGAATTGGAACGAAATCGCCAATAGGTAAGACCATTTTACAATTTGGGCCCAAGTTAGAAGCAGAGCCTAAGGTGTAAATTATCGGTAGTCCATATCTCGGAAACTATAAGAGATAATTCAATTTGGCAACCGGCAATGTAATTAGCATGCCGAATATTACTTGGAATGTGAATTGGAACGAAATCGCCAATAGATAAGGCCATTTTACAATTTGGGCCCAAGTTAGAAGCAGAGCCTAAGGTGTAAATTATTGATAGTCCATATCTCGGAAACTATAAGAGATAATGCAATTTGGCAACCGGCAATGTAATTAGCATGCCGAATATTACTTGGAATGTGAATTGGAACGAAATCGCCAATAGAGAAGACCATTTTACAATTTGGGCCCAAGTTAGAAGCAGAGCCTAAGGTGTAAATTATCGATAGTCCATATCTCGGAAACTATAAGAGATAATGCAATTTGGCAACCGGCAATGTAATTAGCATGCCGAATATTACTTGGAATGTGAATTGGAACGAAATCGCCAATAGATAAGACCATTTTACAATTTGGGCCCAAGTTAGAAGCAGAGCCTAAGGTGTAAATTATCGATAGTCCATATCTCGGAAACTATAAGAGGTAATGCAATTTGGCAACCGGCAATGTAATTAGCATGCCGAATATTACTTGGAATGTGAATTGGAACGAAATCGCCAATAGAGAAGACCATTTTACAATTTGGGCCCAAGTTAGAAGCAGAGCCTAAGGTGTAAATTATCGATAGTCCATATCTCGGAAACTATAAGAGATAATGCAATTTGGCAACCGGCAATGTAATTAGCATGCCGAATATTACTTGGAATGTGAATTGGAACGAAATCGCCAATAGATAAAACCATTTTACAATTTGGGCCCAAGTTAGAAGCAGAGCCTAAGGTGTAAATTATCGATAGTCCATATCTCGGAAACTATAAGAGATAATGCAATTTGGCAACCGGCAATGTAATTAGCATGCCGAATATTACTTGGAATGTGAATTGGAACGAAATCGCCAATAGATAAGACCATTTTACAATTTGGGCCCAAGTTAGAAGCAGAGCCTAAGGTGTAAATTATCGATAGTCCATATCTCGGAAACTATAAGAGATAATGCAATTTGGCAACCGGCAATGTAATTAGCATGCCGAATATTACTTGGAATGTGAATTGGAACGAAATCGCCAATAGATAAGACCATTTTACAATTTGGGCCCAAGTTAGAAGCAGAGCCTAAGGTGTAAATTATTGATAGTCCATATCTCGGAAACTATAAGAGATAATGCAATTTCGCAACCGGCAATGTAATTAGCATGCCGAATATCACTTGGAATGTGAATTGGGACGAAATTGCCAATAGATAAGACCATTTTACAATTTGGGCCTAAGTTAGAAGCAGAGCCTAAGGTGTAAATTATCGATAGTCCATATCTCGGAAACTATAAGAGATAATGCAATTTGGCAACCGGCAATGTAATTAGCATGCCGAATATTACTTGGAATGTGAATTGGAACGAAATCGCCAATAGATAAGACCATTTTACAATTTGGGCCCAAGTTAGAAGCAGAGCCTAAGGTGTAAATTATCGATAGTCCATATCTCGGAAACTATAAGAGATAATGCAATTTGGCAAACGGCAATGTAATTAGCAAGCCGAATATTACTTGGAATGTGAATTGGAACGAAATCGCCAATAGATAAGACCATTTTACAATTTGGGCCCAAGTTAGAAGCAGAGCCTAAGGTGTAAATTATCGATAGTCCATATCTCGGAAACTATAAGAGATAATGCAATTTCGCAACCGGCAATGTAATTAGCATGCCGAATATTACTTGGAGTGTGAATTGGAACGAAATCGCCAATAGATAAGACCATTTTACAATTTGGGCCCAAGTTAGAAGCAGAGCCTAAGGTGTAAATTATCGATAGTCCATATCTCGGAAACTATAAGAGATAATGCAATTTGGCAACCGGCAATGTAATTAGCATGCCGAATATTACTTGGAATGTGAATTGGAACGAAATCGCCAATAGATAAGACCATTTTACAATTTGGGCCCAAGTTAGAAGCAGAGCCTAAGGTGTAAATTATCGATAGTCCATATCTCGGAAACTATAAGAGATAATGCAATTTGGCAACCGGCAATGTAATTAGCATGCCGAATATTACTTGGAATGTGAATTGGAACGAAATCGCCAATAGATAAGACCATTTTACAATTTGGGCCCAAGTTAGAAGCAGAGCCTAAGGTGTAAATTATCGATAGTCCATATCTCGGAAACTATAAGAGATAATGCAATTTGGCAACCGGCAATGTAATTAGCCTGCCGAATATTACTTGGAATGTGAATTGGAACGAAATCGCCAATAGATAAGACCATTTTACGATTTGGGCCCAAGTTAGAAGCAGAGCCTAAGGTGTAAATTATCGACAGTCCATATCTCGGAAACTATAAGAGATAATGCAATTTGGCAACCGGCAATATAATTAGCATGCCGAATATTACTTGGAATGTGAATTGGAACGAAATCGCCAATAGATAAGACCATTTTACAATTTGGGCCCAAGTTAGAAGCAGAGCCTAAGGTGTAAATTATTGATAGTCCATATCTCGGAAACTATAAGAGATAATGCAATTTCGCAACCGGCAATGAATTAGCATGCCGAATATTACTTGGAATGTGAATTGGAACGAAATCGCCAATAGATAAGACCATTTTACAATTTGGGCCCAATTTAGAAGCAGAGCCTAAGGTGTAAATTATTGATAGTCCATATCTCGGAAACTATAAGAGATAATGCAATTTGGCAACCGGCAATGTAATTAGCATGCCGAATATTACTTGGAATGTGAATTGGAACGAAATCGCCAATAGATAAGACCATTTTACAATTTGGGCCCAAGTTAGAAGCAGAGCCTAAGGTGTAAATTATCGATAGTCCATATCTCGGAAACTATAAGAGATAATGCAATTTGGCAACCGGCAATGTAATTAGCATGCCGAATATTACTTGGAATGTGAATTGGAACGAAATCGCCAATAGATAAGACCATTTTACAATTTGGGCCCAAGTTAGAAGCAGAGCCTAAGGTGTAAATTATCGATAGTCCATATCTCGGAAACTATAAGAGATAATGCAATTTGGCAACCGGCAATGTAATTAGCATGCCGAATATTACTTGGAATGTGAATTGGAACGAAATCGCCAATAGATAAGACCATTTTACAATTTGGGCCCAAGTTATAAGCAGAGCCTATGGTGTAAATTATCGATAGTCCATATCTCGGAAACTATAAGAGAAAATGCAATTTGGCAACCGGCAATGTAATTAGCATGCCGAATATTACTTGGAATGTGAATTGGAACGAAATCGCCAATAGATAAGACCATTTTACAATTTGGGCCCAAGTTAGAAGCAGAGCCTAAGGTGTAAATTATCGATAGTCCATATCTCGGAAACTATAAGAGTTAATGCAATTTGGCAACCGGCAATGTAATTAGCATGCCGAATGTTACTTGGAATGTGAATTGGAACGAAATCGCCAATAGATAAGACCATTTTACAATTTGGGCCCAAGTTAGAAGCAGAGCCTAAGGTGTAAATTATCGATAGTCCATATCTCGGAAACTATAAGAGATAATGCAATTTGGCAACCGGCAATGTAATTAGCATGCCGAATATTACTTGGAATGTGAATTGGAACGAAATCGCCAATAGGTAAGACCATTTTACAATTTGGGCCCAAGTTAGAAGCAGAGCCTAAGGTGTAAATTATCGATAGTCCATATCTCGGAAACTATAAGAGATAATGCAATTTGGCAACCGGCAATGTAATTAGCATGCCGAATATTACTTGGAATGTGAATTGGAACGAAATCGCCAATAGATAAGACCATTTTACAATTTGGGCCCTAGTTAAAAGCAGAGCCTAAGGTGTAAATTATCGATAGTCCATATCTCGGAAACTATAAGAGATAATGCAATTTGGCAACCGGCAATGTAATTAGCATGCCGAATATTACTTGGAATGTGAATTGGAACGAAATCGCCAATAGGTAAGACCATTTTACAATTTGGGCCCAAGTTAGAAGCAGAGCCTAAGGTGTAAATTATCGATAGTCCATATCTCGGAAACTATAAGAGATAATTCAATTTGGCAACCGGCAATGTAATTAGCATGCCGAATATTACTTGGAATGTGAATTGGAACGAAATCGCCAATAGATAAGACCATTTTACAATTTGGGCCCAAGTTAGAAGCAGAGCCTAAGGTGTAAATTATCGATAGTCCATATCTCGGAAACTATAAGAGATAATGCAATTTGGCAACCGGCAATGTAATTAGCATGCCGAATATTATTTGGAATGTGAATTGGAACGAAATCGCCAATAGATAAGACCATTTTACAATTTGGGCCCAAGTTAGAAGCAGAGCCTAAGGTGTAAATTATCGATAGTCCATATCTCGGAAACTATAAGAGATAATGCAATTTGGCAACCGGCAATGTAATTAGCATGCCGAATATTACTTGGAATGTGAATTGGAACGAAATCGACAATAGATAAGACCATTTTACAATTTGGGCCCAAGTTAGAAGCAGAGCCTATGGTGTAAATTATCGATAGTCCATATCTCGGAAACTATAAGAGATAATGCAATTTGGCAACCGGCAATGTAATTAGCATGCCGAATATTACTTGGAATGTGAATTGGAACGAAATCGCCAATAGATAAGACCATTTTACAATTTGGGCCCAAGTTAGAAGCAGAGCCTAAGGTGTAAATTATCGATAGTCCATATCTCGGAAACTATAAGAGTTAATGCAATTTGGCAACCGGCAATTTAATTAGCATGCCGAATATTACTTGGAATGTGAATTGGATCGAAATCGCCAATAGATAAGACCATTTTACAATTTGGGCCCAAGTTAGAAGCAGAGCTTAAGGTGTAAATTATCGATAGTCCATATCTCGGAAACTATAAGAGATAATGCAATTTGGCAACCGGCAATGTAATTAGCATGCAGAATATTACTTGGAATGTGAATTGGAACGAAATCGCCAATAGATAAGACCATTTTACAATTTGGGCCCAAGTTAGAAGCAGAGCCTAAGGTGTAAATTATCGATAGTCCATATCTCGGAAACTATAAGAGATAATTCAATTTGGCAACCGGCAATGTAATTAGCACGCCGTATATTACTTGGAATGTGAATTGGAAGGAAATCGCCAATAGATAAGACCATTTTACAATTTGGGCCCAAGTTAGAAGCAGAGCCTAAGGTGTAAATTATCGATAGTCCATATCTCGGAAACTATAAGAGATAATGCAATTTGGCAACCGGCAATGTAATCAGCATGCCGAATATTACTTGGAATGTGAATTGGAACGAAATCGCCAATAGATAAGACCATTTTACAATTTGGGCCCAAGTTAGAAGCAGAGCCTAAGGTGTAAATTATCGATAGTCCATATCTCGGAAATTATAAGAGATAATGCAATTTGGCAACCGGCAATGTAATTAGCATGCCGAATATTACTTGGAATGTGAATTGGAACGAAATCGCCAATAGATAAGACCATTTTACAATTTGGGCCCAAGTTAGAAGCAGAGCCTAAGGTGTAAATTATCGATAGTCCATATCTCGGAAACTATAAGAGATAATGCAATTTGGCAACCGGCAATGTAATTAGCATGCCGAATATTAATTGGAATGTGAATTGAAACGAAATCGCCAATAGATAAGACCATTTTACAATTTGGGCCCAAGTTAGAAGCAGAGGTTAAGGTGTAAATTATCGATAGTCCATATCTCGGAAACTATAAGAGATAATGCAATTTGGCAACCGGCAATGTAATTAGCATGCCGAATATTACTTGGAATGTGAATTGGAACGAAATCGCCAATAGGTAAGACCATTTTACAATTTTGGCCCAAGTTAGAAGCAGAGCCTATGGTGTAAATTATCGATAGTCCATATCTCGGAAACTATAAGAGATAATGCAATTTGGCAACCGGCAATGTAATTAGCATGCCCAATATTACTTGGAATGTGAATTGGAACGAAATCGCCAATAGATAAGACCATTTTACAATTTGGGCCCAAGTTAGAAGCAGAGCCTAAGGTGTAAATTATCGATAGTCCATATCTCGGAAACTATAAGGGATAATGCAATTTGGCAACCGGCAATGTAATTAGCATGCCGAATATTACTTGGAATGTGAATTGGAACGAAATCGCCAATAGATAAGACCATTTTACAATTTGGGAGCAAGTTAGAAGCAGAGCCTAAGGTGTAAATTATCGATAGTCCATATCTCGGAAACTATAAGAGATAATGCAATTTCGCAACCGGCAATGTAATTAGCATGCCGAATATCACTTGGAATGTGAATTGGGACGAAATCGCCAATAGATAAGACCATTTTACAATTTGGGCCCAAGTTAGAAGCAGAGCCTAAGGTGTAAATTATCGATAGTCCATATCTCGGAAACTATAAGAGATAATGCAATTTGGAAACCGGCAATGTAATTAGCATGCCGAATATTACTTGGAATGTGAATTGGAACGAAATCGCTAATAGATAAGACCATTTTACAATTTGGGCCCAAGTTAGAAGCAGAGCCTAAGGTGTAAATTATCGATAGTCCATATCTCGGAAACTATAAGAGATAATGCAATTTGGCAACCGGCAATGTAATGAGCATGCCGAATATTACTTGGAATGTGAATTGGAACGGAATCGCCAATAGGTAAGACCATTTTACAATTTGGGCCCAAGTTAGAAGCAGAGCCTAAGGTGTAAATTATCGATAGTCCATATCTCGGAAACTATAAGAGATAATGCAATTTGGCAACCGGCAATGTAATTAGCATGCCGAATATTACTTGGAATGTGAATTGCAACTAAATCGCCAATAGATAAGACCATTTTACAATTTGGGCCCAAGTTAGAAGCAGAGCCTAAGGTGTAAATTATCGATAGTCCATATCTCGGAAACTATAAGAGATAATGCAATTTGGCAACCGGCAATGTAATTAGCATGCCGAATATTACTTGGAATGTGAATTGCAACTAAATCGCCAATAGATAAGACCATTTTACAATTTGGGCCCAAGTTAGAAGCAGAGCCTAAGGTGTAAATTATCGATAGTCCATATCTCGGAAATTATAAGAGATAATGCAATTTGGCAACCGGCAATGTAATTAGCATGCCGAATATTACTTGGAATGTGAATTGGAACGAAATCGCCAATAGATAAGACCATTTTACAATTTGGGCCCAAGTTAGAAGCAGAGCCTAAGGTGTAAATTATCGATAGTCCATATCTCGGAAACTATAAGAGATAATGCAATTTGGCAACCGGCAATGTAATTAGCATGCCGAATATTAATTGGAATGTGAATTGAAACGAAATCGCCAATAGATAAGACCATTTTACAATTTGGGCCCAAGTTAGAAGCAGAGATTAAGGTGTAAATTATCGATAGTCCATATCTCGGAAACTATAAGAGATAATGCAATTTGGCAACCGGCAATGTAATTAGCATGCCGAATATTACTTGGAATGTGAATTGGAACGAAATCGCCAATAGGTAAGACCATTTTACAATTTTGGCCCAAGTTAGAAGCAGAGCCTATGGTGTAAATTATCGATAGTCCATATCTCGGAAACTATAAGAGATAATGCAATTTGGCAACCGGCAATGTAATTAGCATGCCCAATATTACTTGGAATGTGAATTGGAACGAAATCGCCAATAGATAAGACCATTTTACAATTTGGGCCCAAGTTAGAAGCAGAGCCTAAGGTGTAAATTATCGATAGTCCATATATCGGAAACTATAAGGGATAATGCAATTTGGCAACCGGCAATGTAATTAGCATGCCGAATATTACTTGGAATGTGAATTGGAACGAAATCGCCAATAGATAAGACCATTTTACAATTTGGGAGCAAGTTAGAAGCAGAGCCTAAGGTGTAAATTATCGATAGTCCATATCTCGGAAACTATAAGAGATAATGCAATTTCGCAACCGGCAATGTAATTAGCATGCCGAATATCACTTGGAATGTGAATTGGGACGAAATCGCCAATAGATAAGACCATTTTACAATTTGGGCCCAAGTTAGAAGCAGAGCCTAAGGTGTAAATTATCGATAGTCCATATCTCGGAAACTATAAGAGATAATGCAATTTGGAAACCGGCAATGTAATTAGCATGCCGAATATTACTTGGAATGTGAATTGGAACGAAATCGCTAATAGATAAGACCATTTTACAATTTGGGCCCAAGTTAGAAGCAGAGCCTAAGGTGTAAATTATCGATAGTCCATATCTCGGAAACTATAAGAGATAATGCAATTTGGCAACCGGCAATGTAATGAGCATGCCGAATATTACTTGGAATGTGAATTGGAACGGAATCGCCAATAGGTAAGAACATTTTACAATTTGGGCCCAAGTTAGAAGCAGAGCCTAAGGTGTAAATTATCGATAGTCCATATCTCGGAAACTATAAAAGATAATGCAATTTGGTAACCGGCAATGTAATTAGCATGCCGAATATTACTTGGAATGTGAATTGGAACGAAATCGCCAATAGATAAGACCATTTTACAATTTGGGCCCAAGTTAGAAGCAGAGCCTAAGGTGTAAATTATCGATAGTCCATATCTCGGAAACTATAAGAGATAATGCAATTTCGCAACCGGCAATGTAATTAGCATGCCTAATATTACTTGGAGTGTGAATTGGAACGAAATCGCCAATAGATAAGACCATTTTACAATTTGGGCCCAAGTTAGAAGCAGAGCCTAAGGTGTAAATTATCGATAGTCCATATCTCGGAAACTATAAGAGATAATGCAATTTGGCAACCGGCAATGTAATTAGCATGCCGAATATTACTTGGAATGTGAATTGGAACGAAATCGCCAATAGATAAGACCATTTTACAATTTGGGCCCAAGTTAGAAGCAGAGCCTAAGGTGTAAATTATCGATAGTCCATATCTCGGAAACTATAAGAGATAATGCAATTTGGCAACCGGCAATGTAATTAGCATGCCGAATATTACTTGGAATGTGAATTGGAACGAAATCGCCAATAGATAAGACCATTTTACAATTTGGGCCCAAGTTAGAAGCAGAGCCTAAGGTGTAAATTATCGATAGTCCATATCTCGGAAACTATAAGAGATAATGCAATTTGGCAACCGGCAATGTAATTAGCATGCCGAATATTACTTGGAATGTGAATTGCAACTAAATCGCCAATAGATAAGACCATTTTACAATTTGGGCCCAAGTTAGAAGCAGAGCCTAAGGTGTAAATTATCGATAGTCCATATCTCGGAAACTATAAGAGATAATGCAATTTGGCAACCGGCAATGTAATTAGCATGCCGAATATTACTTGGAATGTGAATTGGAACGAAATCGCCAATAGATAAGACCATTTTACAATTTGGGCCCAAGTTAGAAGCAGAGCCTAAGGTGTAAATTATCGATAGTCCATATCTCGGAAACTATAAGAGATAATGCAATTTGGCGACCGGCAATGTAATTAGCATGCCGAATATTACTTGGAGTGTGAATTGGAACGAAATCGCCAATAGATAAGACCATTTTACAATTTGGGCCCAAGTTAGAAGCAGAGCCTAAGGTGTAAATTATCGATAGTCCATATCTCGGAAACTATAAGAGATAATGCAATTTGGCAACCGGCAATGTAATTAGCATGCCAAATATTACTTGGAATGTGAATTGGAACGAAATCGCCAATAGATAAGACTATTTTACAATTTGGGCCCAAATTAGAAGCAGAGCCTAAGGTGTAAATTATCGATAGTCCATATCTCGGAAACTATAAGAGATAATGCAATTTGGCAACCGGCAATGTAATTAGCATGCCAAATATTACTTGGAATGTGAATTGGAACGAAATCGCCAATAGATAAGACCATTTTACAATTTGGGCCCAAGTTAGAAGCAGAGCCTAAGGTGTAAATTATCGATGGTCCATATCTCGGAAACTATAAGAGATAATGCAATTTGGCAACCGGCAATGTAATTAGCATGCCGAGTATTACTTGGAATGTGAATTGCAACTAAATCGCCAATAGATAAGACCATTTTACAATTTGGGCCCAAGTTAGAAGCAGAGCCTAAGGTGTAAATTATCGATAGTCCATATCTCGGAAACTATAAGAGATAATGCAATTTGGCAACCGGCAATGTAATTAGCATGCCGAATATTACTTGGAATGTGAATTGGAACGAAATCGCCAATAGATAAGACCATTTTACAATTTGGGCCCAAGTTAGAAGCGGAGCCTAAGGTGTAAATTATCGATAGTCCATATCTCGGAAACTATAAGAGATAATGCAATTTGGCAACCGGCAATGTAATTAGCATGCCGAATATTACTTGGAATGTGAATTGGAACGAAATCGCCAATAGATAAGACCATTTTACAATTTGGGCCCAAGTTAGAAGCAGAGCCTAAGGTGTAAATTATCGATAGTCCATATCTCGGAAACTATAAGAGATAATGCAATTTGGCAACCGGCAATGTAATTAGCATGCCGAATATTACTCGGAATGTGAATTGGAACGAAATTGCCAATAGATAAGACCATTTTACAATTTGGGCCCAAGTTAGAAGCAGAGCCTAAGGTGTAAATTATTGATAGTCCATATCTCGGAAACTATAAGAGATAATGCAATTTCGCAACCGGCAATGCAATTAGCATGCCGAATATCACTTGGAATGTGAATTGGGACGAAATCGCCAATAGATAAGACCATTTTACAATTTGGGCCCAAGTTAGAAGCAGAGCCTAAGGTGTAAATTATCGATAGTCCATATCTCGGAAACTATAAGAGATAATGCAATTTGGCAACCGGCAATGTAATTAGCATGCCGAATATTACTTGGAATGTGAATTGGAACGAAATCGCCAATAGATAAGACCATTTTAAAATTTGGGCCCAAGTTAGAAGCAGAGCCTAAGGTGTAAATTATCGATAGTCCATATCTCGGAAACTATAAGAGATAATGCAATTTGGCAACCGGCAATGTAATTAGCATGCCGAATATTACTTGGAATGTGAATTGGAACGAAATCGCCAATAGATAAGACCATTTTACAATTTAAGCCCAAGTTAGAAGCAGAGCCTAAGGTGTAAATTATCGATAGTCCATATCTCGGAAACTATAAGAGATAATGCAATTTGGCAACCGGCAATGTAATTAGCATGCCGAATATTACTTGGAATGTGAATTGGAACGAAATCGCCAATAGGTAAGACCATTTTACAATTTGGGCCCAAGTTAGAAGCAGAGCCTAAGGTGTAAATTATCGATAGTCCATATCTCGGAAACTATAAGAGATAATTCAATTTGGCAACCGGCAATGTAATTAGCATGCCGAATATTACTTGGAATGTGAATTGGAACGAAATCGCCAATAGATAAGGCCATTTTACAATTTGGGCCCAAGTTAGAAGCAGAGCCTAAGGTGTAAATTATTGATAGTCCATATCTCGGAAACTATAAGAGATAATGCAATTTGGCAACCGGCAATGTAATTAGCATGCCGAATATTACTTGGAATGTGAATTGGAACGAAATCGCCAATAGAGAAGACCATTTTACAATTTGGGCCCAAGTTAGGAGCAGAGCCTAAGGTGTAAATTATCGATAGTCCATATCTCGGAAACTATAAGAGATAATGCAATTTGGCAACCGGCAAAGTAATTAGCATGCCGAATATTACTTGGAATGTGAATTGGAACGAAATCGCCAATAGATAAGACCATTTTACAATTTGGGCCCAAGTTAGAAGCAGAGCCTAAGGTGTAAATTATCGATAGTCCATATCTCGGAAACTATAAGAGGTAATGCAATTTGGCAACCGGCAATGTAATTAGCATGCCGAATATTACTTGGAATGTGAATTGGAACGAAATCGCCAATAGAGAAGACCATTTTACAATTTGGGCCCAAGTTAGGAGCAGAGCCTAAGGTGTAAATTATCGATAGTCCATATCTCGGAAACTATAAGAGGTAATGCAATTTGGCAACCGGCAATGTAATTAGCATGCCGAATATTACTTGGAATGTGAATTGGAACGAAATCGCCAATAGAGAAGACCATTTTACAATTTGGGCCCAAGTTAGAAGCAGAGCCTAAGGTGTAAATTATCGATAGTCCATATCTCGGAAACTATAAGAGATAATGCAATTTGGCAACCGGCAATGTAATTAGCATGCCGAATATTACTTGGAATGTGAATTGGAACGAAATCGCCAATAGATAAGACCATTTTACAATTTGGGCCCAAGTTAGAAGCAGAGCCTAAGGTGTAAATTATCGATAGTCCATATCTCGGAAACTATAAGAGATAATTCTATTTGGCAACCGGCAATGTAATTATCATGCCGGATATTACTTGGAATGTGAATTGGAACGAAATCGCCAATAGATAAGACCATTTTACAATTTGGGCCCAAGTTAGAAGCAGAGCCTATGGTGTAAATTATCGATAGTCCATATCTCGGAAACTATAAGAGATAATGCAATTTGGCAACCGGCAATGTAATTAGCATGCTGAATATTACTTGGAATGTGAATTGGAACGAAATCGCCAATAGATAAGACCATTTTACAATTTGGGCCCAAGTTAGAAGCAGAGCCTAAGGTGTAAATTATCGATAGTCCATATCTCGGAAACTATAAGAGATAATGCAATTTGGCAACCGGCAATGTAATTAGCATGCCGAATATTACTTGGAATGTGAATTGGAACGAAATCGCCAATAGATAAGACCATTTTACAATTTGGGCCCAAGTTAGAAGCAGAGCCTAAGGTGTAAATTATCGATAGTCCATATCTCGGAAACTATAAGAGATAATGCAATTTGGCAACCGGCAATGTAATTAGCATGCCGAATATTACTTGGAGTGTGAATTTGAACGAAATCGCCAATAGATAAGACCATTTTAAAATTTGGGCCCAAGTTAGAAACAGAGCCTAAGGTGTAAATTATTGATAGTCCATATCTCGGAAACTATAAGAGATAATGCAATTTCGCAACCGGCAATGTATTTAGCATGCCGAATATCACTTGGAATGTGAATTGGGACGAAATCGCCAATAGATAAGACCATTTTACAATTTGGGCCCAAGTTAGAAGCAAAGCCTAAGGTGTAAATTATCGATAGTCCATATCTCGGAAACTATAAGAGATAATGCAATTTGGCAACCGGCAATGTAATTAGCATGCCGAATATTACTTGGAATGTGAATTGGAACGAAATCGCCAATAGATAAGACCATTTTACAATTTGGGCCCAAGTTAGAAGCAGAGCCTAAGGTGTAAATTATCGATAGTCCATATCTCGGAAACTATAAGAGATAATGCAATTTGGCAACCGGCAATGTAATTAGCATGCCGAATATTACTTGGAATGTGAATTGGAACGAAATCGCCAATAGATAAGACCATTTTACAATTTGGGCCCAAGTTAGAAGCAGAGCCTAAGGTGTAAATTATCGATAGTCCATATCTCGGAAACTATAAGATATAATGCAATTTCGCCACCGGCAATGTAATTAGCATGCCGAATATTACTTGGAGTATGAATTGGAACGAAATCGCCAATAGATAAGGCCATTTTACAATTTGGGCCCAAGTTAGAAGCAGAGCCTAAAGTGTAAATTATCGATAGTCCATATCTCGGAAACTATAAGAGATAATGCAATTTGGCAACCGGCAATGTAATTAGCATGCCGAATATTACTTGGAATGTGAATTGGAACGAAATCGCCAATAGATAAGACCATTTTACAATTTGGGCCCAAGTTAGAAGCAGAGCCTAAGGTGTAAATTATCGATAGTCCATATCTCGGAAACTATAAGAGATAATGCAATTTGGCAACCGGCAATGTAATTAGCATGCCGAATATTACTTGGAATGTGAATTGGAACGAAATCGCCAATAGATAAGACCATTTTACAATTTGGGCCCAAGTTAGAAGCAGAGCCTAAGGTGTAAATTATCGATAGTCCATATCTCGGAAACTATAAGAGATAATGCAATTTGGCAACCGGCAATGTAATTAGCATGCCGAATATTACTTGGAATGTGAATTGCAACTAAATCGCCAATAGATAAGACCATTTTACAATTTGGGCCCAAGTTAGAAGCAGAGCCTAAGGTGTAAATTATCGATAGTCCATATCTCGGGAACTATAAGAGATAATGCAATTTGGCAACCGGCAATGTAATTAGCATGCCGAATATTACTTGGAATGTGAATTGGAACGAAATAGCCAATAGATAAGACCATTTTACAATTTGGGCCCAAGTTAGAAGCAGAGCCTAAGGTGTAAATTATTGATAGTCCATATCTCGGAAACTATAAGAGATAATGCAATTTCGCAACCGGCAATGTAATTAGCATGCCGAATATCACTTGGAATGTGAATTGGGACGAAATCGCCAATAGATAAGACCATTTTACAATTTGGGCCCAAGTTAGAAGCAGAGCCTAAGGTGTAAATTATCGATAGTCCATATCTCGGAAACTATAAGAGATAATGCAATTTGGCAACCGGCAATGTAATTAGCATGCCGAATATTACTTGGAATGTGAATTGGAACGAAATCGCCAATAGATAAGACCATTTTACAATTTGGGCCCAAGTTAGAAGCAGAGCCTAAGGTGTAAATTATCGATAGTCCATATCTCGGAAACTATAAGAGATAATGCAATTTGGCAACCGGCAATGTAATTAGCATGCCGAATATTACTTGGAATGTGAATTGGAACGAAATCGCCAATAGATAAGACCATTTTACAATTTGGGCCCAAGTTAGAAGCAGAGCCTAAGGTGTAAATTATCGATAGTCCATATCTCGGAAACTATAAGAGATAATGCAATTTGGCAACCGGCAATGTAATTAGCATGCCGAATATTACTTGGAATGTGAATTGGAACGAAATCGCCAATAGATAAGACCATTTTACAATTTGGGCCCAAGTTAGAAGCAGAGCCTAATGTGTAAATTATCGATAGTCCATATCTCGGAAACTATAAGAGATAATGCAATTTGGCAACCGGCAATGTAATTAGCATGCCGAATATTACTTGGAATGTGAATTGGGACGAAATCGCCAATAGATAAGACCATTTTACAATTTGGGCCCAAGTTAGAAGCAGAGCCTAAGGTGTAAATTATTGATAGTCCATATCTCGGAAACTATAAGAGATAATGCAATTTCGCAACCGGCAATGTAATTGGCATGCCGAATATCACTTGGAATGTGAATTGGGACGAAATCGCCAATAGATAAGACCATTTTACAATTTGGGCCCAAGTTAGAAGCAGAGCCTAAGGTGTAAATTATCGATAGTCCATATCTCGGAAACTATAAGAGATAATGCAATTTGGCAACCGGCAATGTAATTAGCATGCCGAATATTACTTGGAATGTGAATTGGAACGAAATCGCCAATAGATAAGACCATTTTACAATTTGGGCCCAAGTTAGAAGCAGAGCCTAAGGTGTAAATTATCGATACTCCATATCTCGGAAACTATAAGAGATAATGCAATTTGGCAACCGGCAATGTAATTAGCATGCCGAATATTACTTGGAATGTGAATTGGAACGAAATCGCCAATAGATAAGACCATTTTACAATTTGGGCCCAAGTTAGAAGCAGAGCCTAAGGTGTAAATTATCGATAGTCCATATCTCGGAAACTATAAGAGATAATGCAATTTGGCAACCGGCAATGTAATTAGCATGCCGAATATTACTTGGAATGTGAATTGGAACGAAATCGCCAATAGATAAGACCATTTTACAATTTGGGCCCAAGTTAGAAGCAGAGCCTAATGTGTAAATTATCGATAGTCCATATCTCGGAAACTATAAGAGATAATGCAATTTGGCAACCGGCAATGTAATTAGCATGCCGAATATTACTTGGAATGTGAATTGGAACGAAATCGCCAATAGATAAGACCATTTTACAATTTGGGCCCAAGTTAGAAGCAGAGCCTAAGGTGTAAATTATTGATAGTCCATATCTCGGAAACTATAAGAGATAATGCAATTTCGCAACCGGCAATGTAATTGGCATGCCGAATATCACTTGGAATGTGAATTGGGACGAAATCGCCAATAGATAAGACCATTTTACAATTTGGGCCCAAGTTAGAAGCAGAGCCTAAGGTGTAAATTATCGATAGTCCATATCTCGGAAACTATAAGAGATAATGCAATTTGGCAACCGGCAATGTAATTAGCATGCCGAATATTACTTGGAATGTGAATTGGAACGAAATCGCCAATAGATAAGACCATTTTACAATTTGGGCCCAAGTTAGAAGCAGAGCCTAAGGTGTAAATTATCGATAGTCCATATCTCGGAAACTATAAGAGATAATGCAATTTGGCAACCGGCAATGTAATTAGCATGCCGAATATTACTTGGAATGTGAATTGGAACGAAATCGCCAATAGGTAAGACCATTTTACAATTTGGGCCCAAGTTAGAAGCAGAGCCTAAGGTGTAAATTATCGATAGTCCATATCTCGGAAACTATAAGAGATAATTCAATTTGGCAACCGGCAATGTAATTAGCACGCCGAATATTACTTGGAATGTGAATTGGAAGGAAATCGCCAATAGATAAGACCATTTTACAATTTGGGCCCAAGTTAGAAGCAGAGCCTAAGGTGTAAATTATCGATAGTCCATATCTCGGAAACTATAAGAGATAATGCAATTTGGCAACCGGCAATGTAATTAGCATGCCGAATATTACTTGGAATGTGAATTGGAACCAAATCGCCAATAGATAAGACCATTTTACAATTTGGGCCCAAGTTAGAAGCAGAGCCTAAGGTGTAAATTATCGATAGTCCATATCTCGGAAACTATAAGAGATAATGCAATTTGGCAACCGGCAATGTAATTAGCATGCCGAATATTACTTGGAATGTGAATTGGAACGAAATCGCCAATAGATAAGACCATTTTACAATTTGGGCCCAAGTTAGAAGCAGAGCCTAAGGTGTAAATTATCGATAGTCCATATCTCGGAAACTATAAGAGATAATGCAATTTGGCAACCGGCAATGTAATTAGCATGCCGAATATTAATTGGAATGTGAATTGAAACGAAATCGCCAATAGATAAGACCATTTTACAATTTGGGCCCAAGTTAGAAGCAGAGATTAAGGTGTAAATTATCGATAGTCCATATCTCGGAAACTATAAGAGATAATGCAATTTGGCAACCGGCAATGTAATTAGCATGCCGAATATTACTTGGAATGTGAATTGGAACGAAATCGCCAATAGGTAAGACCATTTTACAATTTGGGCCCAAGTTAGAAGCAGAGCCTATGGTGTAAATTATCGATAGTCCATATCTCGGAAACTATAAGAGATAATGCAATTTGGCAACCGGCAATGTAATTAGCATGCCCAATATTACTTGAAATGTGAATTGGAACGAAATCGCCAATAGATAAGACCATTTTACAATTTGGGCCCAAGTTAGAAGCAGAGCCTAAGGTGTAAATTATCGATAGTCCATATCTCGGAAACTATAAGGGATAATGCAATTTGGCAACCGGCAATGTAATTAGCATGCCGAATATTACTTGGAATGTGAATTGGAACGAAATCGCCAATAGATAAGACCATTTTACAATTTGGGAGCAAGTTAGAAGCAGAGCCTAAGGTGTAAATTATCGATAGTCCATATCTCGGAAACTATAAGAGATAATGCAATTTCGCAACCGGCAATGTAATTAGCATGCCGAATATCACTTGGAATGTGAATTGGGACGAAATCGCCAATAGATAAGACCATTTTACAATTTGGGCCCAAGTTAGAAGCAGAGCCTAAGGTGTAAATTATCGATAGTCCATATCTCGGAAACTATAAGAGATAATGCAATTTGGCAACCGGCAATGTAATTAGCATGCCGAATATTACTTGGAATGTGAATTGGAACGAAATCGCTAATAGATATGACCATTTTACAATTTGGGCCCAAGTTAGAAGCAGAGCCTAAGGTGTAAATTATCGATAGTCCATATCTCGGAAACTATAAGAGATAATGCAATTTGGCAACCGGCAATGTAATTAGCATGCCGAATATTACTTGGAATGTGAATTGGAACGGAATCGCCAATAGGTAAGACCATTTTACAATTTGGGCCCAAGTTAGAAGCAGAGCCTAAGGTGTAAATTATCGATAGTCCATATCTCGGAAACTATAAGAGATAATGCAATTTGGTAACCGGCAATGTAATTAGCATGCCGAATATTACTTGGAATGTGAATTGGAACGAAATCGCCAATAGATAAGACCATTTTACAATTTGGGCCCAAGTTAGAAGCAGAGCCTAAGGTGTAAATTATCGATAGTCCATATCTCGGAAACTATAAGAGATAATGCAATTTCGCAACCGGCAATGTAATTAGCATGCCGAATATTACTTGGAGTGTGAATTGGAACGAAATCGCCAATAGATAAGACCATTTTACAATTTGGGCCCAAGTTAGAAGCAGAGCCTAAGGTGTAAATTATCGATAGTCCATATCTCGGAAACTATAAGAGATAATGCAATTTGGCAACCGGCAATGTAATTAGCATGCCGAATATTACTTGGAATGTGAATTGGAACGAAATCGCCAATAGATAAGACCATTTTACAATTTGGGCCCAAGTTAGAAGCAGAGCCTAAGGTGTAAATTATCGATAGTCCATATCTCGGAAACTATAAGAGATAATGCAATTTGGCAACCGGCAATGTAATTAGCATGCCGAATATTACTTGGAATGTGAATTGGAACGAAATCGCCAATAGATAAGACCATTTTACAATTTGGGCCCAAGTTAGAAGCAGAGCCTAAGGTGTAAATTATCGATAGTCCATATCTCGGAAACTATAAGAGATAATGCAATTTGGCAACCGGCAATGTAATTAGCATACCGAATATTACTTGGAATGTGAATTGCAACTAAATCGCCAATAGATAAGACCATTTTACAATTTGGGCCCAAGTTAGAAGCAGAGCCTAAGGTGTAAATTATCGATAGTCCATATCTCGGAAACTATAAGAGATAATGCATTTTGGCAACCGGCAATGTAATTAGCATGCCGAATATTACTTGGAATGTGAATTGGAACGAAATCGCCAATAGATAAGACCATTTTACAATTTGGGCCCAAGTTAGAAGCAGAGCCTAAGGTGTAAATTATCGATAGTCCATATCTCGGAAACTATAAGAGATAATGCAATTTGGCGACCGGCAATGTAATTAGCATGCCGAATATTACTTGGAGTGTGAATTGGAACGAAATCGCCAATAGATAAGACCATTTTACAATTTGGGCCCAAGTTAGAAGCAGAGCCTAAGGTGTAAATTATCGATAGTCCATATCTCGGAAACTATAAGAGATAATGCAATTTGGCAACCGGCAATGTAATTAGCATGCCAAATATTACTTGGAATGTGAATTGGAACGAAATCGCCAATAGATAAGACCATTTTACAATTTGGGCCCAAGTTAGAAGCAGAGCCTAAGGTGTAAATTATCGATAGTCCATATCTCGGAAACTATAAGAGATAATGCAATTTGGCAACCGGCAATGTAATTAGCATGCCAAATATTACTTGGAATGTGAATTGGAACGAAATCGCCAATAGATAAGACCATTTTACAATTTGGGCCCAAGTTAGAAGCAGAGCCTAAGGTGTAAATTATCGATGGTCCATATCTCGGAAACTATAAGAGATAATGCAATTTGGCAACCGGCAATGTAATTAGCATGCCGAGTATTACTTGGAATGTGAATTGCAACTAAATCGCCAATAGATAAGACCATTTTACAATTTGGGCCCAAGTTAGAAGCAGAGCCTAAGGTGTAAATTATCGATAGTCCATATCTCGGAAACTATAAGAGATAATGCAATTTGGCAACCGGCAATGTAATTAGCATGCCGAATATTACTTGGAATGTGAATTGGAACGAAATCGCCAATAGATAAGACCATTTTACAATTTGGGCCCAAGTTAGTAGCAGAGCCTAAGGTGTAAATTATCGATAGTCCATATCTCGGAAACTATAAGAGATAATTCAATTTGGCAACCGGCAATGTAATTAGCATGCCGAATATTACTTGGAATGTGAATTGGAACGAAATCGCCAATAGATAAGGCCATTTTACAATTTGGGCCCAAGTTAGAAGCAGAGCCTAAGGTGTAAATTATTGATAGTCCATATCTCGGAAACTATAAGAGATAATGCAATTTGGCAACCGGCAATGTAATTAGCATGCCGAATATTACTTGGAATGTGAATTGGAACGAAATCGCCAATAGAGAAGACCATTTTACAATTTGGGCCCAAGTTAGAAGCAGAGCCTAAGGTGTAAATTATCGATAGTCCATATCTCGGAAACTATAAGAGATAATGCAATTTGGCAACCGGCAATGTAATTAGCATGCCGAATATTACTTGGAATGTGAATTGGAACGAAATCGCCAATAGAGAAGACCATTTTACAATTTGGGCCCAAGTTAGAAGCAGAGCCTAAGGTGTAAATTATCGATAGTCCATATCTCGGAAACTATAAGAGATAATGCAATTTGGCAACCGGCAATGTAATTAGCATGCCGAATATTACTTGGAATGTGAATTGGAACGAAATCGCCAATAGATAAGACCATTTTACAATTTGGGCCCAAGTTAGAAGCAGAGCCTAAGGTGTAAATTATCGATAGTCCATATCTCGGAAACTATAAGAGATAATTCTATTTGGCAACCGGCAATGTAATTAGCATGCCGGATATTACTTGGAATGTGAATTGGAACGAAATCGCCAATAGATAAGACCATTTTACAATTTGGGCCCAAGTTAGAAGCAGAGCCTAAGGTGTAAATTATCGATAGTCCATGTCTCGGAAACTATAAGAGATAATGCAATTTGGCAACCGGCAATGTAATTAGCATGCCGAATATTACTTGGAATGTGAATTGGAACGAAATCGCCAATAGATAAGACGATTTTACAATTTGGGCCCAAGTTAGAAGCAGAACCTAAGATGTAAATTATCGATAGTCCATATCTCGGAAACTATAAGAGATAATGCAATTTGGCAACCGGCAATGTAATTAGCATGCCGAATATTACTTGGAATGTGAATTGGAACGAAATCGCCAATAGATAAGACCATTTTACAATTTGGGCCCAAGTTAGAAGCAGAGCCTAAGGTGTAAATTATCGATAGTCCATATCTCGGAAACTATAAGAGATAATGCAATTTGGCAACCGGCAATGTAATTAGCATGCCGAATATTACTTGGAATGTGAATTGGAACGAAATCGCCAATAGGTAAGACCATTTTACAATTTGGGCCCAAGTTAGAAGCAGAGCCTAAGGTGTAAATTATCGATAGTCCATATCTCTGAAACTATAAGAGATAATGCAATTTCGCAACCGGCAATGTAATTAGCATGCCGAATATTACTTGGAATGTGAATTGGGATGAAATCGCCAATAGATAACGCCATTTTACAATTTGGGCCCAAGTTAGAAGCAGAGCCTAAGGTGTAAATAATCGATAGTCCATATCTCGGAAACTATAAGAGATAATGCAATTTGGCAACCGGCAATGTAATTAGCATGCCGAATATTACTTGGAATGTGAATTGGAACGATATCGCCAATAGATAAGACCATTTTACAATTTGGGCCCAAGTTAGAAGCAGAGCCTAAGGTGTAAATTATTGATAGTCCATATCTCGGAAACTATAAGAGATAATGCAATTTCGCAACCGGCAATGTAATTAGCATGCCGAATATTACTTGGAGTGTGAATTGGAACGAAATCGCCAATAGATAAGACCATTTTACAATTTGGGCCCAAGTTAGAAGCAGAGCCTAAGGTGTAAATTATCGATAGTCCATATCTCGGAAACTATAAGAGATAATGCAATTTGGCAACCGGCAATGTAATTAGCATGCCGAATATTACTTGGAATGTGAATTGGAACGAAATCGCCAATAGATAAGACCATTTTACAATTTGGGCCCAAGTTAGAAGCAGAGCCTAAGGTGTAAATTATCGATAGTCCATATCTCGGAAACTATAAGAGATAATGCAATTTGGCAACCGGCAATGTAATTAGCATGCCGAATATTACTTGGAATGTGAATTGGAACGAAATCGTCAATAGATAAGACCATTTTACAATTTGGGCCCAAGTTAGAAGCAGAGCCTAAGGTGTAAATAATCGATAGTCCATATCTCGGAAACTATAAGAGATAATGCAATTTGGCAACCGGCAATGTAATTAGCATGCCGAATATTACTTGGAATGTGAATTGGAACGAAATCGCCAATAGATAAGACCATTTTACAATTTGGGCCCAAGTTAGAAGCAGAGCCTAAGGTGTAAATTATCGATAGTCCATATCTCGGAAACTCTAAGAAATAATGCAATTTGGCAACCGGCAATGTAATTAGCATGCCGAATATTACTTGGAATGTGAATTGGAACGAAATCGCCAATAGATAAGACCATTTTAAAATTTGGGCCCAAGTTAGAAGCAGAGCCTAAGGTGTAAATTATTGATAGTCCATATCTCGGAAACTATAAGAGATAATGCAATTTCGCAACCGGCAATGTAATTAGCTTGCCGAATATCACTTGGAATGTGAATTGGGACGAAATCGCCAATAGATAAGACCATTTTACAATTTGAGCCCAAGTTAGAAGCAGAGCCTAAGGTGTAAATTATCGATAGTCCATATCTCGGAAACTATAAGAGATAATGAAATTTGGCAACCGGCAATGTAATTAGCATGCCGAATGTTACTTGCAATGTGAATTGGAACGAAATCGCCAATATATAAGACCATTTTATAATTTGGGGCCAAGTTAGAAGCAGAGCCTAAGGTGTAAATTATCGATAGTCCATATCTCGGAAACTATAAGAGATAATGCAATTTGGCAACCGGCAATGTAATTAGCATGCCGAATATTACTTGGAATGTTAATTGGAACGAAATCGCCAATAGGTAAGACCATTTTACAATATGGGCCCAAGTTAGAAGCAGAGCCTAAGGTGTAAATTATCGATAGTCCATATCTCGGAAACTATAAGAGATAATTCAATTTGACAACCGGCAATGTAATTAGCATGCCGAATATTACTTGGAATGTGATTTGGAACGAAATCGCCAATAGATAAGACCATTTTACAATTTGGGCCCAAGTTAGAAGCAGAGCCTAAGGTGTAAATTATCGATAGTCCATATCTCGGAAACTATAAGAGATAATGCAATTTGGCAACCGGCAATGTAATTAGCATGCCGAATATTACTTGGAATGTGAATTGGAACGAAATCGCCAATAGATAAGACCATTTTACAATTTGGGCCCAAGTTAGAAGCAGAGCCTAAGGTGTAAATTATCGATAGTCCATATCTCGGAAACTATAAGAGATAATGCAATTTGGCAACCGGCAATGTAATTAGCATGCCGAATATTACTTGGAATGTGAATTGGAACGGAATCGCCAATAGATAAGACCATTTTACAATTTGGGCCCAAGTTAGAAGCAGAGCCTAAGGTGTAAATTATCGATAGTCCATATCTCGGAAACTATAAGAGATAATGCAATTTGGCAACCGGCAATGTAATTAGCATGCCGAATATTAATTGGAATGTGAATTGGAACGAAATCGCCAATAGATAAGACCATTTTACAATTTGGGCCCAAGTTAGAAGCAGAGCCTAAGGTGTAAATTATCGATAGTCCATATCTCGGAAACTATAAGAGATAATGCAATTTGGCAACCGGCAATGTAATTAGCATGCCGAATATTACTTGGAATGTGAATTGGAACGAAATCGCCAATAGGTAAGACCATTTTACAATTTGGGCCCAAGTTAGAAGCAGAGCCTAAGGTGTAAATTATCGGTAGTCCATATCTCGGAAACTATAAGAGATAATTCAATTTGGCAACCGGCAATGTAATTAGCATGCCGAATATTACTTGGAATGTGAATTGGAACGAAATCGCCAATAGATAAGACCATTTTACAATTTGGGCCCAAGTTAGAAGCAGAGCCTAAGGTGTAAATTATCGATAGTCCATATCTCGGAAACTATAAGAGATAATGCAATTTGGCAACCGGCAATGTAATTAGCATGCCGAATATTACTTGGAATGTGAATTGGAACGAAATCGCCAATAGATAAGACCATTTTACAATTTGGGCCCAAGTTAGAAGCAGAGCCTAAGGTGTAAATTATCGGTAGTCCATATCTCGGAAACTATAAGAGATAATTCAATTTGGCAACCGGCAATGTAATTAGCATGCCGAATATTACTTGGAATGTGAATTGGAACGAAATCGCCAATAGAAAAGGCCATTTTACAATTTGGGCCCAAGTTAGAAGCAGAGCCTAAGGTGTAAATTATTGATAGTCCATATCTCGGAAACTATAAGAGATAATGCAATTTGGCAACCGGCAATGTAATTAGCATGCCGAATATTACTTGGAATGTGAATTGGAACGAAATCGCTAATAGA
This sequence comes from Rhynchophorus ferrugineus, assembly GCF_030347505.1. NCBI lineage: Eukaryota > Metazoa > Arthropoda > Insecta > Coleoptera > Curculionidae > Rhynchophorus > Rhynchophorus ferrugineus. Next base: position 194,522 of record NW_027472678.1, read on the forward strand.
TATGACCATTTTACAATTTGGGCCCAAGTTAGAAGCAGAGCCTAAGGTGTAAATTATCGATAGTCCATATCACGGAAACTATAAGAGATAATGCAATTTGGCAACCGGCAATGTAATTAGCATGCCGAATATTACTTGGAATGTGAATTGGAACGGAATCGCCAATAGGTAAGACCATTTTACAATTTGGGCCCAAGTTAGAAGCAGAGCCTAAGGTGTAAATTATCGATAGTCCATATCTCGGAAACTATAAGAGATAATGCAATTTGGTAACCGGCAATGTAATTAGCATGCCGAATATTACTTGGAATGTGAATTGGAACGAAATCGCCAATAGATAAGACCATTTTACAATTTGGGCCCAAGTTAGAAGCAGAGCCTAAGGTGTAAATTATCGATAGTCCATATCTCGGAAACTATAAGAGATAATGCAATTTCGCAACCGGCAATGTAATTAGCATGCCGAATATTACTTGGAGTGTGAATTGGAACGAAATCGCCAATAGATAAGACCATTTTACAATTTGGGCCCAAGTTAGAAGCAGAGCCTAAGGTGTAAATTATCGATAGTCCATATCTCGGAAACTATAAGAGATAATGCAATTTGGCAACCGGCAATGTAATTAGCATGCCGAATATTACTTGGAATGTGAATTGGAACGAAATCGCCAATAGATAAGACCATTTTACAATTTGGGCCCAAGTTAGAAGCAGAGCCTAAGGTGTAAATTATCGATAGTCCATATCTCGGAAACTATAAGAGATAATGCAATTTGGCAACCGGCAATGTAATTAGCATGCCGAATATTACTTGGAATGTGAATTGGAACGAAATCGCCAATAGATAAGACCATTTTACAATTTGGGCCCAAGTTAGAAGCAGAGACTAAGGTGTAAATTATCGATAGTCCATATCTCGGAAACTATAAGAGATAATGCAATTTGGCAACCGGCAATGTAATTAGCATGCCGAATATTACTTGGAATGTGAATTGGAACGAAATCGCCAATAGATAAGACCATTTTACAATTTGGGCCCAAGTTAGAAGCGGAGCCTAAGGTGTAAATTATCGATAGTCCATATCTCGGAAACTATAAGAGATAATGCAATTTGGCAACCGGCAATGTAATTAGCATGCCGAATATTACTTGGAATGTGAATTGGAACGAAATCGCCAATAGATAAGACCATTTTACAATTTGGGCCCAAGTTAGAAGCAGAGCCTAAGGTGTAAATTATCGATAGTCCATATCTCGGAAACTATAAGAGATAATGCAATTTGGCAACCGGCAATGTAATTAGCATGCCGAATATTACTCGGAATGTGAATTGGAACGAAATTGCCAATAGATAAAACCATTTTACAATTTGGGCCCAAGTTAGAAGCAGAGCCTAAGGTGTAAATTATTGATAGTCCATATCTCGGAAACTATAAGAGATAATGCAATTTCGCAACCGGCAATGTAATTAGCATGCCGAATATCACTTGGAATGTGAATTGGGACGAATTCGCCAATAGATAAGACCATTTTAAAATTTGGGCCCAAGTTAGAAGCAGAGCCTAAGGTGTAAATTATCGATAGTCCATATCTCGGAAACTATAAGAGATAATGCAATTTGGCAACCGGCAATGTAATTAGCATGCCGAATATTACTTGGAATGTGAATTGGAACGAAATCGCCAATAGATAAGACCATTTTACAATTTAAGCCCAAGTTAGAAGCAGAGCCTAAGGTGTAAATTATCGATAGTCCATATCTCGGAAACTATAAGAGATAATGCAATTTGGCAACCGGCAATGTAATTAGCATGCCGAATATTACTTGGAATGTGAATTGGAACGAAATCGCCAATAGGTAAGACCATTTTACAATTTGGGCCCAAGTTAGAAGCAGAGCCTAAGGTGTAAATTATCGATAGTCCATATCTCGGAAACTATAAGAGATAATTCAATTTGGCAACCGGCAATGTAATTAGCATGCCGAATATTACTTGGAATGTGAATTGGAACGAAATCGCCAATAGATAAGGCCATTTTACAATTTGGGCCCAAGTTAGAAGCAGAGCCTAAGGTGTAAATTATTGATAGTCCATATCTCGGAAACTATAAGAGATAATGCAATTTGGCAACCGGCAATGTAATTAGCATGCCGAATATTACTTGGAATGTGAATTGGAACGAAATCGCCAATAGAGAAGACCATTTTACAATTTGGGCCCAAGTTAGAAGCAGAGCCTAAGGTGTAAATTATCGATAGTCCATATCTCGGAAACTATAAGAGATAATGCAATTTGGCAACCGGCAATGTAATTAGCATGCCGAATATTACTTGGAATGTGAATTGGAACGAAATCGCCAATAGAGAAGACCATTTTACAATTTGGGCCCAAGTTAGAAGCAGAGCCTAAGGTGTAAATTATCGATAGTCCATATCTCGGAAACTATAAGAGATAATGCAATTTGGCAACCGGCAATGTAATTAGCATGCCGAATATTACTTGGAATGTGAATTGGAACGAAATCGCCAATAGATAAGACCATTTTACAATTTGGGCCCAAGTTAGAAGCAGAGCCTAAGGTGTAAATTATCGATAGTCCATATCTCGGAAACTATAAGAGATAATTCTATTTGGCAACCGGCAATGTAATTAGCATGCCGGATATTACTTGGAATGTGAATTGGAACGAAATCGCCAATAGATAAGACCATTTTACAATTTGGGCCCAAGTTAGAAGCAGAGCCTAAGGTGTAAATTATCGATAGTCCATATCTCGGAAACTATAAGAGATAATGCAATTTGGCAACCGGCAATGTAATTAGCATGCCGAATATTACTTGGAATGTGAATTGGAACGAAATCGCCAATAGGTAAGACCATTTTACAATTTGGGCCCAAGTTAGAAGCAGAGCCTAAGGTGTAAATTATCGATAGTCCATATCTCTGAAACTATAAGAGATAATGCAATTTCGCAACCGGCAATGTAATTAGCATGCCGAATATTACTTGGAATGTGAATTGGGATGAAATCGCCAATAGATAACGCCATTTTACAATTTGGGCCCAAGTTAGAAGCAGAGCCTAAGGTGTAAATTATCGATAGTCCATATCTCGGAAACTATAAGAGATAATGCAATTTGGCAACCGGCAATGTAATTAGCATGCCGAATATTACTTGGAATGTGAATTGGAACGATATCGCCAATAGATAAGACCATTTTACAATTTGGGCCCAAGTTAGAAGCAGAGCCTAAGGTGTAAATTATTGATAGTCCATATCTCGGAAACTATAAGAGATAATGCAATTTCGCAACCGGCAATGTAATTAGCATGCCGAATATTACTTGGAGTGTGAATTGGAACGAAATCGCCAATAGATAAGACCATTTTACAATTTGGGCCCAAGTTAGAAGCAGAGCCTAAGGTGTAAATTATCGATAGTCCATATCTCGGAAACTATAAGAGATAATGCAATTTGGCAACCGGCAATGTAATTAGCATGCCGAATATTACTTGGAATGTGAATTGGAACGAAATCGTCAATAGATAAGACCATTTTACAATTTGGGCCCAAGTTAGAAGCAGAGCCTAAGGTGTAAATAATCGATAGTCCATATCTCGGAAACTATAAGAGATAATGCAATTTGGCAACCGGCAATGTAATTAGCATGCCGAATATTACTTGGAATGTGAATTGGAACGAAATCGCCAATAGATAAGACCATTTTACAATTTGGGCCCAAGTTAGAAGCAGAGCCTAAGGTGTAAATTATCGATAGTCCATATCTCGGAAACTCTAAGAAATAATGCAATTTGGCAACCGGCAATGTAATTAGCATGCCGAATATTACTTGGAATGTGAATTGGAACGAAATCGCCAATAGATAAGACCATTTTAAAATTTGGGCCCAAGTTAGAAGCAGAGCCTAAGGTGTAAATTATTGATAGTCCATATCTCGGAAACTATAAGAGATAATGCAATTTCGCAACCGGCAATGTAATTAGCTTGCCGAATATCACTTGGAATGTGAATTGGGACGAAATCGCCAATAGATAAGACCATTTTACAATTTGAGCCCAAGTTAGAAGCAGAGCCTAAGGTGTAAATTATCGATAGTCCATATCTCGGAAACTATAAGAGATAATGAAATTTGGCAACCGGCAATGTAATTAGCATGCCGAATATTACTTGCAATGTGAATTGGAACGAAATCGCCAATATATAAGACCATTTTATAATTTGGGGCCAAGTTAGAAGCAGAGCCTAAGGTGTAAATTATCGATAGTCCATATCTCGGAAACTATAAGAGATAATGCAATTTGGCAACCGGCAATGTAATTAGCATGCCGAATATTACTTGGAATGTTAATTGGAACGAAATCGCCAATAGGTAAGACCATTTTACAATTTGGGCCCAAGTTAGAAGCAGAGCCTAAGGTGTAAATTATCGATAGTCCATATCTCGGAAACTATAAGAGATAATTCAATTTGACAACCGGCATTGTAATTAGCATGCCGAATATTACTTGGAATGTGATTTGGAACGAAATCGCCAATAGATAAGACCATTTTACAATTTGGGCCCAAGTTAGAAGCAGAGCCTAAGGTGTAAATTATCGATAGTCCATATCTCGGAAACTATAAGAGATAATGCAATTTGGCAACCGGCAATGTAATTAGCATGCCGAATATTACTTGGAATGTGAATTGGAACGAAATCGCCAATAGATAAGACCATTTTACAATTTGGGCCCAAGTTAGAAGCAGAGCCTAAGGTGTAAATTATCGATAGTCCATATCTCGGAAACTATAAGAGATAATGCAATTTGGCAACCGGCAATGTAATTAGCATGCCGAATATTACTTGGAATGTGAATTGGAACGGAATCGCCAATAGATAAGACCATTTTACAATTTGGGCCCAAGTTAGAAGCAGAGCCTAAGGTGTAAATTATCGATAGTCCATATCTCGGAAACTATAAGAGATAATGCAATTTGGCAACCGGCAATGTAATTAGCATGCCGAATATTAATTGGAATGTGAATTGGAACGAAATCGCCAATAGATAAGACCATTTTACAATTTGGGCCCAAGTTAGAAGCAGAGCCTAAGGTGTAAATTATCGATAGTCCATATCTCGGAAACTATAAGAGATAATGCAATTTGGCAACCGGCAATGTAATTAGCATGCCGAATATTACTTGGAATGTGAATTGGAACGAAATCGCCAATAGGTAAGACCATTTTACAATTTGGGCCCAAGTTAGAAGCAGAGCCTAAGGTGTAAATTATCGGTAGTCCATATCTCGGAAACTATAAGAGATAATTCAATTTGGCAACCGGCAATGTAATTAGCATGCCGAATATTACTTGGAATGTGAATTGGAACGAAATCGCCAATAGATAAGGCCATTTTACAATTTGGGCCCAAGTTAGAAGCAGAGCCTAAGGTGTAAATTATTGATAGTCCATATCTCGGAAACTATAAGAGATAATGCAATTTGGCAACCGGCAATGTAATTAGCATGCCGAATATTACTTGGAATGTGAATTGGAACGAAATCGCCAATAGAGAAGACCATTTTACAATTTGGGCCCAAGTTAGAAGCAGAGCCTAAGGTGTAAATTATCGATAGTCCATATCTCGGAAACTATAAGAGATAATGCAATTTGGCAACCGGCAATGTAATTAGCATGCCGAATATTACTTGGAATGTGAATTGGAACGAAATCGCCAATAGATAAGACCATTTTACAATTTGGGCCCAAGTTAGAAGCAGAGCCTAAGGTGTAAATTATCGATAGTCCATATCTCGGAAACTATAAGAGGTAATGCAATTTGGCAACCGGCAATGTAATTAGCATGCCGAATATTACTTGGAATGTGAATTGGAACGAAATCGCCAATAGAGAAGACCATTTTACAATTTGGGCCCAAGTTAGAAGCAGAGCCTAAGGTGTAAATTATCGATAGTCCATATCTCGGAAACTATAAGAGATAATGCAATTTGGCAACCGGCAATGTAATTAGCATGCCGAATATTACTTGGAATGTGAATTGGAACGAAATCGCCAATAGATAAGACCATTTTACAATTTGGGCCCAAGTTAGAAGCAGAGCCTAAGGTGTAAATTATCGATAGTCCATATCTCGGAAACTATAAGAGATAATGCAATTTGGCAACCGGCAATGTAATTAGCATGCCGAATATTACTTGGAATGTGAATTGGAACGAAATCGCCAATAGATAAGACCATTTTACAATTTGGGCCCAAGTTAGAAGCAGAGCCTAAGGTGTAAATTATCGATAGTCCATATCTCGGAAACTATAAGAGATAATGCAATTTGGCAACCGGCAATGTAATTAGCATGCCGAATATTACTTGGAATGTGAATTGGAACGAAATCGCCAATAGATAAGACCATTTTACAATTTGGGCCCAAGTTAGAAGCAGAGCCTAAGGTGTAAATTATTGATAGTCCATATCTCGGAAACTATAAGAGATAATGCAATTTCGCAACCGGCAATGTAATTAGCATGCCGAATATTACTTGGAATGTGAATTGGAACGAAATCGCCAATAGATAAGACCATTTTACAATTTGGGCCCAAGTTAGAAGCAGAGCCTAAGGTGTAAATTATCGATAGTCCATATCTCGGAAACTATAAGAGATAATGCAATTTGGCAAACGGCAATGTAATTAGCAAGCCGAATATTACTTGGAATGTGAATTGGAACGAAATCGCCAATAGATAAGACCATTTTACAATTTGGGCCCAAGTTAGAAGCAGAGCCTAATGTGTAAATTATCGATAGTCCATATCTCGGAAACTATAAGAGATAATGCAATTTCGCATCCGGCAATGTAATTAGCATGCCGAATATATCTTGGAGTGTGAATTGGAACGAAATCGCCAATAGATAAGACCATTTTACAATTTGGGCCCAAGTTAGAAGCAGAGCCTAAGGTGTAAATTATCGATAGTCCATATCTCGGAAACTATAAGAGATAATGCAATTTGGCAACCGGCAATGTAATTAGCATGCCGAATATTACTTGGAATGTGAATTGGAACGAAATCGCCAATAGATAAGACCATTTTACAATTTGGGCCCAAGTTAGAAGCAGAGCCTAAGGTGTAAATTATTGATAGTCCATATCTCGGAAACTATAAGAGATAATGCAATTTCGCAACCGGCAATGTAATTAGCATGCCGAATATCACTTGGAATGTGAATTGGGACGAAATCGCCAATAGATAAGACCATTTTACACTTTGGGCCCAAGTTAGAAGCAGAGCCTAAGGTGTAAATTATCGATAGTCCATATCTCGGAAACTATAAGAGATAATGCAATTTGGCAACCGGCAATGTAATTAGCATGCCGAATATTACTTGGAATGTGAATTGGAACGAAAACGCCAATAGATAAGACCATTTTACAATTTGGGCCCAAGTTAGAAGCAGAGCCTAAGGTGTAAATTATCGATAGTCCATATCTCGGAAACTATAAGAGATAATGCAATTTCGCAACCGGCAATGTAATTAGCATGCCGAATATTACTTGGAGTGTGAATTGGAACGAAATCGCCAATAGATAAGACCATTTTACAATTTGGGCCCAAGTTAGAAGCAGAGCCTAAGGTGTAAATAATCGATAGTCCATATCTCGGAAACTATAAGAGATAATGCAATTTGGCAACCGGCAATGTAATTAGCATGCCGAATATTACTTGGAATGTGAATTGGAACGAAATCGCCAATAGATAAGACCATTTTACAATTTGGGCCCAAGTTAGAAGCAGAGCCTAAGGTGTAAATTATCGATAGTCCATATCTCGGAAACTATAAGAGATAATGCAATTTGGCAACCGGCAATGTAATTAGCATGCCGAATATTACTTGGAATGTGAATTGGAACGAAATCGCCAATAGATAAGACCATTTTACAATTTGGGCCCAAGTTAGAAGCAGAGCCTAAGGTGTAAATTATCGATAGTCCATATCTCGGAAACTATAAGAGATAATGCAATTTGGCAACCGGCAATGTAATTAGCATGCCGAATATTACTTGGAATGTGAATTGCAACTAAATCGCCAATAGATAATACCATTTTACAATTTGGGCCCAAGTTAGAAGCAGAGCCTAAGGTGTAAATTATCGATAGTCCATATCTCGGAAACTATAAGAGATAATGCAATTTGGCAACCGGCAATGTAATTAGCATGCCGAATATTACTTGGAATGTGAATTGGAACGAAATCGCCAATAGATAAGACCATTTTACAATTTGGGCCCAAGTTAGAAGCAGAGCCTAAGGTGTAAATTATCGATAGTCCATATCTCGGAAACTATAAGAGATAATGCAATTTGGCAACCGGCAATGTAATTAGCATGCCGAATATTACTTGGAATGTGAATTGCAACTAAATCGCCAATAGATAATACCATTTTACAATTTGGGCCCAAGTTAGAAGCAGAGCCTAAGGTGTAAATTATCGATAGTCCATATCTCGGAAACTATAAGAGATAATGCAATTTGGCAACCGGCAATGTAATTAGCATGCCGAATATTACTTGGAATGTGAATTGGAACGAAATCGCCAATAGATAAGACCATTTTACAATTTGGGCCCAAGTTAGAAGCAGAGCCTAAGGTGTAAATTATCGATAGTCCATATCTCGGAAACTATAAGAAATAATGCAATTTGGCAACCGGCAATGTAATTAGCATGCCGAATATTACTTGGAATGTGAATTGGAACGAAATCGCCAATAGATAAGACCATTTTACAATTTGGGCCCAAGTTAGAAGCGGAGCCTAAGGTGTAAATTATCGATAGTCCATATCTCGGAAACTATAAGAGATAATGCAATTTGGCAACCGGCAATGTAATTAGCATGCCGAATATTACTTGGAATGTGAATTGGAACGAAATCGCCAATAGATAAGACCATTTTACAATTTGGGCCCAAGTTAGAAGCAGAGCCTAAGGTGTAAATTATCGATAGTCCATATCTCGGAAACTATAAGAGATAATGCAATTTGGCAACCGGCAATGTAATTAGCATGCCGAATATTAATTGGAATGTGAATTGGAACGAAATCGCCAATAGATAAGACCATTTTACAATTTGGGCCCAAGTTAGAAGCAGAGCCTAAGGTGTAAATTATCGATAGTCCATATCTCGGAAACTATAAGAGATAATGCAATTTGGCAACCGGCAATGTAATTAGCATGCCGAATATTACTTGGAATGTGAATTGGAACGAAATCGCCAATAGATAAGACCATTTTACAATTTGGGCCCAAGTTAGAAGCAGAGCCTAAGGTGTAAATTATCGATAGTCCATATCTCGGAAACTATAAGAGATAATGCAATTTGGCAACCGGCAATGTAATTAGCATGCCGAATATTACTTGGAATGTGAATTGGAACGAAATCGCCAATAGATAAGACCATTTTACAATTTGGGCCCAAGTTAGAAGCAGAGCCTAAGGTGTAAATTATCGATAGTCCATATCTCGGAAACTATAAGAGATAATGCAATTTGGCAACCGGCAATGTAATTAGCATGCCGAATATTACTTGGAATGTGAATTGCAACTAAATCGCCAATAGATAATACCATTTTACAATTTGGGCCCAAGTTAGAAGCAGAGCCTAAGGTGTAAATTATCGATAGTCCATATCTCGGAAACTATAAGAGATAATGCAATTTGGCAACCGGCAATGTAATTAGCATGCCGAATATTACTTGGAATGTGAATTGGAACGAAATCGCCAATAGATAAGACCATTTTACAATTTGGGCCCAAGTTAGAAGCAGAGCCTAAGGTGTAAATTATCGATAGTCCATATCTCGGAAACTATAAGAGATAATGCAATTTGGCAACCGGCAATGTAATTAGCATGCCGAATATTACTTGGAATGTGAATTGCAACTAAATCGCCAATAGATAATACCATTTTACAATTTGGGCCCAAGTTAGAAGCAGAGCCTAAGGTGTAAATTATCGATAGTCCATATCTCGGAAACTATAAGAGATAATGCAATTTGGCAACCGGCAATGTAATTAGCATGCCGAATATTACTTGGAATGTGAATTGGAACGAAATCGCCAATAGATAAGACCATTTTACAATTTGGGCCCAAGTTAGAAGCAGAGCCTAAGGTGTAAATTATCGATAGTCCATATCTCGGAAACTATAAGAAATAATGCAATTTGGCAACCGGCAATGTAATTAGCATGCCGAATATTACTTGGAATGTGAATTGGAACGAAATCGCCAATAGATAAGACCATTTTACAATTTGGGCCCAAGTTAGAAGCGGAGCCTAAGGTGTAAATTATCGATAGTCCATATCTCGGAAACTATAAGAGATAATGCAATTTGGCAACCGGCAATGTAATTAGCATGCCGAATATTACTTGGAATGTGAATTGGAACGAAATCGCCAATAGATAAGACCATTTTACAATTTGGGCCCAAGTTAGAAGCAGAGCCTAAGGTGTAAATTATCGATAGTCCATATCTCGGAAACTATAAGAGATAATGCAATTTGGCAACCGGCAATGTAATTAGCATGCCGAATATTACTCGGAATGTGAATTGGAACGAAATTGCCAATAGATAAAACCATTTTACAATTTGGGCCCAAGTTAGAAGCAGAGCCTAAGGTGTAAATTATTGATAGTCCATATCTCGGAAACTATAAGAGATAATGCAATTTCGCAACCGGCAATGTAATTAGCATGCCGAATATCACTTGGAATGTGAATTGGGACGAAATCGCCAATAGATAAGACCATTTTAAAATTTGGGCCCAAGTTAGAAGCAGAGCCTAAGGTGTAAATTATCGATAGTCCATATCTCGGAAACTATAAGAGATAATGCAATTTGGCAACCGGCAATGTAATTAGCATGCCGAATATTACTTGGAATGTGAATTGGAACGAAATCGCCAATAGATAAGACCATTTTACAATTTAAGCCCAAGTTAGAAGCAGAGCCTAAGGTGTAAATTATCGATAGTCCATATCTCGGAAACTATAAGAGATAATGCAATTTGGCAACCGGCAATGTAATTAGCATGCCGAATATTACTTGGAATGTGAATTGGAACGAAATCGCCAATAGGTAAGACCATTTTACAATTTGGGCCCAAGTTAGAAGCAGAGCCTAAGGTGTAAATTATCGATAGTCCATATCTCGGAAACTATAAGAGATAATTCAATTTGGCAACCGGCAATGTAATTAGCATGCCGAATATTACTTGGAATGTGAATTGGAACGAAATCGCCAATAGATAAGGCCATTTTACAATTTGGGCCCAAGTTAGAAGCAGAGCCTAAGGTGTAAATTATTGATAGTCCATATCTCGGAAACTATAAGAGATAATGCAATTTGGCAACCGGCAATGTAATTAGCATGCCGAATATTACTTGGAATGTGAATTGGAACGAAATCGCCAATAGAGAAGACCATTTTACAATTTGGGCCCAAGTTAGAAGCAGAGCCTAAGGTGTAAATTATCGATAGTCCATATCTCGGAAACTATAAGAGATAATGCAATTTGGCAACCGGCAATGTAATTAGCATGCCGAATATTACTTGGAATGTGAATTGGAACGAAATCGCCAATAGAGAAGACCATTTTACAATTTGGGCCCAAGTTAGAAGCAGAGCCTAAGGTGTAAATTATCGATAGTCCATATCTCGGAAACTATAAGAGATAATGCAATTTGGCAACCGGCAATGTAATTAGCATGCCGAATATTACTTGGAATGTGAATTGGAACGAAATCGCCAATAGATAAGACCATTTTACAATTTGGGCCCAAGTTAGAAGCAGAGCCTAAGGTGTAAATTATCGATAGTCCATATCTCGGAAACTATAAGAGATAATTCTATTTGGCAACCGGCAATGTAATTAGCATGCCGGATATTACTTGGAATGTGAATTGGAACGAAATCGCCAATAGATAAGACCATTTTACAATTTGGGCCCAAGTTAGAAGCAGAGCCTAAGGTGTAAATTATCGATAGTCCATATCTCGGAAACTATAAGAGATAATGCAATTTGGCAACCGGCAATGTAATTAGCATGCCGAATATTACTTGGAATGTGAATTGGAACGAAATCGCCAATAGGTAAGACCATTTTACAATTTGGGCCCAAGTTAGAAGCAGAGCCTAAGGTGTAAATTATCGATAGTCCATATCTCTGAAACTATAAGAGATAATGCAATTTCGCAACCGGCAATGTAATTAGCATGCCGAATATTACTTGGAATGTGAATTGGGATGAAATCGCCAATAGATAACGCCATTTTACAATTTGGGCCCAAGTTAGAAGCAGAGCCTAAGGTGTAAATTATCGATAGTCCATATCTCGGAAACTATAAGAGATAATGCAATTTGGCAACCGGCAATGTAATTAGCATGCCGAATATTACTTGGAATGTGAATTGGAACGATATCGCCAATAGATAAGACCATTTTACAATTTGGGCCCAAGTTAGAAGCAGAGCCTAAGGTGTAAATTATTGATAGTCCATATCTCGGAAACTATAAGAGATAATGCAATTTCGCAACCGGCAATGTAATTAGCATGCCGAATATTACTTGGAGTGTGAATTGGAACGAAATCGCCAATAGATAAGACCATTTTACAATTTGGGCCCAAGTTAGAAGCAGAGCCTAAGGTGTAAATTATCGATAGTCCATATCTCGGAAACTATAAGAGATAATGCAATTTGGCAACCGGCAATGTAATTAGCATGCCGAATATTACTTGGAATGTGAATTGGAACGAAATCGTCAATAGATAAGACCATTTTACAATTTGGGCCCAAGTTAGAAGCAGAGCCTAAGGTGTAAATAATCGATAGTCCATATCTCGGAAACTATAAGAGATAATGCAATTTGGCAACCGGCAATGTAATTAGCATGCCGAATATTACTTGGAATGTGAATTGGAACGAAATCGCCAATAGATAAGACCATTTTACAATTTGGGCCCAAGTTAGAAGCAGAGCCTAAGGTGTAAATTATCGATAGTCCATATCTCGGAAACTCTAAGAAATAATGCAATTTGGCAACCGGCAATGTAATTAGCATGCCGAATATTACTTGGAATGTGAATTGGAACGAAATCGCCAATAGATAAGACCATTTTAAAATTTGGGCCCAAGTTAGAAGCAGAGCCTAAGGTGTAAATTATTGATAGTCCATATCTCGGAAACTATAAGAGATAATGCAATTTCGCAACCGGCAATGTAATTAGCTTGCCGAATATCACTTGGAATGTGAATTGGGACGAAATCGCCAATAGATAAGACCATTTTACAATTTGAGCCCAAGTTAGAAGCAGAGCCTAAGGTGTAAATTATCGATAGTCCATATCTCGGAAACTATAAGAGATAATGAAATTTGGCAACCGGCAATGTAATTAGCATGCCGAATATTACTTGCAATGTGAATTGGAACGAAATCGCCAATATATAAGACCATTTTATAATTTGGGGCCAAGTTAGAAGCAGAGCCTAAGGTGTAAATTATCGATAGTCCATATCTCGGAAACTATAAGAGATAATGCAATTTGGCAACCGGCAATGTAATTAGCATGCCGAATATTACTTGGAATGTTAATTGGAACGAAATCGCCAATAGGTAAGACCATTTTACAATTTGGGCCCAAGTTAGAAGCAGAGCCTAAGGTGTAAATTATCGATAGTCCATATCTCGGAAACTATAAGAGATAATTCAATTTGACAACCGGCATTGTAATTAGCATGCCGAATATTACTTGGAATGTGATTTGGAACGAAATCGCCAATAGATAAGACCATTTTACAATTTGGGCCCAAGTTAGAAGCAGAGCCTAAGGTGTAAATTATCGATAGTCCATATCTCGGAAACTATAAGAGATAATGCAATTTGGCAACCGGCAATGTAATTAGCATGCCGAATATTACTTGGAATGTGAATTGGAACGAAATCGCCAATAGATAAGACCATTTTACAATTTGGGCCCAAGTTAGAAGCAGAGCCTAAGGTGTAAATTATCGATAGTCCATATCTCGGAAACTATAAGAGATAATGCAATTTGGCAACCGGCAATGTAATTAGCATGCCGAATATTACTTGGAATGTGAATTGGAACGGAATCGCCAATAGATAAGACCATTTTACAATTTGGGCCCAAGTTAGAAGCAGAGCCTAAGGTGTAAATTATCGATAGTCCATATCTCGGAAACTATAAGAGATAATGCAATTTGGCAACCGGCAATGTAATTAGCATGCCGAATATTAATTGGAATGTGAATTGGAACGAAATCGCCAATAGATAAGACCATTTTACAATTTGGGCCCAAGTTAGAAGCAGAGCCTAAGGTGTAAATTATCGATAGTCCATATCTCGGAAACTATAAGAGATAATGCAATTTGGCAACCGGCAATGTAATTAGCATGCCGAATATTACTTGGAATGTGAATTGGAACGAAATCGCCAATAGGTAAGACCATTTTACAATTTGGGCCCAAGTTAGAAGCAGAGCCTAAGGTGTAAATTATCGGTAGTCCATATCTCGGAAACTATAAGAGATAATTCAATTTGGCAACCGGCAATGTAATTAGCATGCCGAATATTACTTGGAATGTGAATTGGAACGAAATCGCCAATAGATAAGGCCATTTTACAATTTGGGCCCAAGTTAGAAGCAGAGCCTAAGGTGTAAATTATTGATAGTCCATATCTCGGAAACTATAAGAGATAATGCAATTTGGCAACCGGCAATGTAATTAGCATGCCGAATATTACTTGGAATGTGAATTGGAACGAAATCGCCAATAGAGAAGACCATTTTACAATTTGGGCCCAAGTTAGAAGCAGAGCCTAAGGTGTAAATTATCGATAGTCCATATCTCGGAAACTATAAGAGATAATGCAATTTGGCAACCGGCAATGTAATTAGCATGCCGAATATTACTTGGAATGTGAATTGGAACGAAATCGCCAATAGATAAGACCATTTTACAATTTGGGCCCAAGTTAGAAGCAGAGCCTAAGGTGTAAATTATCGATAGTCCATATCTCGGAAACTATAAGAGGTAATGCAATTTGGCAACCGGCAATGTAATTAGCATGCCGAATATTACTTGGAATGTGAATTGGAACGAAATCGCCAATAGAGAAGACCATTTTACAATTTGGGCCCAAGTTAGAAGCAGAGCCTAAGGTGTAAATTATCGATAGTCCATATCTCGGAAACTATAAGAGATAATGCAATTTGGCAACCGGCAATGTAATTAGCATGCCGAATATTACTTGGAATGTGAATTGGAACGAAATCGCCAATAGATAAGACCATTTTACAATTTGGGCCCAAGTTAGAAGCAGAGCCTAAGGTGTAAATTATCGATAGTCCATATCTCGGAAACTATAAGAGATAATGCAATTTGGCAACCGGCAATGTAATTAGCATGCCGAATATTACTTGGAATGTGAATTGGAACGAAATCGCCAATAGATAAGACCATTTTACAATTTGGGCCCAAGTTAGAAGCAGAGCCTAAGGTGTAAATTATCGATAGTCCATATCTCGGAAACTATAAGAGATAATGCAATTTGGCAACCGGCAATGTAATTAGCATGCCGAATATTACTTGGAATGTGAATTGGAACGAAATCGCCAATAGATAAGACCATTTTACAATTTGGGCCCAAGTTAGAAGCAGAGCCTAAGGTGTAAATTATTGATAGTCCATATCTCGGAAACTATAAGAGATAATGCAATTTCGCAACCGGCAATGTAATTAGCATGCCGAATATTACTTGGAATGTGAATTGGAACGAAATCGCCAATAGATAAGACCATTTTACAATTTGGGCCCAAGTTAGAAGCAGAGCCTAAGGTGTAAATTATCGATAGTCCATATCTCGGAAACTATAAGAGATAATGCAATTTGGCAAACGGCAATGTAATTAGCAAGCCGAATATTACTTGGAATGTGAATTGGAACGAAATCGCCAATAGATAAGACCATTTTACAATTTGGGCCCAAGTTAGAAGCAGAGCCTAATGTGTAAATTATCGATAGTCCATATCTCGGAAACTATAAGAGATAATGCAATTTCGCATCCGGCAATGTAATTAGCATGCCGAATATATCTTGGAGTGTGAATTGGAACGAAATCGCCAATAGATAAGACCATTTTACAATTTGGGCCCAAGTTAGAAGCAGAGCCTAAGGTGTAAATTATCGATAGTCCATATCTCGGAAACTATAAGAGATAATGCAATTTGGCAACCGGCAATGTAATTAGCATGCCGAATATTACTTGGAATGTGAATTGGAACGAAATCGCCAATAGATAAGACCATTTTACAATTTGGGCCCAAGTTAGAAGCAGAGCCTAAGGTGTAAATTATTGATAGTCCATATCTCGGAAACTATAAGAGATAATGCAATTTCGCAACCGGCAATGTAATTAGCATGCCGAATATCACTTGGAATGTGAATTGGGACGAAATCGCCAATAGATAAGACCATTTTACACTTTGGGCCCAAGTTAGAAGCAGAGCCTAAGGTGTAAATTATCGATAGTCCATATCTCGGAAACTATAAGAGATAATGCAATTTGGCAACCGGCAATGTAATTAGCATGCCGAATATTACTTGGAATGTGAATTGGAACGAAAACGCCAATAGATAAGACCATTTTACAATTTGGGCCCAAGTTAGAAGCAGAGCCTAAGGTGTAAATTATCGATAGTCCATATCTCGGAAACTATAAGAGATAATGCAATTTCGCAACCGGCAATGTAATTAGCATGCCGAATATTACTTGGAGTGTGAATTGGAACGAAATCGCCAATAGATAAGACCATTTTACAATTTGGGCCCAAGTTAGAAGCAGAGCCTAAGGTGTAAATAATCGATAGTCCATATCTCGGAAACTATAAGAGATAATGCAATTTGGCAACCGGCAATGTAATTAGCATGCCGAATATTACTTGGAATGTGAATTGGAACGAAATCGCCAATAGATAAGACCATTTTACAATTTGGGCCCAAGTTAGAAGCAGAGCCTAAGGTGTAAATTATCGATAGTCCATATCTCGGAAACTATAAGAGATAATGCAATTTGGCAACCGGCAATGTAATTAGCATGCCGAATATTACTTGGAATGTGAATTGGAACGAAATCGCCAATAGATAAGACCATTTTACAATTTGGGCCCAAGTTAGAAGCAGAGCCTAAGGTGTAAATTATCGATAGTCCATATCTCGGAAACTATAAGAGATAATGCAATTTGGCAACCGGCAATGTAATTAGCATGCCGAATATTACTTGGAATGTGAATTGCAACTAAATCGCCAATAGATAATACCATTTTACAATTTGGGCCCAAGTTAGAAGCAGAGCCTAAGGTGTAAATTATCGATAGTCCATATCTCGGAAACTATAAGAGATAATGCAATTTGGCAACCGGCAATGTAATTAGCATGCCGAATATTACTTGGAATGTGAATTGGAACGAAATCGCCAATAGATAAGACCATTTTACAATTTGGGCCCAAGTTAGAAGCAGAGCCTAAGGTGTAAATTATCGATAGTCCATATCTCGGAAACTATAAGAGATAATGCAATTTGGCAACCGGCAATGTAATTAGCATGCCGAATATTACTTGGAATGTGAATTGGAACGAAATCGCCAATAGATAAGACCATTTTACAATTTGGGCCCAAGTTAGAAGCAGAACCTAAGGTGTAAATTATCGATAGTCCATATCTCGGAAACTATAAGAGATAATGCAATTTGGCAACCGGCAATGTAATTAGCATGCCGAATATTACTTGGAATGTGAATTGCAACTAAATCGCCAATAGATAAGACCATTTTACAATTTGGGCCCAAGTTAGAAGCAGAGCCTAAGGTGTAAATTATCGATAGTCCATATCTCGGAAACTATAAGAGATAATGCAATTTGGCAACCGGCAATGAAATTAGCATGCCGAATATTACTTGGAATGTGAATTGCAACTAAATCGCCAATAGATAAGACCATTTTACAATTTGGGCCCAAGTTAGAAGCAGAGCCTAAGGTGTAAATTATCGATAGTCCATATCTCGGAAACTATGAGAGATAATGCAATTTGGCAACCGGCAATGTAATTAGCATGCCGAATATTACTTGGAATGTGAATTGGAACGAAATCGCCAATAGATAAGACCATTTTACAATTTGGGCCCAAGTTAGAAGCAGAGCCTATGGTGTAAATAATCGACAGTCCATATCTCGGAAACTATAAGAGATAATGCAATTTGGCAACCGGCAATGTAATTAGCATACCGAATATTACTTGGAATGTGAATTGGAACGAAATCGCCAATAGATAAGACCATTTTACAATTTGGGCCCAAGTTAGAAGCAGAGCCTAAGGTGTAATTTATCGATAGTCCATATCTCGGAAACTATAAGAGTTAATGCAATTTGGCAACCGGCAATGTAATTAGCATGCCGAATATTACTTGGAATGTGAATTGGAACGAAATCGCCAATAGATAAGACCATTTTACAATTTGGGCCCAAGTTAGAAGCAGAGCCTAAGGTGTAAATTATCGATAGTCCATATCTCGGAAACTATAAGAGATAATGCAATTTGGCAACCGGCAATGTAATTAGCATGCCGAATATTACTTGGAATGTGAATTGGAACGAAATTGCCAATAGATAAGATCATTTTACAATTTGGGCCCAAGTTAGAAGCAGAGCCTAAGGTGTAAATTATCGATAGTCCATATCTCTGAAACTATAAGAGATAATGCAATTTCGCAACCGGCAATGTAATTAGCATGCCGAATATTACTTGGAATGTGAATTGGGACGAAATCGCCAATAGATAAGGCCATTTTACAATTTGGGCCCAAGTTAGAAGCAGAGCCTAAGGTGTAAATTATCGATAGTCCATATCTCGGAAACTATAAGAGATAATGCAATTTGGCAACCGGCAATGTAATTAGCATGCCGAATATTACTTGGAATGTGAATTGGAACGAAATCGCCAATAGATAAGACCATTTTACAATTTGGGCCCAAGTTAGAAGCAGAGCCTAAGGTGTAAATTATCGATAGTCCATATCTCGGAAACTATAAGAGATAATGCAATTTGGCAACCGGCAATGTAATTAGCATGCCGAATATTACTTGGAATGTGAATTGCAACTAAATCGCCAATAGATAAGACCATTTTACAATTTGGGCCCAAGTTAGAAGCAGAGCCTAAGGTGTAAATTATCGATAGTCCATATCTCGGAAACTATAAGAGATAATGCAATTTGGCAATCGGCAATGTAATTAGCATGCCGAATATTACTTGGAATGTGAATTGCAACTAAATCGCCAATAGATAAGACCATTTTACAATTTGGGCCCAAGTTAGAAGCAGAGCCTAAGGTGTAATTTATCGATAGTCCATATCTCGGAAACTATAAGAGATAATGCAATTTGGCAACCGGCAATGTAATTAGCATGCCGAATATTACTTGGAATGTGAATTGGAACGAAATTGCCAATAGATAAGATCATTTTACAATTTGGGCCCAAGTTAGAAGCAGAGCCTAAGGTGTAAATTATCGATAGTCCATATCTCTGAAACTATAAGAGATAATGCAATTTCGCAACCGGCAATGTAATTAGAATGCCGAATATTACTTGGAATGTGAATTGGGACGAAATCGCCAATAGATAAGGCCATTTTACAATTTGGGCCCAAGTTAGAAGCAGAGCCTAAGGTGTAAATTATCGATAGTCCATATCTCGGAAACTATAAGAGATAATGCAATTTGGCAACCGGCAATGTAATTAGCATGCCGAATATTACTTGGAATGTGAATTGGAACGAAATCGTCAATAGATAAGACCATTTTACAATTTGGGCCCAAGTTAGAAGCAGAGCCTAAGGTGTAAATTATTGATAATCCATATCTCGGAAACTATAAGAGATAATGCAATTTGGCAACCGGCAATGTAATTAGCATGCCGAATATTACTTGGAATGTGAATTGGAACGAAATCGCCAATAGATAAGACCATTTTACAATTTGGGCCCAAATTAGAAGCAGAGCCTAAGGTGTAAATTATCGATAGTCCATATCTCGGAAACTATAAGAGATAATGCAATTTGGCAACCGGCAATGTAATTAGCATGCCGAATATTACTTGGAATGTGAATTGGGACGAAATCGCCAATAGATAAGGCCATTTTACAATTTGGGCCCAAGTTAGAAGCAGAGCCTAAGGTGTAAATTATCGATAGTCCATATCTCTGAAACTATAAGAGATAATGCAATTTCGCAACCGGCAATGTAATTAGCATGCCGAATATTACTTGGAATGTGAATTGGGACGAAATCGCCAATAGATAAGGCCATTTTACAATTTGGGCCCAAGTTAGAAGCAGAGCCTAAGGTGTAAATTATCGATAGTCCATATCTCGGAAACTATAAGAGATAATGCAATTTGGCAACCGGCAATGTAATTAGCATGCCGAATATTACTTGGAATGTGAATTGGAACGAAATCGCCAATAGATAAGACCATTTTACAATTTGGGCCCAAATTAGAAGCAGAGCCTAAGGTGTAAATTATCGATAGTCCATATCTCGGAAACTATAAGAGATAATGCAATTTGGCAACCGGCAATGTAATTAGCATGCCGAATATTACTTGGAATGTGAATTGGAACGAAATTGCCAATAGATAAGATCATTTTACAATTTGGGCCCAAGTTAGAAGCAGAGCCTAAGGTGTAAATTATCGATAGTCCATATCTCTGAAACTATAAGAGATAATGCAATTTCGCAACCGGCAATGTAATTAGCATGCCGAATATTACTTGGAATGTGAATTGGGACGAAATCGCCAATAGATAAGGCCATTTTACAATTTGGGCCCAAGTTAGAAGCAGAGCCTAAGGTGTAAATTATCGATAGTCCATATCTCGGAAACTATAAGAGATAATGCAATTTGGCAACCGGCAATGTAATTAGCATGCCGAATATTACTTGGAATGTGAATTGGAACGAAATCGCCAATAGATAAGACCATTTTACAATTTGGGCCCAAGTTAGAAGCAGAGCCTAAGGTGTAAATTATCGATAGTCCATATCTCGGAAACTATAAGAGATAATGCAATTTGGCAACCGGCAATGTAATTAGCATGCCGAATATTACTTGGAATGTGAATTGCAACTAAATCGCCAATAGATAAGACCATTTTACAATTTGGGCCCAAGTTAGAAGCAGAGCCTAAGGTGTAAATTATCGATAGTCCATATCTCGGAAACTATAAGAGATAATGCAATTTGGCAATCGGCAATGTAATTAGCATGCCGAATATTACTTGGAATGTGAATTGCAACTAAATCGCCAATAGATAAGACCATTTTACAATTTGGGCCCAAGTTAGAAGCAGAGCCTAAGGTGTAATTTATCGATAGTCCATATCTCGGAAACTATAAGAGATAATGCAATTTGGCAACCGGCAATGTAATTAGCATGCCGAATATTACTTGGAATGTGAATTGGAACGAAATTGCCAATAGATAAGATCATTTTACAATTTGGGCCCAAGTTAGAAGCAGAGCCTAAGGTGTAAATTATCGATAGTCCATATCTCTGAAACTATAAGAGATAATGCAATTTCGCAACCGGCAATGTAATTAGAATGCCGAATATTACTTGGAATGTGAATTGGGACGAAATCGCCAATAGATAAGGCCATTTTACAATTTGGGCCCAAGTTAGAAGCAGAGCCTAAGGTGTAAATTATCGATAGTCCATATCTCGGAAACTATAAGAGATAATGCAATTTGGCAACCGGCAATGTAATTAGCATGCCGAATATTACTTGGAATGTGAATTGGAACGAAATCGTCAATAGATAAGACCATTTTACAATTTGGGCCCAAGTTAGAAGCAGAGCCTAAGGTGTAAATTATTGATAATCCATATCTCGGAAACTATAAGAGATAATGCAATTTGGCAACCGGCAATGTAATTAGCATGCCGAATATTACTTGGAATGTGAATTGGAACGAAATCGCCAATAGATAAGACCATTTTACAATTTGGGCCCAAATTAGAAGCAGAGCCTAAGGTGTAAATTATCGATAGTCCATATCTCGGAAACTATAAGAGATAATGCAATTTGGCAACCGGCAATGTAATTAGCATGCCGAATATTACTTGGAATGTGAATTGGAACGAAATCGCCAATAGAGAAGACCATTTTACAATTTGGGCCCAAGTTAGAAGCAGAGCCTAAGGTGTAAATTATCGATAGTCCATATCTCGGAAACTATAAGAGATAATGCAATTTGGCAACCGGCAATGTAATTAGCATGCCGAATATTACTTGGAATGTGAATTGGAACGAAATCGCCAATAGATAAGACCATTTTACAATTTGGGCCCAAGTTAGAAGCAGAGCCTAAGGTGTAAATTATCGATAGTCCATATCTCGGAAACTATAAGAGATAATGCAATTTGGCAACCGGCAATGTAATTAGCATGCCGAATATTACTTGGAATGTGAATTGGAACGAAATCGCCAATAGGTAAGACCATTTTACAATTTGGGCCCAAGTTAGAAGCAGAGCCTAAGGTGTAAATTATCGATAGTCCATATCTCTGAAACTATAAGAGATAATGCAATTTCGCAACCGGCAATGTAATTAGCATGCCGAATATTACTTGGAATGTGAATTGGGATGAAATCGCCAATAGATAACGCCATTTTACAATTTGGGCCCAAGTTAGAAGCAGAGCCTAAGGTGTAAATTATCGATAGTCCATATCTCGGAAACTATAAGAGATAATGCAATTTGGCAACCGGCAATGTAATTAGCATGCCGAATATTACTTGGAAGGTGAATTGGAACGATATCGCCAATAGATAAGACCATTTTACAATTTGGGCCCAAGTTAGAAGCAGAGCCTAAGGTGTAAATTATTGATAGTCCATATCTCGGAAACTATAAGAGATAATGCAATTTCGCAACCGGCAATGTAATTAGCATGCCGAATATTACTTGGAGTGTGAATTGGAACGAAATCGCCAATAGATAAGACCATTTTACAATTTGGGCCCAAGTTAGAAGCAGAGCCTAAGGTGTAAATTATCGATAGTCCATATCTCGGAAACTATAAGAGATAATGCAATTTGGCAACCGGCAATGTAATTAGCATGCCGAATATTACTTGGAATGTGAATTGGAACGAAATCGTCAATAGATAAGACCATTTTACAATTTGGGCCCAAGTTAGAAGCAGAGCCTAAGGTGTAAATTATCGATAGTCCATATCTCGGAAACTATAAGAGATAATGCAATTTGGCAACCGGCAATGTAATTAGCATGCCGAATATTACTTGGAATGTGAATTGGAACGAAATCGCCAATAGATAAGACCATTTTACAATTTGGGCCCAAGTTAGAAGCAGAGCCTAAGGTGTAAATTATCGATAGTCCATATCTCGGAAACTATAAGAGATAATGCAATTTGGCAACCGGCAATGTAATTAGCATGCCGAATATTACTTGGAATGTGAATTGGAACGAAATCGCCAATAGATAAGACCATTTTACAATTTGGGCCCAAGTTAGAAGCAGAGCCTAAGGTGTAAATTATTGATAGTCCATATCTCGGAAACTATAAGAGATAATGCAATTTCGCAACCGGCAATGTAATTAGCATGCCGAATATCACTTGGAATGTGAATTGGGACGAAATCGCCAATAGATAAGACCATTTTACAATTTGGGCCCAAGTTAGAAGCAGAGCCTAAGGTGTAAATTATCGATAGTCCATATCTCGGAAACTATAAGAGATAATGCAATTTGGCAACCGGCAATGTAATTAGCATGCCGAATATTACTTGGAATGTGAATTGGAACGAAATCGCCAATAGATAAGACCATTTTACAATTTGGGCCCAAGTTAGAAGCAGAGCCTAAGGTGTAAATTATCGATAGTCCATATCTCGGAAACTATAAGAGATAATGCAATTTGGCAACCGGCAATGTAATTAGCATGCCGAATATTACTTGGAATGTGAATTGGAACGAAATCGCCAATAGATAAGACCATTTTACAATTTGGGCCCAAGTTAGAAGCAGAGCCTAAGGTGTAAATTATCGATAGTCCATATCTCGGAAACTATAAGAGATAATGCAATTTGGCAACCGGCAATGTAATTAGCATGCCGAATATTACTTGGAATGTGAATTGGAACGAAATCGCCAATAGATAAGACCATTTTACAATTTGGGCCCAAGTTAGAAGCAGAGCCTAAGGTGTAAATTATCGATAGTCCATATCTCGGAAACTATAAGAGATAATGCAATTTGGCAACCGGCAATGTAATTAGCATGCCGAATATTACTTGGAATGTGAATTGGAACGAAATCGCCAATAGATAAGACCATTTTACAATTTGGGCCCAAGTTAGAAGCAGAGCCTAAGGTGTAAATTATCGATAGTCCATATCTCGGAAACTATAAGAGATAATGCAATTTGGCAACCGGCAATGTAATTAGCATGCCGAATATTACTTGGAATGTGAATTGGAACGAAATCGCCAATAGATAAGACCATTTTACAATTTGGGCCCAAGTTAGAAGCAGAGCCTAAGGTGTAAATTATCGATAGTCCATATCTCGGAAACTATAAGAGATAATGCAATTTGGCAACCGGCAATGTAATTAGCATGCCGAATATTACTTGGAATGTGAATTGGAACGAAATCGCCAATAGATAAGACCATTTTACAATTTGGGCCCAAGTTAGAAGCAGAGCCTAAGGTGTAAATTATCGATAGTCCATATCTCGGAAACTATAAGAGATAATGCAATTTGGCAACCGGCAATGTAATTAGCATGCCGAATATTACTTGGAATGTGAATTGGAACGAAATCGCCAATAGATAAGACCATTTTACAATTTGGGCCCAAGTTAGAAGCAGAGCCTAAGGTGTAAATTATCGATAGTCCATATCTCGGAAACTATAAGAGATAATGCAATTTGGCAACCGGCAATGTAATTAGCATGCCGAATATTACTTGGAATGTGAATTGGAACGAAATCGCCAATAGATAAGACCATTTTACAATTTGGGCCCAAGTTAGAAGCAGAGCCTAAGGTGTAAATTATCGATAGTCCATATCTCGGAAACTATAAGAGATAATGCAATTTGGCAACCGGCAATGTAATTAGCATGCCGAATATTACTTGGAATGTGAATTGGAACGAAATCGCCAATAGATAAGACCATTTTACAATTTGGGCCCAAGTTAGAAGCAGAGCCTAAGGTGTAAATTATCGATAGTCCATATCTCGGAAACTATAAGAGATAATGCAATTTGGCAACCGGCAATGTAATTAGCATGCCGAATATTACTTGGAATGTGAATTGGAACGAAATCGCCAATAGATAAGACCATTTTACAATTTGGGCCCAAGTTAGAAGCAGAGCCTAAGGTGTAAATTATCGATAGTCCATATCTCGGAAACTATAAGAGATAATGCAATTTGGCAACCGGCAATGTAATTAGCATGCCGAATATTACTTGGAATGTGAATTGGAACGAAATCGCCAATAGATAAGACCATTTTACAATTTGGGCCCAAGTTAGAAGCAGAGCCTAAGGTGTAAATTATCGATAGTCCATATCTCGGAAACTATAAGAGATAATGCAATTTGGCAACCGGCAATGTAATTAGCATGCCGAATATTACTTGGAATGTGAATTGGAACGAAATCGCCAATAGATAAGACCATTTTACAATTTGGGCCCAAGTTAGAAGCAGAGCCTAAGGTGTAAATTATCGATAGTCCATATCTCGGAAACTATAAGAGATAATGCAATTTGGCAACCGGCAATGTAATTAGCATGCCGAATATTACTTGGAATGTGAATTGGAACGAAATCGCCAATAGATAAGACCATTTTACAATTTGGGCCCAAGTTAGAAGCAGAGCCTAAGGTGTAAATTATCGATAGTCCATATCTCGGAAACTATAAGAGATAATGCAATTTGGCAACCGGCAATGTAATTAGCATGCCGAATATTACTTGGAATGTGAATTGGAACGAAATCGCCAATAGATAAGACCATTTTACAATTTGGGCCCAAGTTAGAAGCAGAGCCTAAGGTGTAAATTATCGATAGTCCATATCTCGGAAACTATAAGAGATAATGCAATTTCGCAACCGGCAATGTAATTAGCATGCCGAATATTACTTGGAATGTGAATTGGAACGAAATCGCCAATAGATAAGACCATTTTACAATTTGGGCCCAAGTTAGAAGCAGAGCCTAAGGTGTAAATTATCGATAGTCCATATCTCGGAAACTATAAGAGATAATGCAATTTGGCAACCGGCAATGTAATTAGCATGCCGAATATTACTTGGAATGTGAATTGGAACGAAATCGCCAATAGATAAGACCATTTTACAATTTGGGCCCAAGTTAGAAGCAGAGCCTAAGGTGTAAATTATCGATAGTCCATATCTCGGAAACTATAAGAGATAATGCAATTTGGCAACCGGCAATGTAATTAGCAAGCCAAATATTACTTGGAATGTGAATTGGAACGAAATCGCCAATAGATAAGATCATTTTACAATTTGGGCCCAAGTTAGAAGCAGAGCCTAAGGTGTAAATTATGGATAGTCCATATCTCGGAAACTATAAGAGATAATGCAATTTGGCAACCGGCAATGTAATTAGCATGCCGAATATTACTTGGAATGTGAATTGGAACGAAATCGCCAATAGATAAGACCATTTTACAATTTGGGCCCAAGTTAGAAGCAGAGCCTAAGGTGTAAATTATTGATAGTCCATATCTCGGAAACTATAAGAGATAATGCAATTTCGCAACCGGCAATGTAATTAGCATGCCGAATATCACTTGGAATGTGAATTGGGACGAAATCGCCAATAGATAAGACCATTTTACACTTTGGGCCCAAGTTAGAAGCAGAGCCTAAGGTGTAAATTATCGATAGTCCATATCTCGGAAACTATAAGAGATAATGCAATTTGGCAACCGGCAATGTAATTAGCATGCCGAATATTACTTGGAATGTGAATTGGAACGAAAACGCCAATAGATAAGACCATTTTACAATTTGGGCCCAAGTTAGAAGCAGAGCCTAAGGTGTAAATTATCGATAGTCCATATCTCGGAAACTATAAGAGATAATGCAATTTCGCAACCGGCAATGTAATTAGCATGCCGAATATTACTTGGAGTGTGAATTGGAACGAAATCGCCAATAGATAAGACCATTTTACAATTTGGGCCCAAGTTAGAAGCAGAGCCTAAGGTGTAAATTATCGATAGTCCATATCTCGGAAACTATAAGAGATAATGCAATTTGGCAACCGGCAATGTAATTAGCATGCCGAATATTACTTGGAATGTGAATTGGAACGAAATCGCCAATAGATAAGACCATTTTACAATTTGGGCCCAAGTTAGAAGCAGAGCCTAAGGTGTAAATTATCGATAGTCCATATCTCGGAAACTATAAGAGATAATGCAATTTGGCAACCGGCAATGTAATTAGCATGCCGAATATTACTTGGAATGTGAATTGGAACGAAATCGCCAATAGATAAGACCATTTTACAATTTGGGCCCAAGTTAGAAGCAGAGCCTAAGGTGTAAATTATCGATAGTCCATATCTCGGAAACTATAAGAGATAATGCAATTTGGCAACCGGCAATGTAATTAGCATGCCGAATATTACTTGGAATGTGAATTGCAACTAAATCGCCAATAGATAAGACCATTTTACAATTTGGGCCCAAGTTAGAAGCAGAGCCTAAGGTGTAAATTATCGATAGTCCATATCTCGGAAACTATAAGAGATAATGCAATTTGGCAACCGGCAATGTAATTAGCATGCCGAATATTACTTGGAATGTGAATTGGAACGAAATCGCCAATAGATAAGACCATTTTACAATTTGGGCCCAAGTTAGAAGCAGAGCCTAAGGTGTAAATTATCGATAGTCCATATCTCGGAAACTATAAGAGATAATGCAATTTGGCAACCGGCAATGTAATTAGCATGCCGAATATTACTTGGAATGTGAATTGGAACGAAATCGCCAATAGATAAGACCATTTTACAATTTGGGCCCAAGTTAGAAGCAGAACCTAAGGTGTAAATTATCGATAGTCCATATCTCGGAAACTATAAGAGATAATGCAATTTGGCAACCGGCAATGTAATTAGCATGCCGAATATTACTTGGAATGTGAATTGCAACTAAATCGCCAATAGATAAGACCATTTTACAATTTGGGCCCAAGTTAGAAGCAGAGCCTAAGGTGTAAATTATCGATAGTCCATATCTCGGAAACTATAAGAGATAATGCAATTTGGCAACCGGCAATGAAATTAGCATGCCGAATATTACTTGGAATGTGAATTGCAACTAAATCGCCAATAGATAAGACCATTTTACAATTTGGGCCCAAGTTAGAAGCAGAGCCTAAGGTGTAAATTATCGATAGTCCATATCTCGGAAACTATGAGAGATAATGCAATTTGGCAACCGGCAATGTAATTAGCATGCCGAATATTACTTGGAATGTGAATTGGAACGAAATCGCCAATAGATAAGACCATTTTACAATTTGGGCCCAAGTTAGAAGCAGAGCCTATGGTGTAAATAATCGACAGTCCATATCTCGGAAACTATAAGAGATAATGCAATTTGGCAACCGGCAATGTAATTAGCATACCGAATATTACTTGGAATGTGAATTGGAACGAAATCGCCAATAGATAAGACCATTTTACAATTTGGGCCCAAGTTAGAAGCAGAGCCTAAGGTGTAATTTATCGATAGTCCATATCTCGGAAACTATAAGAGTTAATGCAATTTGGCAACCGGCAATGTAATTAGCATGCCGAATATTACTTGGAATGTGAATTGGAACGAAATCGCCAATAGATAAGACCATTTTACAATTTGGGCCCAAGTTAGAAGCAGAGCCTAAGGTGTAAATTATCGATAGTCCATATCTCGGAAACTATAAGAGATAATGCAATTTGGCAACCGGCAATGTAATTAGCATGCCGAATATTACTTGGAATGTGAATTGGAACGAAATCGCCAATAGATAAGACCATTTTACAATTTGGGCCCAAGTTAGAAGCAGAGCCTAAGGTGTAAATTATCGATAGTCCATATCTCGGAAACTATAAGAGATAATGCAATTTGGCAACCGGCAATGTAATTAGCATGCCGAATATTACTTGGAATGTGAATTGCAACTAAATCGCCAATAGATAAGACCATTTTACAATTTGGGCCCAAGTTAGAAGCAGAGCCTAAGGTGTAAATTATCGATAGTCCATATCTCGGAAACTATAAGAGATAATGCAATTTGGCAACCGGCAATGTAATTAGCATGCCGAATATTACTTGGAATGTGAATTGGAACGAAATCGCCAATAGATAAGACCATTTTACAATTTGGGCCCAAGTTAGAAGCAGAGCCTAAGGTGTAAATTATCGATAGTCCATATCTCGGAAACTATAAGAGATAATGCAATTTGGCAACCGGCAATGTAATTAGCATGCCGAATATTACTTGGAATGTGAATTGGAACGAAATCGCCAATAGATAAGACCATTTTACAATTTGGGCCCAAGTTAGAAGCAGAACCTAAGGTGTAAATTATCGATAGTCCATATCTCGGAAACTATAAGAGATAATGCAATTTGGCAACCGGCAATGTAATTAGCATGCCGAATATTACTTGGAATGTGAATTGCAACTAAATCGCCAATAGATAAGACCATTTTACAATTTGGGCCCAAGTTAGAAGCAGAGCCTAAGGTGTAAATTATCGATAGTCCATATCTCGGAAACTATAAGAGATAATGCAATTTGGCAACCGGCAATGAAATTAGCATGCCGAATATTACTTGGAATGTGAATTGCAACTAAATCGCCAATAGATAAGACCATTTTACAATTTGGGCCCAAGTTAGAAGCAGAGCCTAAGGTGTAAATTATCGATAGTCCATATCTCGGAAACTATGAGAGATAATGCAATTTGGCAACCGGCAATGTAATTAGCATGCCGAATATTACTTGGAATGTGAATTGGAACGAAATCGCCAATAGATAAGACCATTTTACAATTTGGGCCCAAGTTAGAAGCAGAGCCTATGGTGTAAATAATCGACAGTCCATATCTCGGAAACTATAAGAGATAATGCAATTTGGCAACCGGCAATGTAATTAGCATACCGAATATTACTTGGAATGTGAATTGGAACGAAATCGCCAATAGATAAGACCATTTTACAATTTGGGCCCAAGTTAGAAGCAGAGCCTAAGGTGTAATTTATCGATAGTCCATATCTCGGAAACTATAAGAGTTAATGCAATTTGGCAACCGGCAATGTAATTAGCATGCCGAATATTACTTGGAATGTGAATTGGAACGAAATCGCCAATAGATAAGACCATTTTACAATTTGGGCCCAAGTTAGAAGCAGAGCCTAAGGTGTAAATTATCGATAGTCCATATCTCGGAAACTATAAGAGATAATGCAATTTGGCAACCGGCAATGTAATTAGCATGCCGAATATTACTTGGAATGTGAATTGGAACGAAATTGCCAATAGATAAGATCATTTTACAATTTGGGCCCAAGTTAGAAGCAGAGCCTAAGGTGTAAATTATCGATAGTCCATATCTCTGAAACTATAAGAGATAATGCAATTTCGCAACCGGCAATGTAATTAGCATGCCGAATATTACTTGGAATGTGAATTGGGACGAAATCGCCAATAGATAAGGCCATTTTACAATTTGGGCCCAAGTTAGAAGCAGAGCCTAAGGTGTAAATTATCGATAGTCCATATCTCGGAAACTATAAGAGATAATGCAATTTGGCAACCGGCAATGTAATTAGCATGCCGAATATTACTTGGAATGTGAATTGGAACGAAATCGCCAATAGATAAGACCATTTTACAATTTGGGCCCAAGTTAGAAGCAGAGCCTAAGGTGTAAATTATCGATAGTCCATATCTCGGAAACTATAAGAGATAATGCAATTTGGCAACCGGCAATGTAATTAGCATGCCGAATATTACTTGGAATGTGAATTGGAACGAAATCGCCAATAGATAAGACTATTTTACAATTTGGGCCCAAGTTAGAAGCAGAGCCTAAGGTGTAAATTATCGATAGTCCATATCTCGGAAACTATAAGAGATAATGCAATTTGGCAACCGGCAATGTAATTAGCATGCCGAATATTACTTGGAATGTGAATTGCAACTAAATCGCCAATAGATAAGACCATTTTACAATTTGGGCCCAAGTTAGAAGCAGAGCCTAAGGTGTAAATTATCGATAGTCCATATCTCGGAAACTATAAGAGATAATGCAATTTGGCAACCGGCAATGTAATTAGCATGCCGAACATTACTTGGAATGTGAATTGGAACGAAATCGCCAATAGATAAGACCATTTTACAATTAGGGCCCAAGTTAGAAGCAGAGCCTAAGGTGTAAATTATCGATAGTCCATATCTCGGAAACTATAAGAGATAATGCAATTTGGCAACCGGCAATGTAACTAGCATGCCGAATATTACTTGGAATGTGAATTGGAACGAAATCGCCAATAGATAAGACCATTTTACAATTTGGGCCCAAGTTAGAAGCAGAGCCTAAGGTGTAAATTATCGATAGTCCATATCTCGGAAACTATAAGAGATAATGCAATTTGGCAACCGGCAATGTAATTAGCATGCCGAATATTACTTGGGATGTGAATTGCAACTAAATCGCCAATAGATAAGACCATTTTACAATTTGGGCCCAAGTTAGAAGCAGAGCCTAAGGTGTAAATTATCGATAGTCCATATCTCGGAAACTATAAGAGATAATGCAATTTGGCAACCGGCAATGTAAATAGCATGCCGAATATTACTTGGAATGTGAATTGGAACGAAATCGTCAATAGATAAGACCATTTTACAATTTGGGCCCAAGTTAGAAGCAGAGCCTAAGGTGTAAATTATTGATAATCCATATCTCGGAAACTATAAGAGATAATGCAATTTGGCAACCGGCAATATAATTAGCATGCCGAATATTACTTGGAATGTGAATTGGAACGAAATCGCCAATAGATAAGACCATTTTACAATTTGGGCCCAAATTAGAAGCAGAGCCTAAGGTGTAAATTATCGATAGTCCATATCTCGGAAACTATAAGAGATAATGCAATTTGGCAACCGGCAATGTAATTAGCATGCCGAATATTACTTGGAATGTGAATTGGAACGAAATCGCCAATAGATAAGACCATTTTACAATTTGGGCCCAAGTTAGAAGCAGAGCCTAAGGTGTAAATTATCGATAGTCCATATCTCGGAAACTATAAGAGATAATTCAATTTGGCAACCGGCAATGTAATTAGCATGCCGAATATTACTTGGAATGTGAATTGGAACGAAATCGCCAATAGATAAGACCATTTTACAATTTGGGCCCAAGTTAGAAGCAGAGCCTAAGGTGTAAATTATCGATAGTCCATATCTCGGAAACTATAAGAGATAATGCAATTTGGCAACCGGCAATGTAATTAGCATGCCGAATATTACTTGGAATGTGAATTGGAACGAAATCGCCAATAGATAAGACCATTTTACAATTTGGGCCCAAGTTAGAAGCAGAGCCTAAGGTGTAAATTATCGATAGTCCATATCTCGGAAACTATAAGAGATAATGCAATTTGGCAACCGGCAATGTAATTAGCATGCCGAATATTACTTGGAATGTGAATTGGAACGAAATTGCCAATAGATAAGACCATTTTACAATTTGGGCCCAAGTTAGAAGCAGAGCCTAAGGTGTAATTTATCGATAGTCCATATCTCGGAAACTATAAGAGTTAATGCAATTTGGCAACCGGCAATGTAATTAGCATGCCAAATATTACTTGGAATGTGAATTGGAACGAAATCGCCAATAGATAAGACCATTTTACAATTTGGGCCCAAGTTAGAAGCAGAGCCTAAGGTGTAAATTATCGATAGTCCATATCTCGGAAACTATAAGAGATAATGCAATTTGGCAACCGGCAATGTAATTAGCATGCCGAATATTACTTGGAATGTGAATTGGAACGAAATTGCCAATAGATAAGATCATTTTACAATTTGGGCCCAAGTTAGAAGCAGAGCCTAAGGTGTAAATTATCGATAGTCCATATCTCTGAAACTATAAGAGATAATGCAATTTCGCAACCGGCAATGTAATTAGCATGCCGAATATTACTTGGAATGTGAATTGGGACGAAATCGCCAATAGATAAGGCCATTTTACAATTTGGGCCCAAGTTAGAAGCAGAGCCTAAGGTGTAAATTATCGATAGTCCATATCTCGGAAACTATAAGAGATAATGCAATTTGGCAACCGGCAATGTAATTAGCATGCCGAATATTACTTGGAATGTGAATTGGAACGAAATCGTCAATAGATAAGACCATTTTACAATTTGGGCCCAAGTTAGAAGCAGAGCCTAAGGTGTAAATTATTGATAATCCATATCTCGGAAAATATAAGAGATAATGCAATTTGGCAACCGGCAATGTAATTAGCATGCCGAATATTACTTGGAATGTGAATTGGAACGAAATCGCCAATAGATAAGACCATTTTACAATTTGGGCCCAAGTTAGAAGCAGAGCCTATGGTGTAAATTATCGATAGTCCATATCTCGGAAACTATAAGAGATAATGCAATTTGGCAACCGGCAATGTAATTAGCATGCCGAATATTATTTGGAATGTGAATTGGAACGAAATCGCCAATAGATAAGACCATTTTACAATTTGGGCCCAAGTTAGAAGCAGAGCCTAAGGTGTAATTTATCGATAGTCCATATCTCGGAAACTATAAGAGTTAATGCAATTTGGCAACCGGCAATGTAATTAGCATGCCGAATATTACTTGGAATGTGAATTGGAACGAAATCGCCAATAGATAAGACCATTTTACAATTTGGGCCCAAGTTAGAAGCAGAGCCTAAGGTGTAAATTATCGATAGTCCATATCTCGGAAACTATAAGAGATAATGCAATTTGGCAACCGGCAATGTAATTAGCATGCCGAATATTACTTGGAATGTGAATTGGAACGAAATTGCCAATAGATAAGACCATTTTACAATTTGGGCCCAAGTTAGAAGCAGAGCCTAAGGTGTAATTTATCGATAGTCCATATCTCGGAAACTATAAGAGTTAATGCAATTTGGCAACCGGCAATGTAATTAGCATGCCAAATATTACTTGGAATGTGAATTGGAACGAAATCGCCAATAGATAAGACCATTTTACAATTTGGGCCCAAGTTAGAAGCAGAGCCTAAGGTGTAAATTATCGATAGTCCATATCTCGGAAACTATAAGAGATAATGCAATTTGGCAACCGGCAATGTAATTAGCATGCCGAATATTACTTGGAATGTGAATTGGAACGAAATTGCCAATAGATAAGATCATTTTACAATTTGGGCCCAAGTTAGAAGCAGAGCCTAAGGTGTAAATTATCGATAGTCCATATCTCTGAAACTATAAGAGATAATGCAATTTCGCAACCGGCAATGTAATTAGCATGCCGAATATTACTTGGAATGTGAATTGGGACGAAATCGCCAATAGATAAGGCCATTTTACAATTTGGGCCCAAGTTAGAAGCAGAGCCTAAGGTGTAAATTATCGATAGTCCATATCTCGGAAACTATAAGAGATAATTCAATTTGGCAACCGGCAATGTAATTAGCATGCCGAATATTACTTGGAATGTGAATTGGAACGAAATCGCCAATAGATAAGGCCATTTTACAATTTGGGCCCAAGTTAGAAGCAGAGCCTAAGGTGTAAATTATCGATAGTCCATATCTCGGAAACTATAAGAGATAATTCAATTTGGCAACCGGCAATGTAATTAGCATGCCGAATATTACTTGGAATGTGAATTGGAACGAAATCGCCAATAGGTAAGACCATTTTACAATTTGGGCCCAAGTTAGAAGCAGAGCCTAAGGTGTAAATTATCGATAGTCCATATCTCGGAAACTATAAGAGATAATGCAATTTGGCAACCGGCAATGTAATTAGCATGCCGAATATTACTTGGAATGTGAATTGGAACGAAATCGCCAATAGATAAGGCCATTTTACAATTTGGGCCCAAGTTAGAAGCAGAGCCTAAGGTGTAAATTATCGATAGTCCATATCTCGGAAACTATAAGAGATAATTCAATTTGGCAACCGGCAATGTAATTAGCATGCCGAATATCACTTGGAATGTGAATTGGGACGAAATCGCCAATAGATAAGACCATTTTAAAATTTGGGCCCAAGTTAGAAGCAGAGCCTAAGGTGTAAATTATCGATAGTCCATATCTCGGAAACTATAAGAGATAATGCAATTTGGCAACCGGCAATGTAATTAGCATGCCGAATATTACTTGGAATGTGAATTGGAACGAAATCGCCAATAGATAAGACCATTTTACAATTTAAGCCCAAGTTAGAAGCAGAGCCTAAGGTGTAAATTATCGATAGTCCATATCTCGGAAACTATAAGAGATAATGCAATTTGGCAACCGGCAATGTAATTAGCATGCCGAATATTACTTGGAATGTGAATTGGAACGAAATCGCCAATAGGTAAGACCATTTTACAATTTGGGCCCAAGTTAGAAGCAGAGCCTAAGGTGTAAATTATCGATAGTCCATATCTCGGAAACTATAAGAGATAATTCAATTTGGCAACCGGCAATGTAATTAGCATGCCGAATATTACTTGGAATGTGAATTGGAACGAAATCGCCAATAGATAAGGCCATTTTACAATTTGGGCCCAAGTTAGAAGCAGAGCCTAAGGTGTAAATTATTGATAGTCCATATCTCGGAAACTATAAGAGATAATGCAATTTGGCAACCGGCAATGTAATTAGCATGCCGAATATTACTTGGAATGTGAATTGGAACGAAATCGCCAATAGAGAAGACCATTTTACAATTTGGGCCCAAGTTAGAAGCAGAGCCTAAGGTGTAAATTATCGATAGTCCATATCTCGGAAACTATAAGAGATAATGCAATTTGGCAACCGGCAATGTAATTAGCATGCCGAATATTACTTGGAATGTGAATTGGAACGAAATCGCCAATAGATAAGACCATATTACAATTTGGGCCCAAGTTAGAAGCAGAGCCTAAGGTGTAAATTATCGATAGTCCATATCTCGGAAACTATAAGAGGTAATGCAATTTGGCAACCGGCAATGTAATTAGCATGCCGAATATTACTTGGAATGTGAATTGGAACGAAATCGCCAATAGAGAAGACCATTTTACAATTTGGGCCCAAGTTAGAAGCAGAGCCTAAGGTGTAAATTATCGATAGTCCATATCTCGGAAACTATAAGAGATAATGCAATTTGGCAACCGGCAATGTAATTAGCATGCCGAATATTACTTGGAATGTGAATTGGAACGAAATCGCCAATAGATAAGACCATTTTACAATTTGGGCCCAAGTTAGAAGCAGAGCCTAAGGTGTAAATTATCGATAGTCCATATCTCGGAAACTATAAGAGATAATTCTATTTGGCAACCGGCAATGTAATTAGCATGCCGGATATTACTTGGAATGTGAATTGGAACGAAATCGCCAATAGATAAGACCATTTTACAATTTGGGCCCAAGTTAGAAGCAGAGCCTAAGGTGTAAATTATCGATAGTCCATATCTCGGAAACTATAAGAGATAATGCAATTTGGCAACCGGCAATGTAATTAGCATGCCGAATATTACTTGGAATGTGAATTGGAACGAAATCGCCAATAGATAAGACGATTTTACAATTTGGGCCCAAGTTAGAAGCAGAACCTAAGATGTAAATTATCGATAGTCCATATCTCGGAAACTATAAGAGATAATGCAATTTGGCAACCGGCAATGTAATTAGCATGCCGAATATTACTTGGAATGTGAATTGGAACGAAATCGCCAATAGATAAGACCATTTTACAATTTGGGCCCAAGTTAGAAGCAGAGCCTAAGGTGTAAATTATCGATAGTCCATATCTCGGAAACTATAAGAGATAATGCAATTTGGCAACCGGCAATGTAATTAGCATGCCGAATATTACTTGGAATGTGAATTGGAACGAAATCGCCAATAGGTAAGACCATTTTACAATTTGGGCCCAAGTTAGAAGCAGAGCCTAAGGTGTAAATTATCGATAGTCCATATCTCTGAAACTATAAGAGATAATGCAATTTCGCAACCGGCAATGTAATTAGCATGCCGAATATTACTTGGAATGTGAATTGGGATGAAATCGCCAATAGATAACGCCATTTTACAATTTGGGCCCAAGTTAGAAGCAGAGCCTAAGGTGTAAATTATCGATAGTCCATATCTCGGAAACTATAAGAGATAATGCAATTTGGCAACCGGCAATGTAATTAGCATGCCGAATATTACTTGGAATGTGAATTGGAACGAAATCGCCAATAGATAAGACCATTTTACAATTTGGGCCCAAGTTAGAAGCAGAGCCTAAGGTGTAAATTATTGATAGTCCATATCTCGGAAACTATAAGAGATAATGCAATTTCGCAACCGGCAATGTAATTAGCATGCCGAATATTACTTGGAGTGTGAATTGGAACGAAATCGCCAATAGATAAGACCATTTTACAATTTGGGCCCAAGTTAGAAGCAGAGCCTAAGGTGTAAATTATCGATAGTCCATATCTCGGAAACTATAAGAGATAATGCAATTTGGCAACCGGTAATGTAATTAGCATGCCGAATATTACTTGGAATGTGAATTGGAACGAAATCGCCAATAGATAAGACCATTTTACAATTTGGGCCCAAGTTAGAAGCAGAGCCTAAGGTGTAAATTATCGGTAGTCCATATCTCGGAAACTATAAGAGATAATGCAATTTGGCAACCGGCAATGTAATTAGCATGCCGAATATTACTTGGAATGTGAATTGGAACGAAATCGTCAATAGATAAGACCATTTTACAATTTGGGCCCAAGTTAGAAGCAGAGCCTAAGGTGTAAATTATCGATAGTCCATATCTCGGAAACTATAAGAGATAATGCAATTTGGCAACCGGCAATGTAATTAGCATGCCGAATATTACTTGGAATGTGAATTGGAACGAAATCGCCAATAGATAAGACCATTTTACAATTTGGGCCCAAGTTAGAAGCAGAGCCTAAGGTGTAAATTATCGATAGTCCATATCTCGGAAACTCTAAGAGATAATGCAATTTGGCAACCGGCAATGTAATTAGCATGCCGAATATTACTTGGAATGTGAATTGGAACGAAATCGCCAATAGATAAGACCATTTTAAAATTTGGGCCCAAGTTAGAAGCAGAGCCTAAGGTGTAAATTATTGATAGTCCATATCTCGGAAACTATAAGAGATAATGCAATTTCGCAACCGGCAATGTAATTAGCTTGCCGAATATCACTTGGAATGTGAATTGGGACGAAATCGCCAATAGATAAGACCATTTTACAATTTGAGCCCAAGTTAGAAGCAGAGCCTAAGGTGTAAATTATCGATAGTCCATATCTCGGAAACTATAAGAGATAATGAAATTTGGCAACCGGCAATGTAATTAGCATGCCGAATATTACTTGCAATGTGAATTGGAACGAAATCGCCAATATATAAGACCATTTTATAATTTGGGGCCAAGTTAGAAGCAGAGCCTAAGGTGTAAATTATCGATAGTCCATATCTCGGAAACTATAAGAGATAATGCAATTTGGCAACCGGCAATGTAATTAGCATGCCGAATATTACTTGGAATGTTAATTGGAACGAAATCGCCAATAGGTAAGACCATTTTACAATTTGGGCCCAAGTTAGAAGCAGAGCCTAAGGTGTAAATTATCGATAGTCCATATCTCGGAAACTATAAGAGATAATTCAATTTGACAACCGGCAATGTAATTAGCATGCCGAATATTACTTGGAATGTGATTTGGAACGAAATCGCCAATAGATAAGACCATTTTACAATTTGGGCCCAAGTTAGAAGCAGAGCCTAAGGTGTAAATTATCGATAGTCCATATCTCGGAAACTATAAGAGATAATGCAATTTGGCAACCGGCAATGTAATTAGCATGCCGAATATTACTTGGAATGTGAATTGGAACGAAATCGCCAATAGATAAGACCATTTTACAATTTGGGCCCAAGTTAGAAGCAGAGCCTAAGGTGTAAATTATCGATAGTCCATATCTCGGAAACTATAAGAGATAATGCAATTTGGCAACCGGCAATGTAATTAGCATGCCGAATATTACTTGGAATGTGAATTGGAACGGAATCGCCAATAGATAAGACCATTTTACAATTTGGGCCCAAGTTAGAAGCAGAGCCTAAGGTGTAAATTATCGATAGTCCATATCTCGGAAACTATAAGAGATAATGCAATTTGGCAACCGGCAATGTAATTAGCATGCCGAATATTAATTGGAATGTGAATTGGAACGAAATCGCCAATAGATAAGACCATTTTACAATTTGGGCCCAAGTTAGAAGCAGAGCCTAAGGTGTAAATTATCGATAGTCCATATCTCGGAAACTATAAGAGATAATGCAATTTGGCAACCGGCAATGTAATTAGCATGCCGAATATTACTTGGAATGTGAATTGGAACGAAATCGCCAATAGGTAAGACCATTTTACAATTTGGGCCCAAGTTAGAAGCAGAGCCTAAGGTGTAAATTATCGGTAGTCCATATCTCGGAAACTATAAGAGATAATTCAATTTGGCAACCGGCAATGTAATTAGCATGCCGAATATTACTTGGAATGTGAATTGGAACGAAATCGCCAATAGATAAGGCCATTTTACAATTTGGGCCCAAGTTAGAAGCAGAGCCTAAGGTGTAAATTATTGATAGTCCATATCTCGGAAACTATAAGAGATAATGCAATTTGGCAACCGGCAATGTAATTAGCATGCCGAATATTACTTGGAATGTGAATTGGAACGAAATCGCCAATAGAGAAGACCATTTTACAATTTGGGCCCAAGTTAGAAGCAGAGCCTAAGGTGTAAATTATCGATAGTCCATATCTCGGAAACTATAAGAGATAATGCAATTTGGCAACCGGCAATGTAATTAGCATGCCGAATATTACTTGGAATGTGAATTGGAACGAAATCGCCAATAGATAAGACCATTTTACAATTTGGGCCCAAGTTAGAAGCAGAGCCTAAGGTGTAAATTATCGATAGTCCATATCTCGGAAACTATAAGAGGTAATGCAATTTGGCAACCGGCAATGTAATTAGCATGCCGAATATTACTTGGAATGTGAATTGGAACGAAATCGCCAATAGAGAAGACCATTTTACAATTTGGGCCCAAGTTAGAAGCAGAGCCTAAGGTGTAAATTATCGATAGTCCATATCTCGGAAACTATAAGAGATAATGCAATTTGGCAACCGGCAATGTAATTAGCATGCCGAATATTACTTGGAATGTGAATTGGAACGAAATCGCCAATAGATAAGACCATTTTACAATTTGGGCCCAAGTTAGAAGCAGAGCCTAAGGTGTAAATTATCGATAGTCCATATCTCGGAAACTATAAGAGATAATGCAATTTGGCAACCGGCAATGTAATTAGCATGCCGAATATTACTTGGAATGTGAATTGGAACGAAATCGCCAATAGATAAGACCATTTTACAATTTGGGCCCAAGTTAGAAGCAGAGCCTAAGGTGTAAATTATCGATAGTCCATATCTCGGAAACTATAAGAGATAATGCAATTTGGCAACCGGCAATGTAATTAGCATGCCGAATATTACTTGGAATGTGAATTGGAACGAAATCGCCAATAGATAAGACCATTTTACAATTTGGGCCCAAGTTAGAAGCAGAGCCTAAGGTGTAAATTATCGATAGTCCATATCTCGGAAACTATAAGAGATAATTCTATTTGGCAACCGGCAATGTAATTAGCATGCCGGATATTACTTGGAATGTGAATTGGAACGAAATCGCCAATAGATAAGACCATTTTACAATTTGGGCCCAAGTTAGAAGCAGAGCCTAAGGTGTAAATTATCGATAGTCCATATCTCGGAAACTATAAGAGATAATGCAATTTGGCAACCGGCAATGTAATTAGCATGCCGAATATTACTTGGAATGTGAATTGGAACGAAATCGCCAATAGATAAGACGATTTTACAATTTGGGCCCAAGTTAGAAGCAGAACCTAAGATGTAAATTATCGATAGTCCATATCTCGGAAACTATAAGAGATAATGCAATTTGGCAACCGGCAATGTAATTAGCATGCCGAATATTACTTGGAATGTGAATTGGAACGAAATCGCCAATAGATAAGACCATTTTACAATTTGGGCCCAAGTTAGAAGCAGAGCCTAAGGTGTAAATTATCGATAGTCCATATCTCGGAAACTATAAGAGATAATGCAATTTGGCAACCGGCAATGTAATTAGCATGCCGAATATTACTTGGAATGTGAATTGGAACGAAATCGCCAATAGGTAAGACCATTTTACAATTTGGGCCCAAGTTAGAAGCAGAGCCTAAGGTGTAAATTATCGATAGTCCATATCTCTGAAACTATAAGAGATAATGCAATTTCGCAACCGGCAATGTAATTAGCATGCCGAATATTACTTGGAATGTGAATTGGGATGAAATCGCCAATAGATAACGCCATTTTACAATTTGGGCCCAAGTTAGAAGCAGAGCCTAAGGTGTAAATTATCGATAGTCCATATCTCGGAAACTATAAGAGATAATGCAATTTGGCAACCGGCAATGTAATTAGCATGCCGAATATTACTTGGAATGTGAATTGGAACGAAATCGCCAATAGATAAGACCATTTTACAATTTGGGCCCAAGTTAGAAGCAGAGCCTAAGGTGTAAATTATTGATAGTCCATATCTCGGAAACTATAAGAGATAATGCAATTTCGCAACCGGCAATGTAATTAGCATGCCGAATATTACTTGGAGTGTGAATTGGAACGAAATCGCCAATAGATAAGACCATTTTACAATTTGGGCCCAAGTTAGAAGCAGAGCCTAAGGTGTAAATTATCGATAGTCCATATCTCGGAAACTATAAGAGATAATGCAATTTGGCAACCGGTAATGTAATTAGCATGCCGAATATTACTTGGAATGTGAATTGGAACGAAATCGCCAATAGATAAGACCATTTTACAATTTGGGCCCAAGTTAGAAGCAGAGCCTAAGGTGTAAATTATCGGTAGTCCATATCTCGGAAACTATAAGAGATAATGCAATTTGGCAACCGGCAATGTAATTAGCATGCCGAATATTACTTGGAATGTGAATTGGAACGAAATCGTCAATAGATAAGACCATTTTACAATTTGGGCCCAAGTTAGAAGCAGAGCCTAAGGTGTAAATTATCGATAGTCCATATCTCGGAAACTATAAGAGATAATGCAATTTGGCAACCGGCAATGTAATTAGCATGCCGAATATTACTTGGAATGTGAATTGGAACGAAATCGCCAATAGATAAGACCATTTTACAATTTGGGCCCAAGTTAGAAGCAGAGCCTAAGGTGTAAATTATCGATAGTCCATATCTCGGAAACTCTAAGAGATAATGCAATTTGGCAACCGGCAATGTAATTAGCATGCCGAATATTACTTGGAATGTGAATTGGAACGAAATCGCCAATAGATAAGACCATTTTAAAATTTGGGCCCAAGTTAGAAGCAGAGCCTAAGGTGTAAATTATTGATAGTCCATATCTCGGAAACTATAAGAGATAATGCAATTTCGCAACCGGCAATGTAATTAGCTTGCCGAATATCACTTGGAATGTGAATTGGGACGAAATCGCCAATAGATAAGACCATTTTACAATTTGAGCCCAAGTTAGAAGCAGAGCCTAAGGTGTAAATTATCGATAGTCCATATCTCGGAAACTATAAGAGATAATGAAATTTGGCAACCGGCAATGTAATTAGCATGCCGAATATTACTTGCAATGTGAATTGGAACGAAATCGCCAATATATAAGACCATTTTATAATTTGGGGCCAAGTTAGAAGCAGAGCCTAAGGTGTAAATTATCGATAGTCCATATCTCGGAAACTATAAGAGATAATGCAATTTGGCAACCGGCAATGTAATTAGCATGCCGAATATTACTTGGAATGTTAATTGGAACGAAATCGCCAATAGGTAAGACCATTTTACAATTTGGGCCCAAGTTAGAAGCAGAGCCTAAGGTGTAAATTATCGATAGTCCATATCTCGGAAACTATAAGAGATAATTCAATTTGACAACCGGCAATGTAATTAGCATGCCGAATATTACTTGGAATGTGATTTGGAACGAAATCGCCAATAGATAAGACCATTTTACAA
Source organism: Rhynchophorus ferrugineus (assembly GCF_030347505.1). Taxonomy (NCBI): domain Eukaryota; kingdom Metazoa; phylum Arthropoda; class Insecta; order Coleoptera; family Curculionidae; genus Rhynchophorus; species Rhynchophorus ferrugineus. Next base: position 238,140 of record NW_027472678.1, read on the forward strand.
TTTGGGCCCAAGTTAGAAGCAGAGCCTAAGGTGTAAATTATCGATAGTCCATATCTCGGAAACTATAAGAGATAATGCAATTTGGCAACCGGCAATGTAATTAGCATGCCGAATATTACTTGGAATGTGAATTGGAACGAAATCGCCAATAGATAAGACCATTTTACAATTTGGGCCCAAGTTAGAAGCAGAGCCTAAGGTGTAAATTATCGATAGTCCATATCTCGGAAACTATAAGAGATAATGCAATTTGGCAACCGGCAATGTAATTAGCATGCCGAATATTACTTGGAATGTGAATTGGAACGGAATCGCCAATAGATAAGACCATTTTACAATTTGGGCCCAAGTTAGAAGCAGAGCCTAAGGTGTAAATTATCGATAGTCCATATCTCGGAAACTATAAGAGATAATGCAATTTGGCAACCGGCAATGTAATTAGCATGCCGAATATTAATTGGAATGTGAATTGGAACGAAATCGCCAATAGATAAGACCATTTTACAATTTGGGCCCAAGTTAGAAGCAGAGCCTAAGGTGTAAATTATCGATAGTCCATATCTCGGAAACTATAAGAGATAATGCAATTTGGCAACCGGCAATGTAATTAGCATGCCGAATATTACTTGGAATGTGAATTGGAACGAAATCGCCAATAGGTAAGACCATTTTACAATTTGGGCCCAAGTTAGAAGCAGAGCCTAAGGTGTAAATTATCGGTAGTCCATATCTCGGAAACTATAAGAGATAATTCAATTTGGCAACCGGCAATGTAATTAGCATGCCGAATATTACTTGGAATGTGAATTGGAACGAAATCGCCAATAGATAAGGCCATTTTACAATTTGGGCCCAAGTTAGAAGCAGAGCCTAAGGTGTAAATTATTGATAGTCCATATCTCGGAAACTATAAGAGATAATGCAATTTGGCAACCGGCAATGTAATTAGCATGCCGAATATTACTTGGAATGTGAATTGGAACGAAATCGCCAATAGAGAAGACCATTTTACAATTTGGGCCCAAGTTAGAAGCAGAGCCTAAGGTGTAAATTATCGATAGTCCATATCTCGGAAACTATAAGAGATAATGCAATTTGGCAACCGGCAATGTAATTAGCATGCCGAATATTACTTGGAATGTGAATTGGAACGAAATCGCCAATAGATAAGACCATTTTACAATTTGGGCCCAAGTTAGAAGCAGAGCCTAAGGTGTAAATTATCGATAGTCCATATCTCGGAAACTATAAGAGGTAATGCAATTTGGCAACCGGCAATGTAATTAGCATGCCGAATATTACTTGGAATGTGAATTGGAACGAAATCGCCAATAGAGAAGACCATTTTACAATTTGGGCCCAAGTTAGAAGCAGAGCCTAAGGTGTAAATTATCGATAGTCCATATCTCGGAAACTATAAGAGATAATGCAATTTGGCAACCGGCAATGTAATTAGCATGCCGAATATTACTTGGAATGTGAATTGGAACGAAATCGCCAATAGATAAGACCATTTTACAATTTGGGCCCAAGTTAGAAGCAGAGCCTAAGGTGTAAATTATCGATAGTCCATATCTCGGAAACTATAAGAGATAATGCAATTTGGCAACCGGCAATGTAATTAGCATGCCGAATATTACTTGGAATGTGAATTGGAACGAAATCGCCAATAGATAAGACCATTTTACAATTTGGGCCCAAGTTAGAAGCAGAGCCTAAGGTGTAAATTATCGATAGTCCATATCTCGGAAACTATAAGAGATAATGCAATTTGGCAACCGGCAATGTAATTAGCATGCCGAATATTACTTGGAATGTGAATTGGAACGAAATCGCCAATAGATAAGACCATTTTACAATTTGGGCCCAAGTTAGAAGCAGAGCCTAAGGTGTAAATTATTGATAGTCCATATCTCGGAAACTATAAGGGATAATGCAATTTCGCAACCGGCAATGTAATTAGCATGCCGAATATCACTTGGAATGTGAATTGGGACGAAATCGCCAATAGATAAGACCATTTTACAATTTGGGCCTAAGTTAGAAGCAGAGCCTAAGGTGTAAATTATCGATAGTCCACATCTCGGAAACTATAAGAGATAATGCAATTTGGCAACCGGCAATGTAATTAGCATGCCGAATATTACTTGGAATGTGAATTGGAACGAAATCGCCAATAGATAAGACCATTTTACAATTTGGGCCCAAGTTAGAAGCAGAGCCTAAGGTGTAAATTATCGATAGTCCATATCTCGGAAACTATAAGAGATAATGCAATTTGGCAAACGGCAATGTAATTAGCAAGCCGAATATTACTTGGAATGTGAATTGGAACGAAATCGCCAATAGATAAGACCATTTTACAATTTGGGCCCAAGTTAGAAGCAGAGCCTAAGGTGTAAATTATCGATAGTCCATATCTCGGAAACTATAAGAGATAATGCAATTTCGCAACCGGCAATGTAATTAGCATGCCGAATATTACTTGGAGTGTGAATTGGAACGAAATCGCCAATAGATAAGACCATTTTACAATTTGGGCCCAAGTTAGAAGCAGAGCCTAAGGTGTAAATTATCGATAGTCCATATCTCGGAAACTATAAGAGATAATGCAATTTGGCAACCGGCAATGTAATTAGCATGCCGAATATTACTTGGAATGTGAATTGGAACGAAATCGCCAATAGATAAGACCATTTTACAATTTGGGCCCAAGTTAGAAGCAGAGCCTAAGGTGTAAATTATCGATAGTCCATATCTCGGAAACTATAAGAGATAATGCAATTTGGCAACCGGCAATGTAATTAGCATGCCGAATATTACTTGGAATGTGAATTGGAACGAAATCGCCAATAGATAAGACCATTTTACAATTTGGGCCCAAGTTAGAAGCAGAGCCTAAGGTGTAAATTATCGATAGTCCATATCTCGGAAACTATAAGAGATAATGCAATTTGGCAACCGGCAATGTAATTAGCATGCCGAATATTACTTGGAATGTGAATTGCAACTAAATCGCCAATAGATAAGACCATTTTACAATTTGGGCCCAAGTTAGAAGCAGAGCCTAAGGTGTAAATTATCGATAGTCCATATCTCGGAAACTATAAGAGATAATGCAATTTGGCAACCGGCAATGTAATTAGCAAGCCAAATATTACTTGGAATGTGAATTGGAACGAAATCGCCAATAGATAAGATCATTTTACAATTTGGGCCCAAGTTAGAAGCAGAGCCTAAGGTGTAAATTATGGATAGTCCATATCTCGGAAACTATAAGAGATAATGCAATTTGGCAACCGGCAATGTAATTAGCATGCCGAATATTACTTGGAATGTGAATTGGAACGAAATCGCCAATAGATAAGACCATTTTACAATTTGGGCCCAAGTTAGAAGCAGAGCCTAAGGTGTAAATTATTGATAGTCCATATCTCGGAAACTATAAGAGATAATGCAATTTCGCAACCGGCAATGTAATTAGCATGCCGAATATCACTTGGAATGTGAATTGGGACGAAATCGCCAATAGATAAGACCATTTTACACTTTGGGCCCAAGTTAGAAGCAGAGCCTAAGGTGTAAATTATCGATAGTCCATATCTCGGAAACTATAAGAGATAATGCAATTTGGCAACCGGCAATGTAATTAGCATGCCGAATATTACTTGGAATGTGAATTGGAACGAAAACGCCAATAGATAAGACCATTTTACAATTTGGGCCCAAGTTAGAAGCAGAGCCTAAGGTGTAAATTATCGATAGTCCATATCTCGGAAACTATAAGAGGTAATGCAATTTGGCAACCGGCAATGTAATTAGCATGCCGAATATTACTTGGAATGTGAATTGGAACGAAATCGCCAATAGAGAAGACCATTTTACAATTTGGGCCCAAGTTAGAAGCAGAGCCTAAGGTGTAAATTATCGATAGTCCATATCTCGGAAACTATAAGAGATAATGCAATTTGGCAACCGGCAATGTAATTAGCATGCCGAATATTACTTGGAATGTGAATTGGAACGAAATCGCCAATAGATAAGACCATTTTACAATTTGGGCCCAAGTTAGAAGCAGAGCCTAAGGTGTAAATTATCGATAGTCCATATCTCGGAAACTATAAGAGATAATGCAATTTGGCAACCGGCAATGTAATTAGCATGCCGAATATTACTTGGAATGTGAATTGGAACGAAATCGCCAATAGATAAGACCATTTTACAATTTGGGCCCAAGTTAGAAGCAGAGCCTAAGGTGTAAATTATCGATAGTCCATATCTCGGAAACTATAAGAGATAATGCAATTTGGCAACCGGCAATGTAATTAGCATGCCGAATATTACTTGGAATGTGAATTGGAACGAAATCGCCAATAGATAAGACCATTTTACAATTTGGGCCCAAGTTAGAAGCAGAGCCTAAGGTGTAAATTATTGATAGTCCATATCTCGGAAACTATAAGGGATAATGCAATTTCGCAACCGGCAATGTAATTAGCATGCCGAATATCACTTGGAATGTGAATTGGGACGAAATCGCCAATAGATAAGACCATTTTACAATTTGGGCCTAAGTTAGAAGCAGAGCCTAAGGTGTAAATTATCGATAGTCCACATCTCGGAAACTATAAGAGATAATGCAATTTGGCAACCGGCAATGTAATTAGCATGCCGAATATTACTTGGAATGTGAATTGGAACGAAATCGCCAATAGATAAGACCATTTTACAATTTGGGCCCAAGTTAGAAGCAGAGCCTAAGGTGTAAATTATCGATAGTCCATATCTCGGAAACTATAAGAGATAATGCAATTTGGCAAACGGCAATGTAATTAGCAAGCCGAATATTACTTGGAATGTGAATTGGAACGAAATCGCCAATAGATAAGACCATTTTACAATTTGGGCCCAAGTTAGAAGCAGAGCCTAAGGTGTAAATTATCGATAGTCCATATCTCGGAAACTATAAGAGATAATGCAATTTCGCAACCGGCAATGTAATTAGCATGCCGAATATTACTTGGAGTGTGAATTGGAACGAAATCGCCAATAGATAAGACCATTTTACAATTTGGGCCCAAGTTAGAAGCAGAGCCTAAGGTGTAAATTATCGATAGTCCATATCTCGGAAACTATAAGAGATAATGCAATTTGGCAACCGGCAATGTAATTAGCATGCCGAATATTACTTGGAATGTGAATTGGAACGAAATCGCCAATAGATAAGACCATTTTACAATTTGGGCCCAAGTTAGAAGCAGAGCCTAAGGTGTAAATTATCGATAGTCCATATCTCGGAAACTATAAGAGATAATGCAATTTGGCAACCGGCAATGTAATTAGCATGCCGAATATTACTTGGAATGTGAATTGGAACGAAATCGCCAATAGATAAGACCATTTTACAATTTGGGCCCAAGTTAGAAGCAGAGCCTAAGGTGTAAATTATCGATAGTCCATATCTCGGAAACTATAAGAGATAATGCAATTTGGCAACCGGCAATGTAATTAGCATGCCGAATATTACTTGGAATGTGAATTGCAACTAAATCGCCAATAGATAAGACCATTTTACAATTTGGGCCCAAGTTAGAAGCAGAGCCTAAGGTGTAAATTATCGATAGTCCATATCTCGGAAACTATAAGAGATAATGCAATTTGGCAACCGGCAATGTAATTAGCAAGCCAAATATTACTTGGAATGTGAATTGGAACGAAATCGCCAATAGATAAGATCATTTTACAATTTGGGCCCAAGTTAGAAGCAGAGCCTAAGGTGTAAATTATGGATAGTCCATATCTCGGAAACTATAAGAGATAATGCAATTTGGCAACCGGCAATGTAATTAGCATGCCGAATATTACTTGGAATGTGAATTGGAACGAAATCGCCAATAGATAAGACCATTTTACAATTTGGGCCCAAGTTAGAAGCAGAGCCTAAGGTGTAAATTATTGATAGTCCATATCTCGGAAACTATAAGAGATAATGCAATTTCGCAACCGGCAATGTAATTAGCATGCCGAATATCACTTGGAATGTGAATTGGGACGAAATCGCCAATAGATAAGACCATTTTACACTTTGGGCCCAAGTTAGAAGCAGAGCCTAAGGTGTAAATTATCGATAGTCCATATCTCGGAAACTATAAGAGATAATGCAATTTGGCAACCGGCAATGTAATTAGCATGCCGAATATTACTTGGAATGTGAATTGGAACGAAATCGCCAATAGATAAGACCATTTTACAATTTGGGCCCAAGTTAGAAGCAGAGCCTAAGGTGTAAATTATCGATAGTCCATATCTCGGAAACTATAAGAGATAATGCAATTTGGCAACCGGCAATGTAATTAGCATGCCGAATATTACTTGGAATGTGAATTGGAACGAAATCGCCAATAGATAAGACCATTTTACAATTTGGGCCCAAGTTAGAAGCAGAGCCTAAGGTGTAAATTATCGATAGTCCATATCTCGGAAACTATAAGAGATAATGCAATTTGGCAACCGGCAATGTAATTAGCATGCCGAATATTACTTGGAATGCGAATTGCAACTAAATCGCCAATAGATAAGACCATTTTACAATTTGGGCCCAAGTTAGAAGCAGAGCCTAAGGTGTAAATTATCGATAGTCCATATCTCGGAAACTATAAGAGATAATGCAATTTGGCAACCGGCAATGTAATTAGCATGCCGAATATTACTTGGAATGTGAATTGGAACGAAATCGCCAATAGATAAGACCATTTTACAATTTGGGCCCAAGTTAGAAGCAGAGCCTAAGGTGTAAATTATCGATAGTCCATATCTCGGAAACTATAAGAGATAATGCAATTTGGCAACCGGCAATGTAATTAGCATGCCGAATATTACTTGGAATGTGAATTGGAACGAAATCGCCAATAGATAAGACCATTTTACAATTTGGGCCCAAGTTAGAAGCAGAACCTAAGGTGTAAATTATCGATAGTCCATATCTCGGAAACTATAAGAGATAATGCAATTTGGCAACCGGCAATGTAATTAGCATGCCGAATATTACTTGGAATGTGAATTGCAACTAAATCGCCAATAGATAAGACCATTTTACAATTTGGGCCCAAGTTAGAAGCAGAGCCTAAGGTGTAAATTATCGATAGTCCATATCTCGGAAACTATAAGAGATAATGCAATTTGGCAACCGGCAATGAAATTAGCATGCCGAATATTACTTGGAATGTGAATTGCAACTAAATCGCCAATAGATAAGACCATTTTACAATTTGGGCCCAAGTTAGAAGCAGAGCCTAAGGTGTAAATTATCGATAGTCCATATCTCGGAAACTATGAGAGATAATGCAATTTGGCAACCGGCAATGTAATTAGCATGCCGAATATTACTTGGAATGTGAATTGGAACGAAATCGCCAATAGATAAGACCATTTTACAATTTGGGCCCAAGTTAGAAGCAGAGCCTATGGTGTAAATAATCGACAGTCCATATCTCGGAAACTATAAGAGATAATGCAATTTGGCAACCGGCAATGTAATTAGCATACCGAATATTACTTGGAATGTGAATTGGAACGAAATCGCCAATAGATAAGACCATTTTACAATTTGGGCCCAAGTTAGAAGCAGAGCCTAAGGTGTAATTTATCGATAGTCCATATCTCGGAAACTATAAGAGTTAATGCAATTTGGCAACCGGCAATGTAATTAGCATGCCGAATATTACTTGGAATGTGAATTGGAACGAAATCGCCAATAGATAAGACCATTTTACAATTTGGGCCCAAGTTAGAAGCAGAGCCTAAGGTGTAAATTATCGATAGTCCATATCTCGGAAACTATAAGAGATAATGCAATTTGGCAACCGGCAATGTAATTAGCATGCCGAATATTACTTGGAATGTGAATTGGAACGAAATCGCCAATAGATAAGACCATTTTACAATTTGGGCCCAAGTTAGAAGCAGAGCCTAAGGTGTAAATTATCGATAGTCCATATCTCGGAAACTATAAGAGATAATGCAATTTGGCAACCGGCAATGTAATTAGCATGCCGAATATTACTTGGAATGTGAATTGCAACTAAATCGCCAATAGATAAGACCATTTTACAATTTGGGCCCAAGTTAGAAGCAGAGCCTAAGGTGTAAATTATCGATAGTCCATATCTCGGAAACTATAAGAGATAATGCAATTTGGCAACCGGCAATGTAATTAGCATGCCGAATATTACTTGGAATGTGAATTGGAACGAAATCGCCAATAGATAAGACCATTTTACAATTTGGGCCCAAGTTAGAAGCAGAGCCTAAGGTGTAAATTATCGATAGTCCATATCTCGGAAACTATAAGAGATAATGCAATTTGGCAACCGGCAATGTAATTAGCATGCCGAATATTACTTGGAATGTGAATTGGAACGAAATCGCCAATAGATAAGACCATTTTACAATTTGGGCCCAAGTTAGAAGCAGAACCTAAGGTGTAAATTATCGATAGTCCATATCTCGGAAACTATAAGAGATAATGCAATTTGGCAACCGGCAATGTAATTAGCATGCCGAATATTACTTGGAATGTGAATTGCAACTAAATCGCCAATAGATAAGACCATTTTACAATTTGGGCCCAAGTTAGAAGCAGAGCCTAAGGTGTAAATTATCGATAGTCCATATCTCGGAAACTATAAGAGATAATGCAATTTGGCAACCGGCAATGAAATTAGCATGCCGAATATTACTTGGAATGTGAATTGCAACTAAATCGCCAATAGATAAGACCATTTTACAATTTGGGCCCAAGTTAGAAGCAGAGCCTAAGGTGTAAATTATCGATAGTCCATATCTCGGAAACTATGAGAGATAATGCAATTTGGCAACCGGCAATGTAATTAGCATGCCGAATATTACTTGGAATGTGAATTGGAACGAAATCGCCAATAGATAAGACCATTTTACAATTTGGGCCCAAGTTAGAAGCAGAGCCTATGGTGTAAATAATCGACAGTCCATATCTCGGAAACTATAAGAGATAATGCAATTTGGCAACCGGCAATGTAATTAGCATACCGAATATTACTTGGAATGTGAATTGGAACGAAATCGCCAATAGATAAGACCATTTTACAATTTGGGCCCAAGTTAGAAGCAGAGCCTAAGGTGTAATTTATCGATAGTCCATATCTCGGAAACTATAAGAGTTAATGCAATTTGGCAACCGGCAATGTAATTAGCATGCCGAATATTACTTGGAATGTGAATTGGAACGAAATCGCCAATAGATAAGACCATTTTACAATTTGGGCCCAAGTTAGAAGCAGAGCCTAAGGTGTAAATTATCGATAGTCCATATCTCGGAAACTATAAGAGATAATGCAATTTGGCAACCGGCAATGTAATTAGCATGCCGAATATTACTTGGAATGTGAATTGGAACGAAATTGCCAATAGATAAGATCATTTTACAATTTGGGCCCAAGTTAGAAGCAGAGCCTAAGGTGTAAATTATCGATAGTCCATATCTCTGAAACTATAAGAGATAATGCAATTTCGCAACCGGCAATGTAATTAGCATGCCGAATATTACTTGGAATGTGAATTGGGACGAAATCGCCAATAGATAAGGCCATTTTACAATTTGGGCCCAAGTTAGAAGCAGAGCCTAAGGTGTAAATTATCGATAGTCCATATCTCGGAAACTATAAGAGATAATGCAATTTGGCAACCGGCAATGTAATTAGCATGCCGAATATTACTTGGAATGTGAATTGGAACGAAATCGCCAATAGATAAGACCATTTTACAATTTGGGCCCAAGTTAGAAGCAGAGCCTAAGGTGTAAATTATCGATAGTCCATATCTCGGAAACTATAAGAGATAATGCAATTTGGCAACCGGCAATGTAATTAGCATGCCGAATATTACTTGGAATGTGAATTGGAACGAAATCGCCAATAGATAAGACTATTTTACAATTTGGGCCCAAGTTAGAAGCAGAGCCTAAGGTGTAAATTATCGATAGTCCATATCTCGGAAACTATAAGAGATAATGCAATTTGGCAACCGGCAATGTAATTAGCATGCCGAATATTACTTGGAATGTGAATTGCAACTAAATCGCCAATAGATAAGACCATTTTACAATTTGGGCCCAAGTTAGAAGCAGAGCCTAAGGTGTAAATTATCGATAGTCCATATCTCGGAAACTATAAGAGATAATGCAATTTGGCAACCGGCAATGTAATTAGCATGCCGAACATTACTTGGAATGTGAATTGGAACGAAATCGCCAATAGATAAGACCATTTTACAATTAGGGCCCAAGTTAGAAGCAGAGCCTAAGGTGTAAATTATCGATAGTCCATATCTCGGAAACTATAAGAGATAATGCAATTTGGCAACCGGCAATGTAACTAGCATGCCGAATATTACTTGGAATGTGAATTGGAACGAAATCGCCAATAGATAAGACCATTTTACAATTTGGGCCCAAGTTAGAAGCAGAGCCTAAGGTGTAAATTATCGATAGTCCATATCTCGGAAACTATAAGAGATAATGCAATTTGGCAACCGGCAATGTAATTAGCATGCCGAATATTACTTGGGATGTGAATTGCAACTAAATCGCCAATAGATAAGACCATTTTACAATTTGGGCCCAAGTTAGAAGCAGAGCCTAAGGTGTAAATTATCGATAGTCCATATCTCGGAAACTATAAGAGATAATGCAATTTGGCAACCGGCAATGTAATTAGCATGCCGAATATTACTTGGAATGTGAATTGGAACGAAATCGTCAATAGATAAGACCATTTTACAATTTGGGCCCAAGTTAGAAGCAGAGCCTAAGGTGTAAATTATTGATAATCCATATCTCGGAAACTATAAGAGATAATGCAATTTGGCAACCGGCAATATAATTAGCATGCCGAATATTACTTGGAATGTGAATTGGAACGAAATCGCCAATAGATAAGACCATTTTACAATTTGGGCCCAAATTAGAAGCAGAGCCTAAGGTGTAAATTATCGATAGTCCATATCTCGGAAACTATAAGAGATAATGCAATTTGGCAACCGGCAATGTAATTAGCATGCCGAATATTACTTGGAATGTGAATTGGAACGAAATCGCCAATAGATAAGACCATTTTACAATTTGGGCCCAAGTTAGAAGCAGAGCCTAAGGTGTAAATTATCGATAGTCCATATCTCGGAAACTATAAGAGATAATTCAATTTGGCAACCGGCAATGTAATTAGCATGCCGAATATTACTTGGAATGTGAATTGGAACGAAATCGCCAATAGATAAGACCATTTTACAATTTGGGCCCAAGTTAGAAGCAGAGCCTAAGGTGTAAATTATCGATAGTCCATATCTCGGAAACTATAAGAGATAATGCAATTTGGCAACCGGCAATGTAATTAGCATGCCGAATATTACTTGGAATGTGAATTGGAACGAAATCGCCAATAGATAAGACCATTTTACAATTTGGGCCCAAGTTAGAAGCAGAGCCTAAGGTGTAAATTATCGATAGTCCATATCTCGGAAACTATAAGAGATAATGCAATTTGGCAACCGGCAATGTAATTAGCATGCCGAATATTACTTGGAATGTGAATTGGAACGAAATTGCCAATAGATAAGACCATTTTACAATTTGGGCCCAAGTTAGAAGCAGAGCCTAAGGTGTAATTTATCGATAGTCCATATCTCGGAAACTATAAGAGTTAATGCAATTTGGCAACCGGCAATGTAATTAGCATGCCAAATATTACTTGGAATGTGAATTGGAACGAAATCGCCAATAGATAAGACCATTTTACAATTTGGGCCCAAGTTAGAAGCAGAGCCTAAGGTGTAAATTATCGATAGTCCATATCTCGGAAACTATAAGAGATAATGCAATTTGGCAACCGGCAATGTAATTAGCATGCCGAATATTACTTGGAATGTGAATTGGAACGAAATTGCCAATAGATAAGATCATTTTACAATTTGGGCCCAAGTTAGAAGCAGAGCCTAAGGTGTAAATTATCGATAGTCCATATCTCTGAAACTATAAGAGATAATGCAATTTCGCAACCGGCAATGTAATTAGCATGCCGAATATTACTTGGAATGTGAATTGGGACGAAATCGCCAATAGATAAGGCCATTTTACAATTTGGGCCCAAGTTAGAAGCAGAGCCTAAGGTGTAAATTATCGATAGTCCATATCTCGGAAACTATAAGAGATAATGCAATTTGGCAACCGGCAATGTAATTAGCATGCCGAATATTACTTGGAATGTGAATTGGAACGAAATCGTCAATAGATAAGACCATTTTACAATTTGGGCCCAAGTTAGAAGCAGAGCCTAAGGTGTAAATTATTGATAATCCATATCTCGGAAAATATAAGAGATAATGCAATTTGGCAACCGGCAATGTAATTAGCATGCCGAATATTACTTGGAATGTGAATTGGAACGAAATCGCCAATAGATAAGACCATTTACAATTTGGGCCCAAGTTAGAAGCAGAGCCTATGGTGTAAATTATCGATAGTCCATATCTCGGAAACTATAAGAGATAATGCAATTTGGCAACCGGCAATGTAATTAGCATGCCGAATATTATTTGGAATGTGAATTGGAACGAAATCGCCAATAGATAAGACCATTTTACAATTTGGGCCCAAGTTAGAAGCAGAGCCTAAGGTGTAATTTATCGATAGTCCATATCTCGGAAACTATAAGAGTTAATGCAATTTGGCAACCGGCAATGTAATTAGCATGCCGAATATTACTTGGAATGTGAATTGGAACGAAATCGCCAATAGATAAGACCATTTTACAATTTGGGCCCAAGTTAGAAGCAGAGCCTAAGGTGTAAATTATCGATAGTCCATATCTCGGAAACTATAAGAGATAATGCAATTTGGCAACCGGCAATGTAATTAGCATGCCGAATATTACTTGGAATGTGAATTGGAACGAAATTGCCAATAGATAAGACCATTTTACAATTTGGGCCCAAGTTAGAAGCAGAGCCTAAGGTGTAATTTATCGATAGTCCATATCTCGGAAACTATAAGAGTTAATGCAATTTGGCAACCGGCAATGTAATTAGCATGCCAAATATTACTTGGAATGTGAATTGGAACGAAATCGCCAATAGATAAGACCATTTTACAATTTGGGCCCAAGTTAGAAGCAGAGCCTAAGGTGTAAATTATCGATAGTCCATATCTCGGAAACTATAAGAGATAATGCAATTTGGCAACCGGCAATGTAATTAGCATGCCGAATATTACTTGGAATGTGAATTGGAACGAAATTGCCAATAGATAAGATCATTTTACAATTTGGGCCCAAGTTAGAAGCAGAGCCTAAGGTGTAAATTATCGATAGTCCATATCTCTGAAACTATAAGAGATAATGCAATTTCGCAACCGGCAATGTAATTAGCATGCCGAATATTACTTGGAATGTGAATTGGGACGAAATCGCCAATAGATAAGGCCATTTTACAATTTGGGCCCAAGTTAGAAGCAGAGCCTAAGGTGTAAATTATCGATAGTCCATATCTCGGAAACTATAAGAGATAATGCAATTTTGCAACCGGCAATGTAATTAGCATGCCGAATATTACTTGGAATGTGAATTGGAACGAAATCGTCAATAGATAAGACCATTTTACAATTTGGGCCCAAGTTAGAAGCAGAGCCTAAGGTGTAAATTATTGATAATCCATATCTCGGAAAATATAAGAGATAATGCAATTTGGCAACCGGCAATGTAATTAGCATGCCGAATATTACTTGGAATGTGAATTGGAACGAAATCGCCAATAGATAAGACCATTTTACAATTTGGGCCCAAATTAGAAGCAGAGCCTAAGGTGTAAATTATCGATAGTCCATATCTCGGAAACTATAAGAGATAATGCAATTTGGCAACCGGCAATGTAATTAGCATGCCGAATATTACTTGGAATGTGAATTGGAACGAAATCGCCAATAGATAAGACCATTTTACAATTTGGGCCCAAGTTAGAAGCAGAGCCTAAGGTGTAAATTATCGATAGTCCATATCTCGGAAACTATAAGAGATAATGCAATTTGGCAACCGGCAATGTAATTAGCATGCCGAATATTACTTGGAATGTGAATTGGAACGAAATCGCCAATAGATAAGACCATTTTACAATTTGGGCCCAAGTTAGAAGCAGAGCCTATGGTGTAAATTATCGATAGTCCATATCTCGGAAACTATAAGAGATAATGCAATTTGGCAACCGGCAATGTAATTAGCATGCCGAATATTACTTGGAATGTGAATTGGAACGAAATCGCCAATAGATAAGACCATTTTACAATTTGGGCCCAAGTTAGAAGCAGAGCCTAAGGTGTAATTTATCGATAGTCCATATCTCGGAAACTATAAGAGTTAATGCAATTTGGCAACCGGCAATGTATTTAGCATGCCGAATATTACTTGGAATGTGAATTGGAACGAAATCGCCAATAGATAAGACCATTTTACAATTTGGGCCCAAGTTAGAAGCAGAGCCTAAGGTGTAAATTATCGATAGTCCATATCTCGGAAACTATAAGAGATAATGCAATTTGGCAACCGGCAATGTAATTAGCATGCCGAATATTACTTGGAATGTGAATTGGAACGAAATTGCCAATAGATAAGACCATTTTTCAATTTGGGCCCAAGTTAGAAGCAGAGCCTAAGGTGTAAATTATCGATAGTTCATATCTCTGAAACAATAAAAGATAATGCAATTTCGCAACCGGCAATGTAATTAGCATGCCGAATATTACTTGGAATGTGAATTGGGACGAAATCGCCAATAGATAAGGCCATTTTACAATTTGGGCCCAAGTTAGAAGCAGAGCCTAAGGTGTAAATTATCGATAGTCCATATCTCGGAAACTATAAGAGATAATGCAATTTGGCAACCGGCAATGTAATTAGCATGCCGAATATTACTTGGAATGTGAATTGGAACGAAATCGTCAATAGATAAGACCATTTTACAATTTGGGCCCAAGTTAGAAGCAGAGCCTAAGGTGTAAATTATTGATAATCCATATCTCGGAAACTATAAGTGATAATGCAATTTGGCAACCGGCAATGTAATTAGCATGCCGAATATTACTTGGAATGTGAATTGGAACGAAATCGCCAATAGATTAGACCATTTTACAATTTGGGCCCAAATTAGAAGCAGAGCCTAAGGTGTAAATTATCGATAGTCCATATCTCGGAAACTATAAGTGATAATGCAATTTGGCAACCGGCAATGTAATTAGCATGCCGAATATTACTTGGAATGTGAATTGGAACGAAATCGCCAATAGATAAGACCATTTTACAATTTGGGCCCAAGTTAGAAGCAGAGCCTAAGGTGTAAATTATCGATAGTCCATATCTCGGAAACTATAAGAGATAATGCAATTTGGCAACCGGCAATGTAATTAGCATGCCGAATATTACTTGGAATGTGAATTGGAACGAAATCGCCAATAGATAAGACCATTTTACAATTTGGGCCCAAGTTAGAAGCAGAGCCTAAGGTGCAAATTATTGATAGTCCATATCTCGGAAACTATAAGAGATAATGCAATTTCGCAACCGGCAATGTAATTAGCATGCCGAATATCACTTGGAATGTGAATTGGGACGAAATCGCCAATAGATAAGACCATTTTACAATTTGGGCCCAAGTTAGAAGCAGAGCCTAAGGTGTAAATTATCGATAGTCCATATCTCGGAAACTATAAGAGATAATGCAATTTGGCAACCGGCAATGTAATTAGCATGCCGAATATTACTTGGAATGTGAATTGGAACGAAATCGCCAATAGATAAGACCATTTTACAATTTGGGCCCAAGTTAGAAGCAGAGCCTAAGGTGTAAATTATCGATAGTCCATATCTCGGAAACTATAAGAGATAATGCAATTTGGCAACCGGCAATGTAATTAGCATGCCGAATATTACTTGGAATGTGAATTGGAACGAAATCGCCAATAGATAAGACCATTTTACAATTTGGGCCCAAGTTAGAAGCAGAGCCTAAGGTGTAAATTATCGATAGTCCATATCTCGGAAACTATAAGAGATAATGCAATTTGGCAACCGGCAATGTAATTAGCATGCCGAATATTACTTGGAATGTGAATTGCAACTAAATCGCCAATAGATAAGACCATTTTACAATTTGGGCCCAAGTTAGAAGCAGAGCCTAAGGTGTAAATTATCGATAGTCCATATCTCGGAAACTATAAGAGATAATGCAATTTGGCAACCGGCAATGTAATTAGCAAGCCAAATATTACTTGGAATGTGAATTGGAACGAAATCGCCAATAGATAAGATCATTTTACAATTTGGGCCCAAGTTAGAAGCAGAGCCTAAGGTGTAAATTATGGATAGTCCATATCTCGGAAACTATAAGAGATAATGCAATTTGGCAACCGGCAATGTAATTAGCATGCCGAATATTACTTGGAATGTGAATTGGAACGAAATCGCCAATAGATAAGACCATTTTACAATTTGGGCCCAAGTTAGAAGCAGAGCCTAAGGTGTAAATTATTGATAGTCCATATCTCGGAAACTATAAGAGATAATGCAATTTCGCAACCGGCAATGTAATTAGCATGCCGAATATCACTTGGAATGTGAATTGGGACGAAATCGCCAATAGATAAGACCATTTTACACTTTGGGCCCAAGTTAGAAGCAGAGCCTAAGGTGTAAATTATCGATAGTCCATATCTCGGAAACTATAAGAGATAATGCAATTTGGCAACCGGCAATGTAATTAGCATGCCGAATATTACTTGGAATGTGAATTGGAACGAAAACGCCAATAGATAAGACCATTTTACAATTTGGGCCCAAGTTAGAAGCAGAGCCTAAGGTGTAAATTATCGATAGTCCATATCTCGGAAACTATAAGAGATAATGCAATTTCGCAACCGGCAATGTAATTAGCATGCCGAATATTACTTGGAGTGTGAATTGGAACGAAATCGCCAATAGATAAGACCATTTTACAATTTGGGCCCAAGTTAGAAGCAGAGCCTAAGGTGTAAATTATCGATAGTCCATATCTCGGAAACTATAAGAGATAATGCAATTTGGCAACCGGCAATGTAATTAGCATGCCGAATATTACTTGGAATGTGAATTGGAACGAAATCGCCAATAGATAAGACCATTTTACAATTTGGGCCCAAGTTAGAAGCAGAGCCTAAGGTGTAAATTATCGATAGTCCATATCTCGGAAACTATAAGAGATAATGCAATTTGGCAACCGGCAATGTAATTAGCATGCCGAATATTACTTGGAATGTGAATTGGAACGAAATCGCCAATAGATAAGACCATTTTACAATTTGGGCCCAAGTTAGAAGCAGAGCCTAAGGTGTAAATTATCGATAGTCCATATCTCGGAAACTATAAGAGATAATGCAATTTGGCAACCGGCAATGTAATTAGCATGCCGAATATTACTTGGAATGTGAATTGCAACTAAATCGCCAATAGATAAGACCATTTTACAGTTTGGGCCCAAGTTAGAAGCAGAGCCTAAGGTGTAAATTATCGATAGTCCATATCTCGGAAACTATAAGAGATAATGCAATTTGGCAACCGGCAATGTAATTAGCATGCCGAATATTACTTGGAATGTGAATTGGAACGAAATCGCCAATAGATAAGACCATTTTACAATTTGGGCCCAAGTTAGAAGCAGAGCCTAAGGTGTAAATTATCGATAGTCCATATCTCGGAAACTATAAGAGATAATGCAATTTGGCAACCGGCAATGTAATTAGCATGCCGAATATTACTTGGAATGTGAATTGGAACGAAATCGCCAATAGATAAGACCATTTTACAATTTGGGCCCAAGTTAGAAGCAGAACCTAAGGTGTAAATTATCGATAGTCCATATCTCGGAAACTATAAGAGATAATGCAATTTG
Source organism: Rhynchophorus ferrugineus (assembly GCF_030347505.1). NCBI lineage: Eukaryota > Metazoa > Arthropoda > Insecta > Coleoptera > Curculionidae > Rhynchophorus > Rhynchophorus ferrugineus. The sequence continues at coordinate 256,137 of NW_027472678.1, forward strand.
GCAACCGGCAATGTAATTAGCATGCCGAATATTACTTGGAATGTGAATTGCAACTAAATCGCCAATAGATAAGACCATTTTACAATTTGGGCCCAAGTTAGAAGCAGAGCCTAAGGTGTAAATTATCGATAGTCCATATCTCGGAAACTATAAGAGATAATGCAATTTGGCAACCGGCAATGAAATTAGCATGCCGAATATTACTTGGAATGTGAATTGCAACTAAATCGCCAATAGATAAGACCATTTTACAATTTGGGCCCAAGTTAGAAGCAGAGCCTAAGGTGTAAATTATCGATAGTCCATATCTCGGAAACTATGAGAGATAATGCAATTTGGCAACCGGCAATGTAATTAGCATGCCGAATATTACTTGGAATGTGAATTGGAACGAAATCGCCAATAGATAAGACCATTTTACAATTTGGGCCCAAGTTAGAAGCAGAGCCTATGGTGTAAATAATCGACAGTCCATATCTCGGAAACTATAAGAGATAATGCAATTTGGCAACCGGCAATGTAATTAGCATACCGAATATTACTTGGAATGTGAATTGGAACGAAATCGCCAATAGATAAGACCATTTTACAATTTGGGCCCAAGTTAGAAGCAGAGCCTAAGGTGTAATTTATCGATAGTCCATATCTCGGAAACTATAAGAGTTAATGCAATTTGGCAACCGGCAATGTAATTAGCATGCCGAATATTACTTGGAATGTGAATTGGAACGAAATCGCCAATAGATAAGACCATTTTACAATTTGGGCCCAAGTTAGAAGCAGAGCCTAAGGTGTAAATTATCGATAGTCCATATCTCGGAAACTATAAGAGATAATGCAATTTGGCAACCGGCAATGTAATTAGCATGCCGAATATTACTTGGAATGTGAATTGGAACGAAATCGCCAATAGATAAGACCATTTTACAATTTGGGCCCAAGTTAGAAGCAGAGCCTAAGGTGTAAATTATCGATAGTCCATATCTCGGAAACTATAAGAGATAATGCAATTTGGCAACCGGCAATGTAATTAGCATGCCGAATATTACTTGGAATGTGAATTGCAACTAAATCGCCAATAGATAAGACCATTTTACAATTTGGGCCCAAGTTAGAAGCAGAGCCTAAGGTGTAAATTATCGATAGTCCATATCTCGGAAACTATAAGAGATAATGCAATTTGGCAACCGGCAATGTAATTAGCATGCCGAATATTACTTGGAATGTGAATTGGAACGAAATCGCCAATAGATAAGACCATTTTACAATTTGGGCCCAAGTTAGAAGCAGAGCCTAAGGTGTAAATTATCGATAGTCCATATCTCGGAAACTATAAGAGATAATGCAATTTGGCAACCGGCAATGTAATTAGCATGCCGAATATTACTTGGAATGTGAATTGGAACGAAATCGCCAATAGATAAGACCATTTTACAATTTGGGCCCAAGTTAGAAGCAGAACCTAAGGTGTAAATTATCGATAGTCCATATCTCGGAAACTATAAGAGATAATGCAATTTGGCAACCGGCAATGTAATTAGCATGCCGAATATTACTTGGAATGTGAATTGCAACTAAATCGCCAATAGATAAGACCATTTTACAATTTGGGCCCAAGTTAGAAGCAGAGCCTAAGGTGTAAATTATCGATAGTCCATATCTCGGAAACTATAAGAGATAATGCAATTTGGCAACCGGCAATGAAATTAGCATCCCGAATATTACTTGGAATGTGAATTGCAACTAAATCGCCAATAGATAAGACCATTTTACAATTTGGGCCCAAGTTAGAAGCAGAGCCTAAGGTGTAAATTATCGATAGTCCATATCTCGGAAACTATGAGAGATAATGCAATTTGGCAACCGGCAATGTAATTAGCATGCCGAATATTACTTGGAATGTGAATTGGAACGAAATCGCCAATAGATAAGACCATTTTACAATTTGGGCCCAAGTTAGAAGCAGAGCCTATGGTGTAAATAATCGACAGTCCATATCTCGGAAACTATAAGAGATAATGCAATTTGGCAACCGGCAATGTAATTAGCATACCGAATATTACTTGGAATGTGAATTGGAACGAAATCGCCAATAGATAAGACCATTTTACAATTTGGGCCCAAGTTAGAAGCAGAGCCTAAGGTGTAATTTATCGATAGTCCATATCTCGGAAACTATAAGAGTTAATGCAATTTGGCAACCGGCAATGTAATTAGCATGCCGAATATTACTTGGAATGTGAATTGGAACGAAATCGCCAATAGATAAGACCATTTTACAATTTGGGCCCAAGTTAGAAGCAGAGCCTAAGGTGTAAATTATCGATAGTCCATATCTCGGAAACTATAAGAGATAATGCAATTTGGCAACCGGCAATGTAATTAGCATGCCGAATATTACTTGGAATGTGAATTGGAACGAAATTGCCAATAGATAAGATCATTTTACAATTTGGGCCCAAGTTAGAAGCAGAGCCTAAGGTGTAAATTATCGATAGTCCATATCTCTGAAACTATAAGAGATAATGCAATTTCGCAACCGGCAATGTAATTAGCATGCCGAATATTACTTGGAATGTGAATTGGGACGAAATCGCCAATAGATAAGGCCATTTTACAATTTGGGCCCAAGTTAGAAGCAGAGCCTAAGGTGTAAATTATCGATAGTCCATATCTCGGAAACTATAAGAGATAATGCAATTTGGCAACCGGCAATGTAATTAGCATGCCGAATATTACTTGGAATGTGAATTGGAACGAAATCGCCAATAGATAAGACCATTTTACAATTTGGGCCCAAGTTAGAAGCAGAGCCTAAGGTGTAAATTATCGATAGTCCATATCTCGGAAACTATAAGAGATAATGCAATTTGGCAACCGGCAATGTAATTAGCATGCCGAATATTACTTGGAATGTGAATTGGAACGAAATCGCCAATAGATAAGACTATTTTACAATTTGGGCCCAAGTTAGAAGCAGAGCCTAAGGTGTAAATTATCGATAGTCCATATCTCGGAAACTATAAGAGATAATGCAATTTGGCAACCGGCAATGTAATTAGCATGCCGAATATTACTTGGAATGTGAATTGCAACTAAATCGCCAATAGATAAGACCATTTTACAATTTGGGCCCAAGTTAGAAGCAGAGCCTAAGGTGTAAATTATCGATAGTCCATATCTCGGAAACTATAAGAGATAATGCAATTTGGCAACCGGCAATGTAATTAGCATGCCGAACATTACTTGGAATGTGAATTGGAACGAAATCGCCAATAGATAAGACCATTTTACAATTAGGGCCCAAGTTAGAAGCAGAGCCTAAGGTGTAAATTATCGATAGTCCATATCTCGGAAACTATAAGAGATAATGCAATTTGGCAACCGGCAATGTAATTAGCATGCCGAATATTACTTGGAATGTGAATTGGAACGAAATCGCCAATAGATAAGACCATTTTACAATTTGGGCCCAAGTTAGAAGCAGAGCCTAAGGTGTAAATTATCGATAGTCCATATCTCGGAAACTATAAGAGATAATGCAATTTGGCAACCGGCAATGTAATTAGCATGCCGAATATTACTTGGGATGTGAATTGCAACTAAATCGCCAATAGATAAGACCATTTTACAATTTGGGCCCAAGTTAGAAGCAGAGCCTAAGGTGTAAATTATCGATAGTCCATATCTCGGAAACTATAAGAGATAATGCAATTTGGCAATCGGCAATGTAATTAGCATGCCGAATATTACTTGGAATGTGAATTGCAACTAAATCGCCAATAGATAAGACCATTTTACAATTTGGGCCCAAGTTAGAAGCAGAGCCTAAGGTGTAATTTATCGATAGTCCATATCTCGGAAACTATAAGAGATAATGCAATTTGGCAACCGGCAATGTAATTAGCATGCCGAATATTACTTGGAATGTGAATTGGAACGAAATTGCCAATAGATAAGATCATTTTACAATTTGGGCCCAAGTTAGAAGCAGAGCCTAAGGTGTAAATTATCGATAGTCCATATCTCTGAAACTATAAGAGATAATGCAATTTCGCAACCGGCAATGTAATTAGAATGCCGAATATTACTTGGAATGTGAATTGGGACGAAATCGCCAATAGATAAGGCCATTTTACAATTTGGGCCCAAGTTAGAAGCAGAGCCTAAGGTGTAAATTATCGATAGTCCATATCTCGGAAACTATAAGAGATAATGCAATTTGGAAACCGGCAATGTAATTAGCATGCCGAATATTACTTGGAATGTGAATTGGAACGAAATCGTCAATAGATAAGACCATTTTACAATTTGGGCCCAAGTTAGAAGCAGAGCCTAAGGTGTAAATTATTGATAATCCATATCTCGGAAACTATAAGAGATAATGCAATTTGGCAACCGGCAATATAATTAGCATGCCGAATATTACTTGGAATGTGAATTGGAACGAAATCGCCAATAGATAAGACCATTTTACAATTTGGGCCCAAATTAGAAGCAGAGCCTAAGGTGTAAATTATCGATAGTCCATATCTCGGAAACTATAAGAGATAATGCAATTTGGCAACCGGCAATGTAATTAGCATGCCGAATATTACTTGGAATGTGAATTGGAACGAAATCGCCAATAGATAAGACCATTTTACAATTTGGGCCCAAGTTAGAAGCAGAGCCTAAGGTGTAAATTATCGAACATCCATATCTCGGAAACTATAAGAGATAATTCAATTTGGCAACCGGCAATGTAATTAGCATGCCGAATATTACTTGGAATGTGAATTGGAACGAAATCGCCAATAGATAAGACCATTTTACAATTTGGGCCCAAGTTAGAAGCAGAGCCTAAGGTGTAAATTATCGATAGTCCATATCTCGGAAACTATAAGAGATAATGCAATTTGGCAACCGGCAATGTAATTAGCATGCCGAATATTACTTGGAATGTGAATTGGAACGAAATCGCCAATAGATAAGACCATTTTACAATTTGGGCCCAAGTTAGAAGCAGAGCCTAAGGTGTAAATTATCGATAGTCCATATCTCGGAAACTATAAGAGATAATGCAATTTGGCAACCGGCAATGTAATTAGCATGCCGAATATTACTTGGAATGTGAATTGGAACGAAATTGCCAATAGATAAGACCATTTTACAATTTGGGCCCAAGTTAGAAGCAGAGCCTAAGGTGTAATTTATCGATAGTCCATATCTCGGAAACTATAAGAGTTAATGCAATTTGGCAACCGGCAATGTAATTAGCATGCCAAATATTACTTGGAATGTGAATTGGAACGAAATCGCCAATAGATAAGACCATTTTACAATTTGGGCCCAAGTTAGAAGCAGAGCCTAAGGTGTAAATTATCGATAGTCCATATCTCGGAAACTATAAGAGATAATGCAATTTGGCAACCGGCAATGTAATTAGCATGCCGAATATTACTTGGAATGTGAATTGGAACGAAATTGCCAATAGATAAGATCATTTTACAATTTGGGCCCAAGTTAGAAGCAGAGCCTAAGGTGTAAATTATCGATAGTCCATATCTCTGAAACTATAAGAGATAATGCAATTTCGCAACCGGCAATGTAATTAGCATGCCGAATATTACTTGGAATGTGAATTGGGACGAAATCGCCAATAGATAAGGCCATTTTACAATTTGGGCCCAAGTTAGAAGCAGAGCCTAAGGTGTAAATTATCGATAGTCCATATCTCGGAAACTATAAGAGATAATGCAATTTGGCAACCGGCAATGTAATTAGCATGCCGAATATTACTTGGAATGTGAATTGGAACGAAATCGTCAATAGATAAGACCATTTTACAATTTGGGCCCAAGTTAGAAGCAGAGCCTAAGGTGTAAATTATTGATAATCCATATCTCGGAAAATATAAGAGATAATGCAATTTGGCAACCGGCAATGTAATTAGCATGCCGAATATTACTTGGAATGTGAATTGGAACGAAATCGCCAATAGATAAGACCATTTTACAATTTGGGCCCAAGTTAGAAGCAGAGCCTATGGTGTAAATTATCGATAGTCCATATCTCGGAAACTATAAGAGATAATGCAATTTGGCAACCGGCAATGTAATTAGCATGCCGAATATTACTTGGAATGTGAATTGGAACGAAATCGCCAATAGATAAGACCATTTTACAATTTGGGCCCAAGTTAGAAGCAGAGCCTAAGGTGTAATTTATCGATAGTCCATATCTCGGAAACTATAAGAGTTAATGCAATTTGGCAACCGGCAATGTAATTAGCATACCGAATATTACTTGGAATGTGAATTGGAACGAAATCGCCAATAGATAAGACCATTTTACAATTTGGGCCCAAGTTAGAAGCAGAGCCTAAGGTGTAAATTATCGATAGTCCATATCTCGGAAACTATAAGAGATAATGCAATTTGGCAACCGGCAATGTAATTAGCATGCCGAATATTACTTGGAATGTGAATTGGAACGAAATTGCCAATAGATAAGACCATTTTACAATTTGGGCCCAAGTTAGAAGCAGAGCCTAAGGTGTAATTTATCGATAGTCCATATCTCGGAAACTATAAGAGTTAATGCAATTTGGCAACCGGCAATGTAATTAGCATGCCAAATATTACTTGGAATGTGAATTGGAACGAAATCGCCAATAGATAAGACCATTTTACAATTTGGGCCCAAGTTAGAAGCAGAGCCTAAGGTGTAAATTATCGATAGTCCATATCTCGGAAACTATAAGAGATAATGCAATTTGGCAACCGGCAATGTAATTAGCATGCCGAATATTACTTGGAATGTGAATTGGAACGAAATTGCCAATAGATAAGATCATTTTACAATTTGGGCCCAAGTTAGAAGCAGAGCCTAAGGTGTAAATTATCGATAGTCCATCTCTCTGAAACTATAAGAGATAATGCAATTTCGCAACCGGCAATGTAATTAGCATGCCGAATATTACTTGGAATGTGAATTGGGACGAAATCGCCAATAGATAAGGCCATTTTACAATTTGGGCCCAAGTTAGAAGCAGAGCCTAAGGTGTAAATTATCGATAGTCCATATCTCGGAAACTATAAGAGATAATGCAATTTGGCAACCGGCAATGTAATTAGCATGCCGAATATTACTTGGAATGTGAATTGGAACGAAATCGTCAATAGATAAGACCATTTTACAATTTGGGCCCAAGTTAGAAGCAGAGCCTAAGGTGTAAATTATTGATAATCCATATCTCGGAAAATATAAGAGATAATGCAATTTGGCAACCGGCAATGTAATTAGCATGCCGAATATTACTTGGAATGTGAATTGGAACGAAATCGCCAATAGATAAGACCATTTTACAATTTGGGCCCAAATTAGAAGCAGAGCCTAAGGTGTAAATTATCGATAGTCCATATCTCGGAAACTATAAGAGATAATGCAATTTGGCAACCGGCAATGTAATTAGCATGCCGAATATTACTTGGAATGTGAATTGGAACGAAATCGCCAATAGATAAGACCATTTTACAATTTGGGCCCAAGTTAGAAGCAGAGCCTAAGGTGTAAATTATCGATAGTCCATATCTCGGAAACTATAAGAGATAATGCAATTTGGCAACCGGCAATGTAATTAGCATGCCGAATATTACTTGGAATGTGAATTGGAACGAAATCGCCAATAGATAAGACCATTTTACAATTTGGGCCCAAGTTAGAAGCAGAGCCTATGGTGTAAATTATCGATAGTCCATATCTCGGAAACTATAAGAGATAATGCAATTTGGCAACCGGCAATGTAATTAGCATGCCGAATATTACTTGGAATGTGAATTGGAACGAAATCGCCAATAGATAAGACCATTTTACAATTTGGGCCCAAGTTAGAAGCAGAGCCTAAGGTGTAATTTATCGATAGTCCATATCTCGGAAACTATAAGAGTTAATGCAATTTGGCAACCGGCAATGTATTTAGCATGCCGAATATTACTTGGAATGTGAATTGGAACGAAATCGCCAATAGATAAGACCATTTTACAATTTGGGCCCAAGTTAGAAGCAGAGCCTAAGGTGTAAATTATCGATAGTCCATATCTCGGAAACTATAAGAGATAATGCAATTTGGCAACCGGCAATGTAATTAGCATGCCGAATATTACTTGGAATGTGAATTGGAACGAAATTGCCAATAGATAAGACCATTTTTCAATTTGGGCCCAAGTTAGAAGCAGAGCCTAAGGTGTAAATTATCGATAGTTCATATCTCTGAAACAATAAAAGATAATGCAATTTCGCAACCGGCAATGTAATTAGCATGCCGAATATTACTTGGAATGTGAATTGGGACGAAATCGCCAATAGATAAGGCCATTTTACAATTTGGGCCCAAGTTAGAAGCAGAGCCTAAGGTGTAAATTATCGATAGTCCATATCTCGGAAACTATAAGAGATAATGCAATTTGGCAACCGGCAATGTAATTAGCATGCCGAATATTACTTGGAATGTGAATTGGAACGAAATCGTCAATAGATAAGACCATTTTACAATTTGGGCCCAAGTTAGAAGCAGAGCCTAAGGTGTAAATTATTGATAATCCATATCTCGGAAACTATAAGTGATAATGCAATTTGACAACCGGCAATGTAATTAGCATGCCGAATATTACTTGGAATGTGAATTGGAACGAAATCGCCAATAGATTAGACCATTTTACAATTTGGGCCCAAATTAGAAGCAGAGCCTAAGGTGTAAATTATCGATAGACCATATCTCGGAAACTATAAGTGATAATGCAATTTGGCAACCGGCAATGTAATTAGCATGCCGAATATTACTTGGAATGTGAATTGGAACGAAATCGCCAATAGATAAGACCATTTTACAATTTGGGCCCAAGTTAGAAGCAGAGCCTAAGGTGTAAATTATCGATAGTCCATATCTCGGAAACTATAAGAGATAATGCAATTTGGCAACCGGCAATGTAATTAGCATGCCGAATATTACTTGGAATGTGAATTGGAACGAAATCGCCAATAGATAAGACCATTTTACAATTTGGGCCCAAGTTAGAAGCAGAGCCTAAGGTGCAAATTATTGATAGTCCATATCTCGGAAACTATAAGAGATAATGCAATTTCGCAACCGGCAATGTAATTAGCATGCCGAATATCACTTGGAATGTGAATTGGGACGAAATCGCCAATAGATAAGACCATTTTACAATTTGGGCCCAAGTTAGAAGCAGAGCCTAAGGTGTAAATTATCGATAGTCCATATCTCGGAAACTATAAGAGATAATGCAATTTGGCAACCGGCAATGTAATTAGCATGCCGAATATTACTTGGAATGTGAATTGGAACGAAATCGCCAATAGATAAGACCATTTTACAATTTGGGCCCAAGTTAGAAGCAGAGCCTAAGGTGTAAATTATCGATAGTCCATATCTCGGAAACTATAAGAGATAATGCAATTTGGCAACCGGCAATGTAATTAGCATGCCGAATATTACTTGGAATGTGAATTGGGACGAAATCGCCAATAGATAAGACCATTTTACAATTTGGGCCCAAGTTAGAAGCAGAGCCTAAGGTGTAAATTATCGATAGTCCATATCTCGGAAACTATAAGAGATAATGCAATTTGGCAACCGGCAATGTAATTAGCATGCCGAATATTACTTGGAATGTGAATTGGAACGAAATCGCCAATAGATAAGACCATTTTACAATTTGGGCCCAAGTTAGAAGCCGAGCCTAAGGTGAAATTATCGATAGTCCTTATCTCGGAAACTATAAGAGATAATGCAATTTGGCAACCGGCAATGTAATTAGCATGCCGAATATTACTTGGAATGTGAATTGGAATGAAATCGCCAATAGATAAGACCATTTTACAATTTGGGCCCAAGTTAGAAGCAGAGCCTACGGTGTAAATTATCGATAGTCCATATCTCGGAAACTATAAGAGATAATGCAATTTGGCAACCGGCAATGTAATTAGCATGCCGAATATTACTTGGGATGTGAATTGCAACTAAATCGCCAATAGATAAGACCATTTTACAATTTGGGCCCAAGTTAGAAGCAGAGCCTAAGGTGTAAATTATCGATAGTCCATATCTCGGAAACTATAAGAGTTAATGCAATTTGGCAACCGGCAATGTAATTAGCATGCCGAATATTACTTGGAATGTGAATTGGAACGAAATCGCCAATAGATAAGACCATTTTACAATTTGGGCCCAAGTTAGAAGCAGAGCCTAAGGTGTAAATTATCGATAGTCCATATCTCGGAAACTATAAGAGATAATGCAATTTGGCAACCGGCAATGTAACTAGCATGCCGAATATTACTTGGAATGTGAATTGGAACGAAATCGCCAATAGATAAGACCATTTTACAATTTGGGCCCAAGTTAGAAGCAGAGCCTAAGGTGTAAATTATCGATAGTCCATATCTCGGAAACTATAAGAGATAATGCAATTTGGCAACCGGCAATGTAATTAGCATGCCGAATATTACTTGGGATGTGAATTGCAACTAAATCGCCAATAGATAAGACCATTTTACAATTTGGGCCCAAGTTAGAAGCAGAGCCTAAGGTGTAAATTATCGATAGTCCATATCTCGGAAACTATAAGAGATAATGCAATTTGGCAACCGGCAATGTAAATAGCATGCCGAATATTACTTGGAATGTGAATTGGAACGAAATCGTCAATAGATAAGACCATTTTACAATTTGGGCCCAAGTTAGAAGCAGAGCCTAAGGTGTAAATTATTGATAATCCATATCTCGGAAACTATAAGAGATAATGCAATTTGGCAACCGGCAATATAATTAGCATGCCGAATATTACTTGGAATGTGAATTGGAACGAAATCGCCAATAGATAAGACCATTTTACAATTTGGGCCCAAATTAGAAGCAGAGCCTAAGGTGTAAATTATCGATAGTCCATATCTCGGAAACTATAAGAGATAATGCAATTTGGCAACCGGCAATGTAATTAGCATGCCGAATATTACTTGGAATGTGAATTGGAACGAAATCGCCAATAGATAAGACCATTTTACAATTTGGGCCCAAGTTAGAAGCAGAGCCTAAGGTGTAAATTATCGATAGTCCATATCTCGGAAACTATAAGAGATAATTCAATTTGGCAACCGGCAATGTAATTAGCATGCCGAATATTACTTGGAATGTGAATTGGAACGAAATCGCCAATAGATAAGACCATTTTACAATTTGGGCCCAAGTTAGAAGCAGAGCCTAAGGTGTAAATTATCGATAGTCCATATCTCGGAAACTATAAGAGATAATGCAATTTGGCAACCGGCAATGTAATTAGCATGCCGAATATTACTTGGAATGTGAATTGGAACGAAATCGCCAATAGATAAGACCATTTTACAATTTGGGCCCAAGTTAGAAGCAGAGCCTAAGGTGTAAATTATCGATAGTCCATATCTCGGAAACTATAAGAGATAATGCAATTTGGCAACCGGCAATGTAATTAGCATGCCGAATATTACTTGGAATGTGAATTGGAACGAAATTGCCAATAGATAAGACCATTTTACAATTTGGGCCCAAGTTAGAAGCAGAGCCTAAGGTGTAATTTATCGATAGTCCATATCTCGGAAACTATAAGAGTTAATGCAATTTGGCAACCGGCAATGTAATTAGCATGCCAAATATTACTTGGAATGTGAATTGGAACGAAATCGCCAATAGATAAGACCATTTTACAATTTGGGCCCAAGTTAGAAGCAGAGCCTAAGGTGTAAATTATCGATAGTCCATATCTCGGAAACTATAAGAGATAATGCAATTTGGCAACCGGCAATGTAATTAGCATGCCGAATATTACTTGGAATGTGAATTGGAACGAAATTGCCAATAGATAAGATCATTTTACAATTTGGGCCCAAGTTAGAAGCAGAGCCTAAGGTGTAAATTATCGATAGTCCATATCTCTGAAACTATAAGAGATAATGCAATTTCGCAACCGGCAATGTAATTAGCATGCCGAATATTACTTGGAATGTGAATTGGGACGAAATCGCCAATAGATAAGGCCATTTTACAATTTGGGCCCAAGTTAGAAGCAGAGCCTAAGGTGTAAATTATCGATAGTCCATATCTCGGAAACTATAAGAGATAATGCAATTTGGCAACCGGCAATGTAATTAGCATGCCGAATATTACTTGGAATGTGAATTGGAACGAAATCGTCAATAGATAAGACCATTTTACAATTTGGGCCCAAGTTAGAAGCAGAGCCTAAGGTGTAAATTATTGATAATCCATATCTCGGAAAATATAAGAGATAATGCAATTTGGCAACCGGCAATGTAATTAGCATGCCGAATATTACTTGGAATGTGAATTGGAACGAAATCGCCAATAGATAAGACCATTTTACAATTTGGGCCCAAGTTAGAAGCAGAGCCTATGGTGTAAATTATCGATAGTCCATATCTCGGAAACTATAAGAGATAATGCAATTTGGCAACCGGCAATGTAATTAGCATGCCGAATATTATTTGGAATGTGAATTGGAACGAAATCGCCAATAGATAAGACCATTTTACAATTTGGGCCCAAGTTAGAAGCAGAGCCTAAGGTGTAATTTATCGATAGTCCATATCTCGGAAACTATAAGAGTTAATGCAATTTGGCAACCGGCAATGTAATTAGCATGCCGAATATTACTTGGAATGTGAATTGGAACGAAATCGCCAATAGATAAGACCATTTTACAATTTGGGCCCAAGTTAGAAGCAGAGCCTAAGGTGTAAATTATCGATAGTCCATATCTCGGAAACTATAAGAGATAATGCAATTTGGCAACCGGCAATGTAATTAGCATGCCGAATATTACTTGGAATGTGAATTGGAACGAAATTGCCAATAGATAAGACCATTTTACAATTTGGGCCCAAGTTAGAAGCAGAGCCTAAGGTGTAATTTATCGATAGTCCATATCTCGGAAACTATAAGAGTTAATGCAATTTGGCAACCGGCAATGTAATTAGCATGCCAAATATTACTTGGAATGTGAATTGGAACGAAATCGCCAATAGATAAGACCATTTTACAATTTGGGCCCAAGTTAGAAGCAGAGCCTAAGGTGTAAATTATCGATAGTCCATATCTCGGAAACTATAAGAGATAATGCAATTTGGCAACCGGCAATGTAATTAGCATGCCGAATATTACTTGGAATGTGAATTGGAACGAAATTGCCAATAGATAAGATCATTTTACAATTTGGGCCCAAGTTAGAAGCAGAGCCTAAGGTGTAAATTATCGATAGTCCATATCTCTGAAACTATAAGAGATAATGCAATTTCGCAACCGGCAATGTAATTAGCATGCCGAATATTACTTGGAATGTGAATTGGGACGAAATCGCCAATAGATAAGGCCATTTTACAATTTGGGCCCAAGTTAGAAGCAGAGCCTAAGGTGTAAATTATCGATAGTCCATATCTCGGAAACTATAAGAGATAATTCAATTTGGCAACCGGCAATGTAATTAGCATGCCGAATATTACTTGGAATGTGAATTGGAACGAAATCGCCAATAGATAAGGCCATTTTACAATTTGGGCCCAAGTTAGAAGCAGAGCCTAAGGTGTAAATTATCGATAGTCCATATCTCGGAAACTATAAGAGATAATTCAATTTGGCAACCGGCAATGTAATTAGCATGCCGAATATTACTTGGAATGTGAATTGGAACGAAATCGCCAATAGGTAAGACCATTTTACAATTTGGGCCCAAGTTAGAAGCAGAGCCTAAGGTGTAAATTATCGATAGTCCATATCTCGGAAACTATAAGAGATAATGCAATTTGGCAACCGGCAATGTAATTAGCATGCCGAATATTACTTGGAATGTGAATTGGAACGAAATCGCCAATAGATAAGGCCATTTTACAATTTGGGCCCAAGTTAGAAGCAGAGCCTAAGGTGTAAATTATCGATAGTCCATATCTCGGAAACTATAAGAGATAATTCAATTTGGCAACCGGCAATGTAATTAGCATGCCGAATATCACTTGGAATGTGAATTGGGACGAAATCGCCAATAGATAAGACCATTTTAAAATTTGGGCCCAAGTTAGAAGCAGAGCCTAAGGTGTAAATTATCGATAGTCCATATCTCGGAAACTATAAGAGATAATGCAATTTGGCAACCGGCAATGTAATTAGCATGCCGAATATTACTTGGAATGTGAATTGGAACGAAATCGCCAATAGATAAGACCATTTTACAATTTAAGCCCAAGTTAGAAGCAGAGCCTAAGGTGTAAATTATCGATAGTCCATATCTCGGAAACTATAAGAGATAATGCAATTTGGCAACCGGCAATGTAATTAGCATGCCGAATATTACTTGGAATGTGAATTGGAACGAAATCGCCAATAGGTAAGACCATTTTACAATTTGGGCCCAAGTTAGAAGCAGAGCCTAAGGTGTAAATTATCGATAGTCCATATCTCGGAAACTATAAGAGATAATTCAATTTGGCAACCGGCAATGTAATTAGCATGCCGAATATTACTTGGAATGTGAATTGGAACGAAATCGCCAATAGATAAGGCCATTTTACAATTTGGGCCCAAGTTAGAAGCAGAGCCTAAGGTGTAAATTATTGATAGTCCATATCTCGGAAACTATAAGAGATAATGCAATTTGGCAACCGGCAATGTAATTAGCATGCCGAATATTACTTGGAATGTGAATTGGAACGAAATCGCCAATAGAGAAGACCATTTTACAATTTGGGCCCAAGTTAGAAGCAGAGCCTAAGGTGTAAATTATCGATAGTCCATATCTCGGAAACTATAAGAGATAATGCAATTTGGCAACCGGCAATGTAATTAGCATGCCGAATATTACTTGGAATGTGAATTGGAACGAAATCGCCAATAGATAAGACCATATTACAATTTGGGCCCAAGTTAGAAGCAGAGCCTAAGGTGTAAATTATCGATAGTCCATATCTCGGAAACTATAAGAGGTAATGCAATTTGGCAACCGGCAATGTAATTAGCATGCCGAATATTACTTGGAATGTGAATTGGAACGAAATCGCCAATAGAGAAGACCATTTTACAATTTGGGCCCAAGTTAGAAGCAGAGCCTAAGGTGTAAATTATCGATAGTCCATATCTCGGAAACTATAAGAGATAATGCAATTTGGCAACCGGCAATGTAATTAGCATGCCGAATATTACTTGGAATGTGAATTGGAACGAAATCGCCAATAGATAAGACCATTTTACAATTTGGGCCCAAGTTAGAAGCAGAGCCTAAGGTGTAAATTATCGATAGTCCATATCTCGGAAACTATAAGAGATAATTCTATTTGGCAACCGGCAATGTAATTAGCATGCCGGATATTACTTGGAATGTGAATTGGAACGAAATCGCCAATAGATAAGACCATTTTACAATTTGGGCCCAAGTTAGAAGCAGAGCCTAAGGTGTAAATTATCGATAGTCCATATCTCGGAAACTATAAGAGATAATGCAATTTGGCAACCGGCAATGTAATTAGCATGCCGAATATTACTTGGAATGTGAATTGGAACGAAATCGCCAATAGATAAGACGATTTTACAATTTGGGCCCAAGTTAGAAGCAGAACCTAAGATGTAAATTATCGATAGTCCATATCTCGGAAACTATAAGAGATAATGCAATTTGGCAACCGGCAATGTAATTAGCATGCCGAATATTACTTGGAATGTGAATTGGAACGAAATCGCCAATAGATAAGACCATTTTACAATTTGGGCCCAAGTTAGAAGCAGAGCCTAAGGTGTAAATTATCGATAGTCCATATCTCGGAAACTATAAGAGATAATGCAATTTGGCAACCGGCAATGTAATTAGCATGCCGAATATTACTTGGAATGTGAATTGGAACGAAATCGCCAATAGGTAAGACCATTTTACAATTTGGGCCCAAGTTAGAAGCAGAGCCTAAGGTGTAAATTATCGATAGTCCATATCTCTGAAACTATAAGAGATAATGCAATTTCGCAACCGGCAATGTAATTAGCATGCCGAATATTACTTGGAATGTGAATTGGGATGAAATCGCCAATAGATAACGCCATTTTACAATTTGGGCCCAAGTTAGAAGCAGAGCCTAAGGTGTAAATTATCGATAGTCCATATCTCGGAAACTATAAGAGATAATGCAATTTGGCAACCGGCAATGTAATTAGCATGCCGAATATTACTTGGAATGTGAATTGGAACGAAATCGCCAATAGATAAGACCATTTTACAATTTGGGCCCAAGTTAGAAGCAGAGCCTAAGGTGTAAATTATTGATAGTCCATATCTCGGAAACTATAAGAGATAATGCAATTTCGCAACCGGCAATGTAATTAGCATGCCGAATATTACTTGGAGTGTGAATTGGAACGAAATCGCCAATAGATAAGACCATTTTACAATTTGGGCCCAAGTTAGAAGCAGAGCCTAAGGTGTAAATTATCGATAGTCCATATCTCGGAAACTATAAGAGATAATGCAATTTGGCAACCGGTAATGTAATTAGCATGCCGAATATTACTTGGAATGTGAATTGGAACGAAATCGCCAATAGATAAGACCATTTTACAATTTGGGCCCAAGTTAGAAGCAGAGCCTAAGGTGTAAATTATCGGTAGTCCATATCTCGGAAACTATAAGAGATAATGCAATTTGGCAACCGGCAATGTAATTAGCATGCCGAATATTACTTGGAATGTGAATTGGAACGAAATCGTCAATAGATAAGACCATTTTACAATTTGGGCCCAAGTTAGAAGCAGAGCCTAAGGTGTAAATTATCGATAGTCCATATCTCGGAAACTATAAGAGATAATGCAATTTGGCAACCGGCAATGTAATTAGCATGCCGAATATTACTTGGAATGTGAATTGGAACGAAATCGCCAATAGATAAGACCATTTTACAATTTGGGCCCAAGTTAGAAGCAGAGCCTAAGGTGTAAATTATCGATAGTCCATATCTCGGAAACTCTAAGAGATAATGCAATTTGGCAACCGGCAATGTAATTAGCATGCCGAATATTACTTGGAATGTGAATTGGAACGAAATCGCCAATAGATAAGACCATTTTAAAATTTGGGCCCAAGTTAGAAGCAGAGCCTAAGGTGTAAATTATTGATAGTCCATATCTCGGAAACTATAAGAGATAATGCAATTTCGCAACCGGCAATGTAATTAGCTTGCCGAATATCACTTGGAATGTGAATTGGGACGAAATCGCCAATAGATAAGACCATTTTACAATTTGAGCCCAAGTTAGAAGCAGAGCCTAAGGTGTAAATTATCGATAGTCCATATCTCGGAAACTATAAGAGATAATGAAATTTGGCAACCGGCAATGTAATTAGCATGCCGAATATTACTTGCAATGTGAATTGGAACGAAATCGCCAATATATAAGACCATTTTATAATTTGGGGCCAAGTTAGAAGCAGAGCCTAAGGTGTAAATTATCGATAGTCCATATCTCGGAAACTATAAGAGATAATGCAATTTGGCAACCGGCAATGTAATTAGCATGCCGAATATTACTTGGAATGTTAATTGGAACGAAATCGCCAATAGGTAAGACCATTTTACAATTTGGGCCCAAGTTAGAAGCAGAGCCTAAGGTGTAAATTATCGATAGTCCATATCTCGGAAACTATAAGAGATAATTCAATTTGACAACCGGCAATGTAATTAGCATGCCGAATATTACTTGGAATGTGATTTGGAACGAAATCGCCAATAGATAAGACCATTTTACAATTTGGGCCCAAGTTAGAAGCAGAGCCTAAGGTGTAAATTATCGATAGTCCATATCTCGGAAACTATAAGAGATAATGCAATTTGGCAACCGGCAATGTAATTAGCATGCCGAATATTACTTGGAATGTGAATTGGAACGAAATCGCCAATAGATAAGACCATTTTACAATTTGGGCCCAAGTTAGAAGCAGAGCCTAAGGTGTAAATTATCGATAGTCCATATCTCGGAAACTATAAGAGATAATGCAATTTGGCAACCGGCAATGTAATTAGCATGCCGAATATTACTTGGAATGTGAATTGGAACGGAATCGCCAATAGATAAGACCATTTTACAATTTGGGCCCAAGTTAGAAGCAGAGCCTAAGGTGTAAATTATCGATAGTCCATATCTCGGAAACTATAAGAGATAATGCAATTTGGCAACCGGCAATGTAATTAGCATGCCGAATATTAATTGGAATGTGAATTGGAACGAAATCGCCAATAGATAAGACCATTTTACAATTTGGGCCCAAGTTAGAAGCAGAGCCTAAGGTGTAAATTATCGATAGTCCATATCTCGGAAACTATAAGAGATAATGCAATTTGGCAACCGGCAATGTAATTAGCATGCCGAATATTACTTGGAATGTGAATTGGAACGAAATCGCCAATAGGTAAGACCATTTTACAATTTGGGCCCAAGTTAGAAGCAGAGCCTAAGGTGTAAATTATCGGTAGTCCATATCTCGGAAACTATAAGAGATAATTCAATTTGGCAACCGGCAATGTAATTAGCATGCCGAATATTACTTGGAATGTGAATTGGAACGAAATCGCCAATAGATAAGGCCATTTTACAATTTGGGCCCAAGTTAGAAGCAGAGCCTAAGGTGTAAATTATTGATAGTCCATATCTCGGAAACTATAAGAGATAATGCAATTTGGCAACCGGCAATGTAATTAGCATGCCGAATATTACTTGGAATGTGAATTGGAACGAAATCGCCTATAGAGAAGACCATTTTACAATTTGGGCCCAAGTTAGAAGCAGAGCCTAAGGTGTAAATTATCGATAGTCCATATCTCGGAAACTATAAGAGATAATGCAATTTGGCAACCGGCAATGTAATTAGCATGCCGAATATTACTTGGAATGTGAATTGGAACGAAATCGCCAATAGATAAGACCATTTTACAATTTGGGCCCAAGTTAGAAGCAGAGCCTAAGGTGTAAATTATCGATAGTCCATATCTCGGAAACTATAAGAGGTAATGCAATTTGGCAACCGGCAATGTAATTAGCATGCCGAATATTACTTGGAATGTGAATTGGAACGAAATCGCCAATAGAGAAGACCATTTTACAATTTGGGCCCAAGTTAGAAGCAGAGCCTAAGGTGTAAATTATCGATAGTCCATATCTCGGAAACTATAAGAGATAATGCAATTTGGCAACCGGCAATGTAATTAGCATGCCGAATATTACTTGGAATGTGAATTGGAACGAAATCGCCAATAGATAAGACCATTTTACAATTTGGGCCCAAGTTAGAAGCAGAGCCTAAGGTGTAAATTATCGATAGTCCATATCTCGGAAACTATAAGAGATAATGCAATTTGGCAACCGGCAATGTAATTAGCATGCCGAATATTACTTGGAATGTGAATTGGAACGAAATCGCCAATAGATAAGACCATTTTACAATTTGGGCCCAAGTTAGAAGCAGAGCCTAAGGTGTAAATTATCGATAGTCCATATCTCGGAAACTATAAGAGATAATGCAATTTGGCAACCGGCAATGTAATTAGCATGCCGAATATTACTTGGAATGTGAATTGGAACGAAATCGCCAATAGATAAGACCATTTTACAATTTGGGCCCAAGTTAGAAGCAGAGCCTAAGGTGTAAATTATCGATAGTCCATATCTCGGAAACTATAAGAGATAATTCTATTTGGCAACCGGCAATGTAATTAGCATGCCGGATATTACTTGGAATGTGAATTGGAACGAAATCGCCAATAGATAAGACCATTTTACAATTTGGGCCCAAGTTAGAAGCAGAGCCTAAGGTGTAAATTATCGATAGTCCATATCTCGGAAACTATAAGAGATAATGCAATTTGGCAACCGGCAATGTAATTAGCATGCCGAATATTACTTGGAATGTGAATTGGAACGAAATCGCCAATAGATAAGACGATTTTACAATTTGGGCCCAAGTTAGAAGCAGAACCTAAGATGTAAATTATCGATAGTCCATATCTCGGAAACTATAAGAGATAATGCAATTTGGCAACCGGCAATGTAATTAGCATGCCGAATATTACTTGGAATGTGAATTGGAACGAAATCGCCAATAGATAAGACCATTTTACAATTTGGGCCCAAGTTAGAAGCAGAGCCTAAGGTGTAAATTATCGATAGTCCATATCTCGGAAACTATAAGAGATAATGCAATTTGGCAACCGGCAATGTAATTAGCATGCCGAATATTACTTGGAATGTGAATTGGAACGAAATCGCCAATAGGTAAGACCATTTTACAATTTGGGCCCAAGTTAGAAGCAGAGCCTAAGGTGTAAATTATCGATAGTCCATATCTCTGAAACTATAAGAGATAATGCAATTTCGCAACCGGCAATGTAATTAGCATGCCGAATATTACTTGGAATGTGAATTGGGATGAAATCGCCAATAGATAACGCCATTTTACAATTTGGGCCCAAGTTAGAAGCAGAGCCTAAGGTGTAAATTATCGATAGTCCATATCTCGGAAACTATAAGAGATAATGCAATTTGGCAACCGGCAATGTAATTAGCATGCCGAATATTACTTGGAATGTGAATTGGAACGAAATCGCCAATAGATAAGACCATTTTACAATTTGGGCCCAAGTTAGAAGCAGAGCCTAAGGTGTAAATTATTGATAGTCCATATCTCGGAAACTATAAGAGATAATGCAATTTCGCAACCGGCAATGTAATTAGCATGCCGAATATTACTTGGAGTGTGAATTGGAACGAAATCGCCAATAGATAAGACCATTTTACAATTTGGGCCCAAGTTAGAAGCAGAGCCTAAGGTGTAAATTATCGATAGTCCATATCTCGGAAACTATAAGAGATAATGCAATTTGGCAACCGGTAATGTAATTAGCATGCCGAATATTACTTGGAATGTGAATTGGAACGAAATCGCCAATAGATAAGACCATTTTACAATTTGGGCCCAAGTTAGAAGCAGAGCCTAAGGTGTAAATTATCGGTAGTCCATATCTCGGAAACTATAAGAGATAATGCAATTTGGCAACCGGCAATGTAATTAGCATGCCGAATATTACTTGGAATGTGAATTGGAACGAAATCGTCAATAGATAAGACCATTTTACAATTTGGGCCCAAGTTAGAAGCAGAGCCTAAGGTGTAAATTATCGATAGTCCATATCTCGGAAACTATAAGAGATAATGCAATTTGGCAACCGGCAATGTAATTAGCATGCCGAATATTACTTGGAATGTGAATTGGAACGAAATCGCCAATAGATAAGACCATTTTACAATTTGGGCCCAAGTTAGAAGCAGAGCCTAAGGTGTAAATTATCGATAGTCCATATCTCGGAAACTCTAAGAGATAATGCAATTTGGCAACCGGCAATGTAATTAGCATGCCGAATATTACTTGGAATGTGAATTGGAACGAAATCGCCAATAGATAAGACCATTTTAAAATTTGGGCCCAAGTTAGAAGCAGAGCCTAAGGTGTAAATTATTGATAGTCCATATCTCGGAAACTATAAGAGATAATGCAATTTCGCAACCGGCAATGTAATTAGCTTGCCGAATATCACTTGGAATGTGAATTGGGACGAAATCGCCAATAGATAAGACCATTTTACAATTTGAGCCCAAGTTAGAAGCAGAGCCTAAGGTGTAAATTATCGATAGTCCATATCTCGGAAACTATAAGAGATAATGAAATTTGGCAACCGGCAATGTAATTAGCATGCCGAATATTACTTGCAATGTGAATTGGAACGAAATCGCCAATATATAAGACCATTTTATAATTTGGGGCCAAGTTAGAAGCAGAGCCTAAGGTGTAAATTATCGATAGTCCATATCTCGGAAACTATAAGAGATAATGCAATTTGGCAACCGGCAATGTAATTAGCATGCCGAATATTACTTGGAATGTTAATTGGAACGAAATCGCCAATAGGTAAGACCATTTTACAATTTGGGCCCAAGTTAGAAGCAGAGCCTAAGGTGTAAATTATCGATAGTCCATATCTCGGAAACTATAAGAGATAATTCAATTTGACAACCGGCAATGTAATTAGCATGCCGAATATTACTTGGAATGTGATTTGGAACGAAATCGCCAATAGATAAGACCATTTTACAATTTGGGCCCAAGTTAGAAGCAGAGCCTAAGGTGTAAATTATCGATAGTCCATATCTCGGAAACTATAAGAGATAATGCAATTTGGCAACCGGCAATGTAATTAGCATGCCGAATATTACTTGGAATGTGAATTGGAACGAAATCGCCAATAGATAAGACCATTTTACAATTTGGGCCCAAGTTAGAAGCAGAGCCTAAGGTGTAAATTATCGATAGTCCATATCTCGGAAACTATAAGAGATAATGCAATTTGGCAACCGGCAATGTAATTAGCATGCCGAATATTACTTGGAATGTGAATTGGAACGGAATCGCCAATAGATAAGACCATTTTACAATTTGGGCCCAAGTTAGAAGCAGAGCCTAAGGTGTAAATTATCGATAGTCCATATCTCGGAAACTATAAGAGATAATGCAATTTGGCAACCGGCAATGTAATTAGCATGCCGAATATTAATTGGAATGTGAATTGGAACGAAATCGCCAATAGATAAGACCATTTTACAATTTGGGCCCAAGTTAGAAGCAGAGCCTAAGGTGTAAATTATCGATAGTCCATATCTCGGAAACTATAAGAGATAATGCAATTTGGCAACCGGCAATGTAATTAGCATGCCGAATATTACTTGGAATGTGAATTGGAACGAAATCGCCAATAGGTAAGACCATTTTACAATTTGGGCCCAAGTTAGAAGCAGAGCCTAAGGTGTAAATTATCGGTAGTCCATATCTCGGAAACTATAAGAGATAATTCAATTTGGCAACCGGCAATGTAATTAGCATGCCGAATATTACTTGGAATGTGAATTGGAACGAAATCGCCAATAGATAAGGCCATTTTACAATTTGGGCCCAAGTTAGAAGCAGAGCCTAAGGTGTAAATTATTGATAGTCCATATCTCGGAAACTATAAGAGATAATGCAATTTGGCAACCGGCAATGTAATTAGCATGCCGAATATTACTTGGAATGTGAATTGGAACGAAATCGCCAATAGAGAAGACCATTTTACAATTTGGGCCCAAGTTAGAAGCAGAGCCTAAGGTGTAAATTATCGATAGTCCATATCTCGGAAACTATAAGAGATAATGCAATTTGGCAACCGGCAATGTAATTAGCATGCCGAATATTACTTGGAATGTGAATTGGAACGAAATCGCCAATAGATAAGACCATTTTACAATTTGGGCCCAAGTTAGAAGCAGAGCCTAAGGTGTAAATTATCGATAGTCCATATCTCGGAAACTATAAGAGGTAATGCAATTTGGCAACCGGCAATGTAATTAGCATGCCGAATATTACTTGGAATGTGAATTGGAACGAAATCGCCAATAGAGAAGACCATTTTACAATTTGGGCCCAAGTTAGAAGCAGAGCCTAAGGTGTAAATTATCGATAGTCCATATCTCGGAAACTATAAGAGATAATGCAATTTGGCAACCGGCAATGTAATTAGCATGCCGAATATTACTTGGAATGTGAATTGGAACGAAATCGCCAATAGATAAGACCATTTTACAATTTGGGCCCAAGTTAGAAGCAGAGCCTAAGGTGTAAATTATCGATAGTCCATATCTCGGAAACTATAAGAGATAATGCAATTTGGCAACCGGCAATGTAATTAGCATGCCGAATATTACTTGGAATGTGAATTGGAACGAAATCGCCAATAGATAAGACCATTTTACAATTTGGGCCCAAGTTAGAAGCAGAGCCTAAGGTGTAAATTATCGATAGTCCATATCTCGGAAACTATAAGAGATAATGCAATTTGGCAACCGGCAATGTAATTAGCATGCCGAATATTACTTGGAATGTGAATTGGAACGAAATCGCCAATAGATAAGACCATTTTACAATTTGGGCCCAAGTTAGAAGCAGAGCCTAAGGTGTAAATTATTGATAGTCCATATCTCGGAAACTATAAGGGATAATGCAATTTCGCAACCGGCAATGTAATTAGCATGCCGAATATCACTTGGAATGTGAATTGGGACGAAATCGCCAATAGATAAGACCATTTTACAATTTGGGCCTAAGTTAGAAGCAGAGCCTAAGGTGTAAATTATCGATAGTCCACATCTCGGAAACTATAAGAGATAATGCAATTTGGCAACCGGCAATGTAATTAGCATGCCGAATATTACTTGGAATGTGAATTGGAACGAAATCGCCAATAGATAAGACCATTTTACAATTTGGGCCCAAGTTAGAAGCAGAGCCTAAGGTGTAAATTATCGATAGTCCATATCTCGGAAACTATAAGAGATAATGCAATTTGGCAAACGGCAATGTAATTAGCAAGCCGAATATTACTTGGAATGTGAATTGGAACGAAATCGCCAATAGATAAGACCATTTTACAATTTGGGCCCAAGTTAGAAGCAGAGCCTAAGGTGTAAATTATCGATAGTCCATATCTCGGAAACTATAAGAGATAATGCAATTTCGCAACCGGCAATGTAATTAGCATGCCGAATATTACTTGGAGTGTGAATTGGAACGAAATCGCCAATAGATAAGACCATTTTACAATTTGGGCCCAAGTTAGAAGCAGAGCCTAAGGTGTAAATTATCGATAGTCCATATCTCGGAAACTATAAGAGATAATGCAATTTGGCAACCGGCAATGTAATTAGCATGCCGAATATTACTTGGAATGTGAATTGGAACGAAATCGCCAATAGATAAGACCATTTTACAATTTGGGCCCAAGTTAGAAGCAGAGCCTAAGGTGTAAATTATCGATAGTCCATATCTCGGAAACTATAAGAGATAATGCAATTTGGCAACCGGCAATGTAATTAGCATGCCGAATATTACTTGGAATGTGAATTGGAACGAAATCGCCAATAGATAAGACCATTTTACAATTTGGGCCCAAGTTAGAAGCAGAGCCTAAGGTGTAAATTATCGATAGTCCATATCTCGGAAACTATAAGAGATAATGCAATTTGGCAACCGGCAATGTAATTAGCATGCCGAATATTACTTGGAATGTGAATTGCAACTAAATCGCCAATAGATAAGACCATTTTACAATTTGGGCCCAAGTTAGAAGCAGAGCCTAAGGTGTAAATTATCGATAGTCCATATCTCGGAAACTATAAGAGATAATGCAATTTGGCAACCGGCAATGTAATTAGCAAGCCAAATATTACTTGGAATGTGAATTGGAACGAAATCGCCAATAGATAAGATCATTTTACAATTTGGGCCCAAGTTAGAAGCAGAGCCTAAGGTGTAAATTATGGATAGTCCATATCTCGGAAACTATAAGAGATAATGCAATTTGGCAACCGGCAATGTAATTAGCATGCCGAATATTACTTGGAATGTGAATTGGAACGAAATCGCCAATAGATAAGACCATTTTACAATTTGGGCCCAAGTTAGAAGCAGAGCCTAAGGTGTAAATTATTGATAGTCCATATCTCGGAAACTATAAGAGATAATGCAATTTCGCAACCGGCAATGTAATTAGCATGCCGAATATCACTTGGAATGTGAATTGGGACGAAATCGCCAATAGATAAGACCATTTTACACTTTGGGCCCAAGTTAGAAGCAGAGCCTAAGGTGTAAATTATCGATAGTCCATATCTCGGAAACTATAAGAGATAATGCAATTTGGCAACCGGCAATGTAATTAGCATGCCGAATATTACTTGGAATGTGAATTGGAACGAAAACGCCAATAGATAAGACCATTTTACAATTTGGGCCCAAGTTAGAAGCAGAGCCTAAGGTGTAAATTATCGATAGTCCATATCTCGGAAACTATAAGAGGTAATGCAATTTGGCAACCGGCAATGTAATTAGCATGCCGAATATTACTTGGAATGTGAATTGGAACGAAATCGCCAATAGAGAAGACCATTTTACAATTTGGGCCCAAGTTAGAAGCAGAGCCTAAGGTGTAAATTATCGATAGTCCATATCTCGGAAACTATAAGAGATAATGCAATTTGGCAACCGGCAATGTAATTAGCATGCCGAATATTACTTGGAATGTGAATTGGAACGAAATCGCCAATAGATAAGACCATTTTACAATTTGGGCCCAAGTTAGAAGCAGAGCCTAAGGTGTAAATTATCGATAGTCCATATCTCGGAAACTATAAGAGATAATGCAATTTGGCAACCGGCAATGTAATTAGCATGCCGAATATTACTTGGAATGTGAATTGGAACGAAATCGCCAATAGATAAGACCATTTTACAATTTGGGCCCAAGTTAGAAGCAGAGCCTAAGGTGTAAATTATCGATAGTCCATATCTCGGAAACTATAAGAGATAATGCAATTTGGCAACCGGCAATGTAATTAGCATGCCGAATATTACTTGGAATGTGAATTGGAACGAAATCGCCAATAGATAAGACCATTTTACAATTTGGGCCCAAGTTAGAAGCAGAGCCTAAGGTGTAAATTATTGATAGTCCATATCTCGGAAACTATAAGGGATAATGCAATTTCGCAACCGGCAATGTAATTAGCATGCCGAATATCACTTGGAATGTGAATTGGGACGAAATCGCCAATAGATAAGACCATTTTACAATTTGGGCCTAAGTTAGAAGCAGAGCCTAAGGTGTAAATTATCGATAGTCCACATCTCGGAAACTATAAGAGATAATGCAATTTGGCAACCGGCAATGTAATTAGCATGCCGAATATTACTTGGAATGTGAATTGGAACGAAATCGCCAATAGATAAGACCATTTTACAATTTGGGCCCAAGTTAGAAGCAGAGCCTAAGGTGTAAATTATCGATAGTCCATATCTCGGAAACTATAAGAGATAATGCAATTTGGCAAACGGCAATGTAATTAGCAAGCCGAATATTACTTGGAATGTGAATTGGAACGAAATCGCCAATAGATAAGACCATTTTACAATTTGGGCCCAAGTTAGAAGCAGAGCCTAAGGTGTAAATTATCGATAGTCCATATCTCGGAAACTATAAGAGATAATGCAATTTCGCAACCGGCAATGTAATTAGCATGCCGAATATTACTTGGAGTGTGAATTGGAACGAAATCGCCAATAGATAAGACCATTTTACAATTTGGGCCCAAGTTAGAAGCAGAGCCTAAGGTGTAAATTATCGATAGTCCATATCTCGGAAACTATAAGAGATAATGCAATTTGGCAACCGGCAATGTAATTAGCATGCCGAATATTACTTGGAATGTGAATTGGAACGAAATCGCCAATAGATAAGACCATTTTACAATTTGGGCCCAAGTTAGAAGCAGAGCCTAAGGTGTAAATTATCGATAGTCCATATCTCGGAAACTATAAGAGATAATGCAATTTGGCAACCGGCAATGTAATTAGCATGCCGAATATTACTTGGAATGTGAATTGGAACGAAATCGCCAATAGATAAGACCATTTTACAATTTGGGCCCAAGTTAGAAGCAGAGCCTAAGGTGTAAATTATCGATAGTCCATATCTCGGAAACTATAAGAGATAATGCAATTTGGCAACCGGCAATGTAATTAGCATGCCGAATATTACTTGGAATGTGAATTGCAACTAAATCGCCAATAGATAAGACCATTTTACAATTTGGGCCCAAGTTAGAAGCAGAGCCTAAGGTGTAAATTATCGATAGTCCATATCTCGGAAACTATAAGAGATAATGCAATTTGGCAACCGGCAATGTAATTAGCAAGCCAAATATTACTTGGAATGTGAATTGGAACGAAATCGCCAATAGATAAGATCATTTTACAATTTGGGCCCAAGTTAGAAGCAGAGCCTAAGGTGTAAATTATGGATAGTCCATATCTCGGAAACTATAAGAGATAATGCAATTTGGCAACCGGCAATGTAATTAGCATGCCGAATATTACTTGGAATGTGAATTGGAACGAAATCGCCAATAGATAAGACCATTTTACAATTTGGGCCCAAGTTAGAAGCAGAGCCTAAGGTGTAAATTATTGATAGTCCATATCTCGGAAACTATAAGAGATAATGCAATTTCGCAACCGGCAATGTAATTAGCATGCCGAATATCACTTGGAATGTGAATTGGGACGAAATCGCCAATAGATAAGACCATTTTACACTTTGGGCCCAAGTTAGAAGCAGAGCCTAAGGTGTAAATTATCGATAGTCCATATCTCGGAAACTATAAGAGATAATGCAATTTGGCAACCGGCAATGTAATTAGCATGCCGAATATTACTTGGAATGTGAATTGGAACGAAATCGCCAATAGATAAGACCATTTTACAATTTGGGCCCAAGTTAGAAGCAGAGCCTAAGGTGTAAATTATCGATAGTCCATATCTCGGAAACTATAAGAGATAATGCAATTTGGCAACCGGCAATGTAATTAGCATGCCGAATATTACTTGGAATGTGAATTGGAACGAAATCGCCAATAGATAAGACCATTTTACAATTTGGGCCCAAGTTAGAAGCAGAGCCTAAGGTGTAAATTATCGATAGTCCATATCTCGGAAACTATAAGAGATAATGCAATTTGGCAACCGGCAATGTAATTAGCATGCCGAATATTACTTGGAATGTGAATTGCAACTAAATCGCCAATAGATAAGACCATTTTACAATTTGGGCCCAAGTTAGAAGCAGAGCCTAAGGTGTAAATTATCGATAGTCCATATCTCGGAAACTATAAGAGATAATGCAATTTGGCAACCGGCAATGTAATTAGCATGCCGAATATTACTTGGAATGTGAATTGGAACGAAATCGCCAATAGATAAGACCATTTTACAATTTGGGCCCAAGTTAGAAGCAGAGCCTAAGGTGTAAATTATCGATAGTCCATATCTCGGAAACTATAAGAGATAATGCAATTTGGCAACCGGCAATGTAATTAGCATGCCGAATATTACTTGGAATGTGAATTGGAACGAAATCGCCAATAGATAAGACCATTTTACAATTTGGGCCCAAGTTAGAAGCAGAACCTAAGGTGTAAATTATCGATAGTCCATATCTCGGAAACTATAAGAGATAATGCAATTTGGCAACCGGCAATGTAATTAGCATGCCGAATATTACTTGGAATGTGAATTGCAACTAAATCGCCAATAGATAAGACCATTTTACAATTTGGGCCCAAGTTAGAAGCAGAGCCTAAGGTGTAAATTATCGATAGTCC
The DNA here is from genome assembly GCF_030347505.1 of Rhynchophorus ferrugineus. Lineage (NCBI taxonomy): Eukaryota > Metazoa > Arthropoda > Insecta > Coleoptera > Curculionidae > Rhynchophorus > Rhynchophorus ferrugineus. The sequence goes on from NW_027472678.1 coordinate 285,508, forward strand.
ATATCTCGGAAACTATAAGAGATAATGCAATTTGGCAACCGGCAATGAAATTAGCATGCCGAATATTACTTGGAATGTGAATTGCAACTAAATCGCCAATAGATAAGACCATTTTACAATTTGGGCCCAAGTTAGAAGCAGAGCCTAAGGTGTAAATTATCGATAGTCCATATCTCGGAAACTATGAGAGATAATGCAATTTGGCAACCGGCAATGTAATTAGCATGCCGAATATTACTTGGAATGTGAATTGGAACGAAATCGCCAATAGATAAGACCATTTTACAATTTGGGCCCAAGTTAGAAGCAGAGCCTATGGTGTAAATAATCGACAGTCCATATCTCGGAAACTATAAGAGATAATGCAATTTGGCAACCGGCAATGTAATTAGCATACCGAATATTACTTGGAATGTGAATTGGAACGAAATCGCCAATAGATAAGACCATTTTACAATTTGGGCCCAAGTTAGAAGCAGAGCCTAAGGTGTAATTTATCGATAGTCCATATCTCGGAAACTATAAGAGTTAATGCAATTTGGCAACCGGCAATGTAATTAGCATGCCGAATATTACTTGGAATGTGAATTGGAACGAAATCGCCAATAGATAAGACCATTTTACAATTTGGGCCCAAGTTAGAAGCAGAGCCTAAGGTGTAAATTATCGATAGTCCATATCTCGGAAACTATAAGAGATAATGCAATTTGGCAACCGGCAATGTAATTAGCATGCCGAATATTACTTGGAATGTGAATTGGAACGAAATCGCCAATAGATAAGACCATTTTACAATTTGGGCCCAAGTTAGAAGCAGAGCCTAAGGTGTAAATTATCGATAGTCCATATCTCGGAAACTATAAGAGATAATGCAATTTGGCAACCGGCAATGTAATTAGCATGCCGAATATTACTTGGAATGTGAATTGCAACTAAATCGCCAATAGATAAGACCATTTTACAATTTGGGCCCAAGTTAGAAGCAGAGCCTAAGGTGTAAATTATCGATAGTCCATATCTCGGAAACTATAAGAGATAATGCAATTTGGCAACCGGCAATGTAATTAGCATGCCGAATATTACTTGGAATGTGAATTGGAACGAAATCGCCAATAGATAAGACCATTTTACAATTTGGGCCCAAGTTAGAAGCAGAGCCTAAGGTGTAAATTATCGATAGTCCATATCTCGGAAACTATAAGAGATAATGCAATTTGGCAACCGGCAATGTAATTAGCATGCCGAATATTACTTGGAATGTGAATTGGAACGAAATCGCCAATAGATAAGACCATTTTACAATTTGGGCCCAAGTTAGAAGCAGAACCTAAGGTGTAAATTATCGATAGTCCATATCTCGGAAACTATAAGAGATAATGCAATTTGGCAACCGGCAATGTAATTAGCATGCCGAATATTACTTGGAATGTGAATTGCAACTAAATCGCCAATAGATAAGACCATTTTACAATTTGGGCCCAAGTTAGAAGCAGAGCCTAAGGTGTAAATTATCGATAGTCCATATCTCGGAAACTATAAGAGATAATGCAATTTGGCAACCGGCAATGAAATTAGCATGCCGAATATTACTTGGAATGTGAATTGCAACTAAATCGCCAATAGATAAGACCATTTTACAATTTGGGCCCAAGTTAGAAGCAGAGCCTAAGGTGTAAATTATCGATAGTCCATATCTCGGAAACTATGAGAGATAATGCAATTTGGCAACCGGCAATGTAATTAGCATGCCGAATATTACTTGGAATGTGAATTGGAACGAAATCGCCAATAGATAAGACCATTTTACAATTTGGGCCCAAGTTAGAAGCAGAGCCTATGGTGTAAATAATCGACAGTCCATATCTCGGAAACTATAAGAGATAATGCAATTTGGCAACCGGCAATGTAATTAGCATACCGAATATTACTTGGAATGTGAATTGGAACGAAATCGCCAATAGATAAGACCATTTTACAATTTGGGCCCAAGTTAGAAGCAGAGCCTAAGGTGTAATTTATCGATAGTCCATATCTCGGAAACTATAAGAGTTAATGCAATTTGGCAACCGGCAATGTAATTAGCATGCCGAATATTACTTGGAATGTGAATTGGAACGAAATCGCCAATAGATAAGACCATTTTACAATTTGGGCCCAAGTTAGAAGCAGAGCCTAAGGTGTAAATTATCGATAGTCCATATCTCGGAAACTATAAGAGATAATGCAATTTGGCAACCGGCAATGTAATTAGCATGCCGAATATTACTTGGAATGTGAATTGGAACGAAATTGCCAATAGATAAGATCATTTTACAATTTGGGCCCAAGTTAGAAGCAGAGCCTAAGGTGTAAATTATCGATAGTCCATATCTCTGAAACTATAAGAGATAATGCAATTTCGCAACCGGCAATGTAATTAGCATGCCGAATATTACTTGGAATGTGAATTGGGACGAAATCGCCAATAGATAAGGCCATTTTACAATTTGGGCCCAAGTTAGAAGCAGAGCCTAAGGTGTAAATTATCGATAGTCCATATCTCGGAAACTATAAGAGATAATGCAATTTGGCAACCGGCAATGTAATTAGCATGCCGAATATTACTTGGAATGTGAATTGGAACGAAATCGCCAATAGATAAGACCATTTTACAATTTGGGCCCAAGTTAGAAGCAGAGCCTAAGGTGTAAATTATCGATAGTCCATATCTCGGAAACTATAAGAGATAATGCAATTTGGCAACCGGCAATGTAATTAGCATGCCGAATATTACTTGGAATGTGAATTGGAACGAAATCGCCAATAGATAAGACTATTTTACAATTTGGGCCCAAGTTAGAAGCAGAGCCTAAGGTGTAAATTATCGATAGTCCATATCTCGGAAACTATAAGAGATAATGCAATTTGGCAACCGGCAATGTAATTAGCATGCCGAATATTACTTGGAATGTGAATTGCAACTAAATCGCCAATAGATAAGACCATTTTACAATTTGGGCCCAAGTTAGAAGCAGAGCCTAAGGTGTAAATTATCGATAGTCCATATCTCGGAAACTATAAGAGATAATGCAATTTGGCAACCGGCAATGTAATTAGCATGCCGAACATTACTTGGAATGTGAATTGGAACGAAATCGCCAATAGATAAGACCATTTTACAATTAGGGCCCAAGTTAGAAGCAGAGCCTAAGGTGTAAATTATCGATAGTCCATATCTCGGAAACTATAAGAGATAATGCAATTTGGCAACCGGCAATGTAACTAGCATGCCGAATATTACTTGGAATGTGAATTGGAACGAAATCGCCAATAGATAAGACCATTTTACAATTTGGGCCCAAGTTAGAAGCAGAGCCTAAGGTGTAAATTATCGATAGTCCATATCTCGGAAACTATAAGAGATAATGCAATTTGGCAACCGGCAATGTAATTAGCATGCCGAATATTACTTGGGATGTGAATTGCAACTAAATCGCCAATAGATAAGACCATTTTACAATTTGGGCCCAAGTTAGAAGCAGAGCCTAAGGTGTAAATTATCGATAGTCCATATCTCGGAAACTATAAGAGATAATGCAATTTGGCAACCGGCAATGTAATTAGCATGCCGAATATTACTTGGAATGTGAATTGGAACGAAATCGTCAATAGATAAGACCATTTTACAATTTGGGCCCAAGTTAGAAGCAGAGCCTAAGGTGTAAATTATTGATAATCCATATCTCGGAAACTATAAGAGATAATGCAATTTGGCAACCGGCAATATAATTAGCATGCCGAATATTACTTGGAATGTGAATTGGAACGAAATCGCCAATAGATAAGACCATTTTACAATTTGGGCCCAAATTAGAAGCAGAGCCTAAGGTGTAAATTATCGATAGTCCATATCTCGGAAACTATAAGAGATAATGCAATTTGGCAACCGGCAATGTAATTAGCATGCCGAATATTACTTGGAATGTGAATTGGAACGAAATCGCCAATAGATAAGACCATTTTACAATTTGGGCCCAAGTTAGAAGCAGAGCCTAAGGTGTAAATTATCGATAGTCCATATCTCGGAAACTATAAGAGATAATTCAATTTGGCAACCGGCAATGTAATTAGCATGCCGAATATTACTTGGAATGTGAATTGGAACGAAATCGCCAATAGATAAGACCATTTTACAATTTGGGCCCAAGTTAGAAGCAGAGCCTAAGGTGTAAATTATCGATAGTCCATATCTCGGAAACTATAAGAGATAATGCAATTTGGCAACCGGCAATGTAATTAGCATGCCGAATATTACTTGGAATGTGAATTGGAACGAAATCGCCAATAGATAAGACCATTTTACAATTTGGGCCCAAGTTAGAAGCAGAGCCTAAGGTGTAAATTATCGATAGTCCATATCTCGGAAACTATAAGAGATAATGCAATTTGGCAACCGGCAATGTAATTAGCATGCCGAATATTACTTGGAATGTGAATTGGAACGAAATTGCCAATAGATAAGACCATTTTACAATTTGGGCCCAAGTTAGAAGCAGAGCCTAAGGTGTAATTTATCGATAGTCCATATCTCGGAAACTATAAGAGTTAATGCAATTTGGCAACCGGCAATGTAATTAGCATGCCAAATATTACTTGGAATGTGAATTGGAACGAAATCGCCAATAGATAAGACCATTTTACAATTTGGGCCCAAGTTAGAAGCAGAGCCTAAGGTGTAAATTATCGATAGTCCATATCTCGGAAACTATAAGAGATAATGCAATTTGGCAACCGGCAATGTAATTAGCATGCCGAATATTACTTGGAATGTGAATTGGAACGAAATTGCCAATAGATAAGATCATTTTACAATTTGGGCCCAAGTTAGAAGCAGAGCCTAAGGTGTAAATTATCGATAGTCCATATCTCTGAAACTATAAGAGATAATGCAATTTCGCAACCGGCAATGTAATTAGCATGCCGAATATTACTTGGAATGTGAATTGGGACGAAATCGCCAATAGATAAGGCCATTTTACAATTTGGGCCCAAGTTAGAAGCAGAGCCTAAGGTGTAAATTATCGATAGTCCATATCTCGGAAACTATAAGAGATAATGCAATTTGGCAACCGGCAATGTAATTAGCATGCCGAATATTACTTGGAATGTGAATTGGAACGAAATCGTCAATAGATAAGACCATTTTACAATTTGGGCCCAAGTTAGAAGCAGAGCCTAAGGTGTAAATTATTGATAATCCATATCTCGGAAAATATAAGAGATAATGCAATTTGGCAACCGGCAATGTAATTAGCATGCCGAATATTACTTGGAATGTGAATTGGAACGAAATCGCCAATAGATAAGACCATTTACAATTTGGGCCCAAGTTAGAAGCAGAGCCTATGGTGTAAATTATCGATAGTCCATATCTCGGAAACTATAAGAGATAATGCAATTTGGCAACCGGCAATGTAATTAGCATGCCGAATATTATTTGGAATGTGAATTGGAACGAAATCGCCAATAGATAAGACCATTTTACAATTTGGGCCCAAGTTAGAAGCAGAGCCTAAGGTGTAATTTATCGATAGTCCATATCTCGGAAACTATAAGAGTTAATGCAATTTGGCAACCGGCAATGTAATTAGCATGCCGAATATTACTTGGAATGTGAATTGGAACGAAATCGCCAATAGATAAGACCATTTTACAATTTGGGCCCAAGTTAGAAGCAGAGCCTAAGGTGTAAATTATCGATAGTCCATATCTCGGAAACTATAAGAGATAATGCAATTTGGCAACCGGCAATGTAATTAGCATGCCGAATATTACTTGGAATGTGAATTGGAACGAAATTGCCAATAGATAAGACCATTTTACAATTTGGGCCCAAGTTAGAAGCAGAGCCTAAGGTGTAATTTATCGATAGTCCATATCTCGGAAACTATAAGAGTTAATGCAATTTGGCAACCGGCAATGTAATTAGCATGCCAAATATTACTTGGAATGTGAATTGGAACGAAATCGCCAATAGATAAGACCATTTTACAATTTGGGCCCAAGTTAGAAGCAGAGCCTAAGGTGTAAATTATCGATAGTCCATATCTCGGAAACTATAAGAGATAATGCAATTTGGCAACCGGCAATGTAATTAGCATGCCGAATATTACTTGGAATGTGAATTGGAACGAAATTGCCAATAGATAAGATCATTTTACAATTTGGGCCCAAGTTAGAAGCAGAGCCTAAGGTGTAAATTATCGATAGTCCATATCTCTGAAACTATAAGAGATAATGCAATTTCGCAACCGGCAATGTAATTAGCATGCCGAATATTACTTGGAATGTGAATTGGGACGAAATCGCCAATAGATAAGGCCATTTTACAATTTGGGCCCAAGTTAGAAGCAGAGCCTAAGGTGTAAATTATCGATAGTCCATATCTCGGAAACTATAAGAGATAATGCAATTTTGCAACCGGCAATGTAATTAGCATGCCGAATATTACTTGGAATGTGAATTGGAACGAAATCGTCAATAGATAAGACCATTTTACAATTTGGGCCCAAGTTAGAAGCAGAGCCTAAGGTGTAAATTATTGATAATCCATATCTCGGAAAATATAAGAGATAATGCAATTTGGCAACCGGCAATGTAATTAGCATGCCGAATATTACTTGGAATGTGAATTGGAACGAAATCGCCAATAGATAAGACCATTTTACAATTTGGGCCCAAATTAGAAGCAGAGCCTAAGGTGTAAATTATCGATAGTCCATATCTCGGAAACTATAAGAGATAATGCAATTTGGCAACCGGCAATGTAATTAGCATGCCGAATATTACTTGGAATGTGAATTGGAACGAAATCGCCAATAGATAAGACCATTTTACAATTTGGGCCCAAGTTAGAAGCAGAGCCTAAGGTGTAAATTATCGATAGTCCATATCTCGGAAACTATAAGAGATAATGCAATTTGGCAACCGGCAATGTAATTAGCATGCCGAATATTACTTGGAATGTGAATTGGAACGAAATCGCCAATAGATAAGACCATTTTACAATTTGGGCCCAAGTTAGAAGCAGAGCCTATGGTGTAAATTATCGATAGTCCATATCTCGGAAACTATAAGAGATAATGCAATTTGGCAACCGGCAATGTAATTAGCATGCCGAATATTACTTGGAATGTGAATTGGAACGAAATCGCCAATAGATAAGACCATTTTACAATTTGGGCCCAAGTTAGAAGCAGAGCCTAAGGTGTAATTTATCGATAGTCCATATCTCGGAAACTATAAGAGTTAATGCAATTTGGCAACCGGCAATGTATTTAGCATGCCGAATATTACTTGGAATGTGAATTGGAACGAAATCGCCAATAGATAAGACCATTTTACAATTTGGGCCCAAGTTAGAAGCAGAGCCTAAGGTGTAAATTATCGATAGTCCATATCTCGGAAACTATAAGAGATAATGCAATTTGGCAACCGGCAATGTAATTAGCATGCCGAATATTACTTGGAATGTGAATTGGAACGAAATTGCCAATAGATAAGACCATTTTTCAATTTGGGCCCAAGTTAGAAGCAGAGCCTAAGGTGTAAATTATCGATAGTTCATATCTCTGAAACAATAAAAGATAATGCAATTTCGCAACCGGCAATGTAATTAGCATGCCGAATATTACTTGGAATGTGAATTGGGACGAAATCGCCAATAGATAAGGCCATTTTACAATTTGGGCCCAAGTTAGAAGCAGAGCCTAAGGTGTAAATTATCGATAGTCCATATCTCGGAAACTATAAGAGATAATGCAATTTGGCAACCGGCAATGTAATTAGCATGCCGAATATTACTTGGAATGTGAATTGGAACGAAATCGTCAATAGATAAGACCATTTTACAATTTGGGCCCAAGTTAGAAGCAGAGCCTAAGGTGTAAATTATTGATAATCCATATCTCGGAAACTATAAGTGATAATGCAATTTGGCAACCGGCAATGTAATTAGCATGCCGAATATTACTTGGAATGTGAATTGGAACGAAATCGCCAATAGATTAGACCATTTTACAATTTGGGCCCAAATTAGAAGCAGAGCCTAAGGTGTAAATTATCGATAGTCCATATCTCGGAAACTATAAGTGATAATGCAATTTGGCAACCGGCAATGTAATTAGCATGCCGAATATTACTTGGAATGTGAATTGGAACGAAATCGCCAATAGATAAGACCATTTTACAATTTGGGCCCAAGTTAGAAGCAGAGCCTAAGGTGTAAATTATCGATAGTCCATATCTCGGAAACTATAAGAGATAATGCAATTTGGCAACCGGCAATGTAATTAGCATGCCGAATATTACTTGGAATGTGAATTGGAACGAAATCGCCAATAGATAAGACCATTTTACAATTTGGGCCCAAGTTAGAAGCAGAGCCTAAGGTGCAAATTATTGATAGTCCATATCTCGGAAACTATAAGAGATAATGCAATTTCGCAACCGGCAATGTAATTAGCATGCCGAATATCACTTGGAATGTGAATTGGGACGAAATCGCCAATAGATAAGACCATTTTACAATTTGGGCCCAAGTTAGAAGCAGAGCCTAAGGTGTAAATTATCGATAGTCCATATCTCGGAAACTATAAGAGATAATGCAATTTGGCAACCGGCAATGTAATTAGCATGCCGAATATTACTTGGAATGTGAATTGGAACGAAATCGCCAATAGATAAGACCATTTTACAATTTGGGCCCAAGTTAGAAGCAGAGCCTAAGGTGTAAATTATCGATAGTCCATATCTCGGAAACTATAAGAGATAATGCAATTTGGCAACCGGCAATGTAATTAGCATGCCGAATATTACTTGGAATGTGAATTGGAACGAAATCGCCAATAGATAAGACCATTTTACAATTTGGGCCCAAGTTAGAAGCAGAGCCTAAGGTGTAAATTATCGATAGTCCATATCTCGGAAACTATAAGAGATAATGCAATTTGGCAACCGGCAATGTAATTAGCATGCCGAATATTACTTGGAATGTGAATTGCAACTAAATCGCCAATAGATAAGACCATTTTACAATTTGGGCCCAAGTTAGAAGCAGAGCCTAAGGTGTAAATTATCGATAGTCCATATCTCGGAAACTATAAGAGATAATGCAATTTGGCAACCGGCAATGTAATTAGCAAGCCAAATATTACTTGGAATGTGAATTGGAACGAAATCGCCAATAGATAAGATCATTTTACAATTTGGGCCCAAGTTAGAAGCAGAGCCTAAGGTGTAAATTATGGATAGTCCATATCTCGGAAACTATAAGAGATAATGCAATTTGGCAACCGGCAATGTAATTAGCATGCCGAATATTACTTGGAATGTGAATTGGAACGAAATCGCCAATAGATAAGACCATTTTACAATTTGGGCCCAAGTTAGAAGCAGAGCCTAAGGTGTAAATTATTGATAGTCCATATCTCGGAAACTATAAGAGATAATGCAATTTCGCAACCGGCAATGTAATTAGCATGCCGAATATCACTTGGAATGTGAATTGGGACGAAATCGCCAATAGATAAGACCATTTTACACTTTGGGCCCAAGTTAGAAGCAGAGCCTAAGGTGTAAATTATCGATAGTCCATATCTCGGAAACTATAAGAGATAATGCAATTTGGCAACCGGCAATGTAATTAGCATGCCGAATATTACTTGGAATGTGAATTGGAACGAAAACGCCAATAGATAAGACCATTTTACAATTTGGGCCCAAGTTAGAAGCAGAGCCTAAGGTGTAAATTATCGATAGTCCATATCTCGGAAACTATAAGAGATAATGCAATTTCGCAACCGGCAATGTAATTAGCATGCCGAATATTACTTGGAGTGTGAATTGGAACGAAATCGCCAATAGATAAGACCATTTTACAATTTGGGCCCAAGTTAGAAGCAGAGCCTAAGGTGTAAATTATCGATAGTCCATATCTCGGAAACTATAAGAGATAATGCAATTTGGCAACCGGCAATGTAATTAGCATGCCGAATATTACTTGGAATGTGAATTGGAACGAAATCGCCAATAGATAAGACCATTTTACAATTTGGGCCCAAGTTAGAAGCAGAGCCTAAGGTGTAAATTATCGATAGTCCATATCTCGGAAACTATAAGAGATAATGCAATTTGGCAACCGGCAATGTAATTAGCATGCCGAATATTACTTGGAATGTGAATTGGAACGAAATCGCCAATAGATAAGACCATTTTACAATTTGGGCCCAAGTTAGAAGCAGAGCCTAAGGTGTAAATTATCGATAGTCCATATCTCGGAAACTATAAGAGATAATGCAATTTGGCAACCGGCAATGTAATTAGCATGCCGAATATTACTTGGAATGTGAATTGCAACTAAATCGCCAATAGATAAGACCATTTTACAGTTTGGGCCCAAGTTAGAAGCAGAGCCTAAGGTGTAAATTATCGATAGTCCATATCTCGGAAACTATAAGAGATAATGCAATTTGGCAACCGGCAATGTAATTAGCATGCCGAATATTACTTGGAATGTGAATTGGAACGAAATCGCCAATAGATAAGACCATTTTACAATTTGGGCCCAAGTTAGAAGCAGAGCCTAAGGTGTAAATTATCGATAGTCCATATCTCGGAAACTATAAGAGATAATGCAATTTGGCAACCGGCAATGTAATTAGCATGCCGAATATTACTTGGAATGTGAATTGGAACGAAATCGCCAATAGATAAGACCATTTTACAATTTGGGCCCAAGTTAGAAGCAGAACCTAAGGTGTAAATTATCGATAGTCCATATCTCGGAAACTATAAGAGATAATGCAATTTGGCAACCGGCAATGTAATTAGCATGCCGAATATTACTTGGAATGTGAATTGCAACTAAATCGCCAATAGATAAGACCATTTTACAATTTGGGCCCAAGTTAGAAGCAGAGCCTAAGGTGTAAATTATCGATAGTCCATATCTCGGAAACTATAAGAGATAATGCAATTTGGCAACCGGCAATGAAATTAGCATGCCGAATATTACTTGGAATGTGAATTGCAACTAAATCGCCAATAGATAAGACCATTTTACAATTTGGGCCCAAGTTAGAAGCAGAGCCTAAGGTGTAAATTATCGATAGTCCATATCTCGGAAACTATGAGAGATAATGCAATTTGGCAACCGGCAATGTAATTAGCATGCCGAATATTACTTGGAATGTGAATTGGAACGAAATCGCCAATAGATAAGACCATTTTACAATTTGGGCCCAAGTTAGAAGCAGAGCCTATGGTGTAAATAATCGACAGTCCATATCTCGGAAACTATAAGAGATAATGCAATTTGGCAACCGGCAATGTAATTAGCATACCGAATATTACTTGGAATGTGAATTGGAACGAAATCGCCAATAGATAAGACCATTTTACAATTTGGGCCCAAGTTAGAAGCAGAGCCTAAGGTGTAATTTATCGATAGTCCATATCTCGGAAACTATAAGAGTTAATGCAATTTGGCAACCGGCAATGTAATTAGCATGCCGAATATTACTTGGAATGTGAATTGGAACGAAATCGCCAATAGATAAGACCATTTTACAATTTGGGCCCAAGTTAGAAGCAGAGCCTAAGGTGTAAATTATCGATAGTCCATATCTCGGAAACTATAAGAGATAATGCAATTTGGCAACCGGCAATGTAATTAGCATGCCGAATATTACTTGGAATGTGAATTGGAACGAAATCGCCAATAGATAAGACCATTTTACAATTTGGGCCCAAGTTAGAAGCAGAGCCTAAGGTGTAAATTATCGATAGTCCATATCTCGGAAACTATAAGAGATAATGCAATTTGGCAACCGGCAATGTAATTAGCATGCCGAATATTACTTGGAATGTGAATTGCAACTAAATCGCCAATAGATAAGACCATTTTACAATTTGGGCCCAAGTTAGAAGCAGAGCCTAAGGTGTAAATTATCGATAGTCCATATCTCGGAAACTATAAGAGATAATGCAATTTGGCAACCGGCAATGTAATTAGCATGCCGAATATTACTTGGAATGTGAATTGGAACGAAATCGCCAATAGATAAGACCATTTTACAATTTGGGCCCAAGTTAGAAGCAGAGCCTAAGGTGTAAATTATCGATAGTCCATATCTCGGAAACTATAAGAGATAATGCAATTTGGCAACCGGCAATGTAATTAGCATGCCGAATATTACTTGGAATGTGAATTGGAACGAAATCGCCAATAGATAAGACCATTTTACAATTTGGGCCCAAGTTAGAAGCAGAACCTAAGGTGTAAATTATCGATAGTCCATATCTCGGAAACTATAAGAGATAATGCAATTTGGCAACCGGCAATGTAATTAGCATGCCGAATATTACTTGGAATGTGAATTGCAACTAAATCGCCAATAGATAAGACCATTTTACAATTTGGGCCCAAGTTAGAAGCAGAGCCTAAGGTGTAAATTATCGATAGTCCATATCTCGGAAACTATAAGAGATAATGCAATTTGGCAACCGGCAATGAAATTAGCATCCCGAATATTACTTGGAATGTGAATTGCAACTAAATCGCCAATAGATAAGACCATTTTACAATTTGGGCCCAAGTTAGAAGCAGAGCCTAAGGTGTAAATTATCGATAGTCCATATCTCGGAAACTATGAGAGATAATGCAATTTGGCAACCGGCAATGTAATTAGCATGCCGAATATTACTTGGAATGTGAATTGGAACGAAATCGCCAATAGATAAGACCATTTTACAATTTGGGCCCAAGTTAGAAGCAGAGCCTATGGTGTAAATAATCGACAGTCCATATCTCGGAAACTATAAGAGATAATGCAATTTGGCAACCGGCAATGTAATTAGCATACCGAATATTACTTGGAATGTGAATTGGAACGAAATCGCCAATAGATAAGACCATTTTACAATTTGGGCCCAAGTTAGAAGCAGAGCCTAAGGTGTAATTTATCGATAGTCCATATCTCGGAAACTATAAGAGTTAATGCAATTTGGCAACCGGCAATGTAATTAGCATGCCGAATATTACTTGGAATGTGAATTGGAACGAAATCGCCAATAGATAAGACCATTTTACAATTTGGGCCCAAGTTAGAAGCAGAGCCTAAGGTGTAAATTATCGATAGTCCATATCTCGGAAACTATAAGAGATAATGCAATTTGGCAACCGGCAATGTAATTAGCATGCCGAATATTACTTGGAATGTGAATTGGAACGAAATTGCCAATAGATAAGATCATTTTACAATTTGGGCCCAAGTTAGAAGCAGAGCCTAAGGTGTAAATTATCGATAGTCCATATCTCTGAAACTATAAGAGATAATGCAATTTCGCAACCGGCAATGTAATTAGCATGCCGAATATTACTTGGAATGTGAATTGGGACGAAATCGCCAATAGATAAGGCCATTTTACAATTTGGGCCCAAGTTAGAAGCAGAGCCTAAGGTGTAAATTATCGATAGTCCATATCTCGGAAACTATAAGAGATAATGCAATTTGGCAACCGGCAATGTAATTAGCATGCCGAATATTACTTGGAATGTGAATTGGAACGAAATCGCCAATAGATAAGACCATTTTACAATTTGGGCCCAAGTTAGAAGCAGAGCCTAAGGTGTAAATTATCGATAGTCCATATCTCGGAAACTATAAGAGATAATGCAATTTGGCAACCGGCAATGTAATTAGCATGCCGAATATTACTTGGAATGTGAATTGGAACGAAATCGCCAATAGATAAGACTATTTTACAATTTGGGCCCAAGTTAGAAGCAGAGCCTAAGGTGTAAATTATCGATAGTCCATATCTCGGAAACTATAAGAGATAATGCAATTTGGCAACCGGCAATGTAATTAGCATGCCGAATATTACTTGGAATGTGAATTGCAACTAAATCGCCAATAGATAAGACCATTTTACAATTTGGGCCCAAGTTAGAAGCAGAGCCTAAGGTGTAAATTATCGATAGTCCATATCTCGGAAACTATAAGAGATAATGCAATTTGGCAACCGGCAATGTAATTAGCATGCCGAACATTACTTGGAATGTGAATTGGAACGAAATCGCCAATAGATAAGACCATTTTACAATTAGGGCCCAAGTTAGAAGCAGAGCCTAAGGTGTAAATTATCGATAGTCCATATCTCGGAAACTATAAGAGATAATGCAATTTGGCAACCGGCAATGTAATTAGCATGCCGAATATTACTTGGAATGTGAATTGGAACGAAATCGCCAATAGATAAGACCATTTTACAATTTGGGCCCAAGTTAGAAGCAGAGCCTAAGGTGTAAATTATCGATAGTCCATATCTCGGAAACTATAAGAGATAATGCAATTTGGCAACCGGCAATGTAATTAGCATGCCGAATATTACTTGGGATGTGAATTGCAACTAAATCGCCAATAGATAAGACCATTTTACAATTTGGGCCCAAGTTAGAAGCAGAGCCTAAGGTGTAAATTATCGATAGTCCATATCTCGGAAACTATAAGAGATAATGCAATTTGGCAATCGGCAATGTAATTAGCATGCCGAATATTACTTGGAATGTGAATTGCAACTAAATCGCCAATAGATAAGACCATTTTACAATTTGGGCCCAAGTTAGAAGCAGAGCCTAAGGTGTAATTTATCGATAGTCCATATCTCGGAAACTATAAGAGATAATGCAATTTGGCAACCGGCAATGTAATTAGCATGCCGAATATTACTTGGAATGTGAATTGGAACGAAATTGCCAATAGATAAGATCATTTTACAATTTGGGCCCAAGTTAGAAGCAGAGCCTAAGGTGTAAATTATCGATAGTCCATATCTCTGAAACTATAAGAGATAATGCAATTTCGCAACCGGCAATGTAATTAGAATGCCGAATATTACTTGGAATGTGAATTGGGACGAAATCGCCAATAGATAAGGCCATTTTACAATTTGGGCCCAAGTTAGAAGCAGAGCCTAAGGTGTAAATTATCGATAGTCCATATCTCGGAAACTATAAGAGATAATGCAATTTGGAAACCGGCAATGTAATTAGCATGCCGAATATTACTTGGAATGTGAATTGGAACGAAATCGTCAATAGATAAGACCATTTTACAATTTGGGCCCAAGTTAGAAGCAGAGCCTAAGGTGTAAATTATTGATAATCCATATCTCGGAAACTATAAGAGATAATGCAATTTGGCAACCGGCAATATAATTAGCATGCCGAATATTACTTGGAATGTGAATTGGAACGAAATCGCCAATAGATAAGACCATTTTACAATTTGGGCCCAAATTAGAAGCAGAGCCTAAGGTGTAAATTATCGATAGTCCATATCTCGGAAACTATAAGAGATAATGCAATTTGGCAACCGGCAATGTAATTAGCATGCCGAATATTACTTGGAATGTGAATTGGAACGAAATCGCCAATAGATAAGACCATTTTACAATTTGGGCCCAAGTTAGAAGCAGAGCCTAAGGTGTAAATTATCGAACATCCATATCTCGGAAACTATAAGAGATAATTCAATTTGGCAACCGGCAATGTAATTAGCATGCCGAATATTACTTGGAATGTGAATTGGAACGAAATCGCCAATAGATAAGACCATTTTACAATTTGGGCCCAAGTTAGAAGCAGAGCCTAAGGTGTAAATTATCGATAGTCCATATCTCGGAAACTATAAGAGATAATGCAATTTGGCAACCGGCAATGTAATTAGCATGCCGAATATTACTTGGAATGTGAATTGGAACGAAATCGCCAATAGATAAGACCATTTTACAATTTGGGCCCAAGTTAGAAGCAGAGCCTAAGGTGTAAATTATCGATAGTCCATATCTCGGAAACTATAAGAGATAATGCAATTTGGCAACCGGCAATGTAATTAGCATGCCGAATATTACTTGGAATGTGAATTGGAACGAAATTGCCAATAGATAAGACCATTTTACAATTTGGGCCCAAGTTAGAAGCAGAGCCTAAGGTGTAATTTATCGATAGTCCATATCTCGGAAACTATAAGAGTTAATGCAATTTGGCAACCGGCAATGTAATTAGCATGCCAAATATTACTTGGAATGTGAATTGGAACGAAATCGCCAATAGATAAGACCATTTTACAATTTGGGCCCAAGTTAGAAGCAGAGCCTAAGGTGTAAATTATCGATAGTCCATATCTCGGAAACTATAAGAGATAATGCAATTTGGCAACCGGCAATGTAATTAGCATGCCGAATATTACTTGGAATGTGAATTGGAACGAAATTGCCAATAGATAAGATCATTTTACAATTTGGGCCCAAGTTAGAAGCAGAGCCTAAGGTGTAAATTATCGATAGTCCATATCTCTGAAACTATAAGAGATAATGCAATTTCGCAACCGGCAATGTAATTAGCATGCCGAATATTACTTGGAATGTGAATTGGGACGAAATCGCCAATAGATAAGGCCATTTTACAATTTGGGCCCAAGTTAGAAGCAGAGCCTAAGGTGTAAATTATCGATAGTCCATATCTCGGAAACTATAAGAGATAATGCAATTTGGCAACCGGCAATGTAATTAGCATGCCGAATATTACTTGGAATGTGAATTGGAACGAAATCGTCAATAGATAAGACCATTTTACAATTTGGGCCCAAGTTAGAAGCAGAGCCTAAGGTGTAAATTATTGATAATCCATATCTCGGAAAATATAAGAGATAATGCAATTTGGCAACCGGCAATGTAATTAGCATGCCGAATATTACTTGGAATGTGAATTGGAACGAAATCGCCAATAGATAAGACCATTTTACAATTTGGGCCCAAGTTAGAAGCAGAGCCTATGGTGTAAATTATCGATAGTCCATATCTCGGAAACTATAAGAGATAATGCAATTTGGCAACCGGCAATGTAATTAGCATGCCGAATATTACTTGGAATGTGAATTGGAACGAAATCGCCAATAGATAAGACCATTTTACAATTTGGGCCCAAGTTAGAAGCAGAGCCTAAGGTGTAATTTATCGATAGTCCATATCTCGGAAACTATAAGAGTTAATGCAATTTGGCAACCGGCAATGTAATTAGCATACCGAATATTACTTGGAATGTGAATTGGAACGAAATCGCCAATAGATAAGACCATTTTACAATTTGGGCCCAAGTTAGAAGCAGAGCCTAAGGTGTAAATTATCGATAGTCCATATCTCGGAAACTATAAGAGATAATGCAATTTGGCAACCGGCAATGTAATTAGCATGCCGAATATTACTTGGAATGTGAATTGGAACGAAATTGCCAATAGATAAGACCATTTTACAATTTGGGCCCAAGTTAGAAGCAGAGCCTAAGGTGTAATTTATCGATAGTCCATATCTCGGAAACTATAAGAGTTAATGCAATTTGGCAACCGGCAATGTAATTAGCATGCCAAATATTACTTGGAATGTGAATTGGAACGAAATCGCCAATAGATAAGACCATTTTACAATTTGGGCCCAAGTTAGAAGCAGAGCCTAAGGTGTAAATTATCGATAGTCCATATCTCGGAAACTATAAGAGATAATGCAATTTGGCAACCGGCAATGTAATTAG
The DNA here is from genome assembly GCF_030347505.1 of Rhynchophorus ferrugineus. Lineage (NCBI taxonomy): Eukaryota > Metazoa > Arthropoda > Insecta > Coleoptera > Curculionidae > Rhynchophorus > Rhynchophorus ferrugineus. The sequence goes on from NW_027472678.1 coordinate 303,137, forward strand.
CATGCCGAATATTACTTGGAATGTGAATTGGAACGAAATTGCCAATAGATAAGATCATTTTACAATTTGGGCCCAAGTTAGAAGCAGAGCCTAAGGTGTAAATTATCGATAGTCCATCTCTCTGAAACTATAAGAGATAATGCAATTTCGCAACCGGCAATGTAATTAGCATGCCGAATATTACTTGGAATGTGAATTGGGACGAAATCGCCAATAGATAAGGCCATTTTACAATTTGGGCCCAAGTTAGAAGCAGAGCCTAAGGTGTAAATTATCGATAGTCCATATCTCGGAAACTATAAGAGATAATGCAATTTGGCAACCGGCAATGTAATTAGCATGCCGAATATTACTTGGAATGTGAATTGGAACGAAATCGTCAATAGATAAGACCATTTTACAATTTGGGCCCAAGTTAGAAGCAGAGCCTAAGGTGTAAATTATTGATAATCCATATCTCGGAAAATATAAGAGATAATGCAATTTGGCAACCGGCAATGTAATTAGCATGCCGAATATTACTTGGAATGTGAATTGGAACGAAATCGCCAATAGATAAGACCATTTTACAATTTGGGCCCAAATTAGAAGCAGAGCCTAAGGTGTAAATTATCGATAGTCCATATCTCGGAAACTATAAGAGATAATGCAATTTGGCAACCGGCAATGTAATTAGCATGCCGAATATTACTTGGAATGTGAATTGGAACGAAATCGCCAATAGATAAGACCATTTTACAATTTGGGCCCAAGTTAGAAGCAGAGCCTAAGGTGTAAATTATCGATAGTCCATATCTCGGAAACTATAAGAGATAATGCAATTTGGCAACCGGCAATGTAATTAGCATGCCGAATATTACTTGGAATGTGAATTGGAACGAAATCGCCAATAGATAAGACCATTTTACAATTTGGGCCCAAGTTAGAAGCAGAGCCTATGGTGTAAATTATCGATAGTCCATATCTCGGAAACTATAAGAGATAATGCAATTTGGCAACCGGCAATGTAATTAGCATGCCGAATATTACTTGGAATGTGAATTGGAACGAAATCGCCAATAGATAAGACCATTTTACAATTTGGGCCCAAGTTAGAAGCAGAGCCTAAGGTGTAATTTATCGATAGTCCATATCTCGGAAACTATAAGAGTTAATGCAATTTGGCAACCGGCAATGTATTTAGCATGCCGAATATTACTTGGAATGTGAATTGGAACGAAATCGCCAATAGATAAGACCATTTTACAATTTGGGCCCAAGTTAGAAGCAGAGCCTAAGGTGTAAATTATCGATAGTCCATATCTCGGAAACTATAAGAGATAATGCAATTTGGCAACCGGCAATGTAATTAGCATGCCGAATATTACTTGGAATGTGAATTGGAACGAAATTGCCAATAGATAAGACCATTTTTCAATTTGGGCCCAAGTTAGAAGCAGAGCCTAAGGTGTAAATTATCGATAGTTCATATCTCTGAAACAATAAAAGATAATGCAATTTCGCAACCGGCAATGTAATTAGCATGCCGAATATTACTTGGAATGTGAATTGGGACGAAATCGCCAATAGATAAGGCCATTTTACAATTTGGGCCCAAGTTAGAAGCAGAGCCTAAGGTGTAAATTATCGATAGTCCATATCTCGGAAACTATAAGAGATAATGCAATTTGGCAACCGGCAATGTAATTAGCATGCCGAATATTACTTGGAATGTGAATTGGAACGAAATCGTCAATAGATAAGACCATTTTACAATTTGGGCCCAAGTTAGAAGCAGAGCCTAAGGTGTAAATTATTGATAATCCATATCTCGGAAACTATAAGTGATAATGCAATTTGACAACCGGCAATGTAATTAGCATGCCGAATATTACTTGGAATGTGAATTGGAACGAAATCGCCAATAGATTAGACCATTTTACAATTTGGGCCCAAATTAGAAGCAGAGCCTAAGGTGTAAATTATCGATAGACCATATCTCGGAAACTATAAGTGATAATGCAATTTGGCAACCGGCAATGTAATTAGCATGCCGAATATTACTTGGAATGTGAATTGGAACGAAATCGCCAATAGATAAGACCATTTTACAATTTGGGCCCAAGTTAGAAGCAGAGCCTAAGGTGTAAATTATCGATAGTCCATATCTCGGAAACTATAAGAGATAATGCAATTTGGCAACCGGCAATGTAATTAGCATGCCGAATATTACTTGGAATGTGAATTGGAACGAAATCGCCAATAGATAAGACCATTTTACAATTTGGGCCCAAGTTAGAAGCAGAGCCTAAGGTGCAAATTATTGATAGTCCATATCTCGGAAACTATAAGAGATAATGCAATTTCGCAACCGGCAATGTAATTAGCATGCCGAATATCACTTGGAATGTGAATTGGGACGAAATCGCCAATAGATAAGACCATTTTACAATTTGGGCCCAAGTTAGAAGCAGAGCCTAAGGTGTAAATTATCGATAGTCCATATCTCGGAAACTATAAGAGATAATGCAATTTGGCAACCGGCAATGTAATTAGCATGCCGAATATTACTTGGAATGTGAATTGGAACGAAATCGCCAATAGATAAGACCATTTTACAATTTGGGCCCAAGTTAGAAGCAGAGCCTAAGGTGTAAATTATCGATAGTCCATATCTCGGAAACTATAAGAGATAATGCAATTTGGCAACCGGCAATGTAATTAGCATGCCGAATATTACTTGGAATGTGAATTGGGACGAAATCGCCAATAGATAAGACCATTTTACAATTTGGGCCCAAGTTAGAAGCAGAGCCTAAGGTGTAAATTATCGATAGTCCATATCTCGGAAACTATAAGAGATAATGCAATTTGGCAACCGGCAATGTAATTAGCATGCCGAATATTACTTGGAATGTGAATTGGAACGAAATCGCCAATAGATAAGACCATTTTACAATTTGGGCCCAAGTTAGAAGCCGAGCCTAAGGTGAAATTATCGATAGTCCTTATCTCGGAAACTATAAGAGATAATGCAATTTGGCAACCGGCAATGTAATTAGCATGCCGAATATTACTTGGAATGTGAATTGGAATGAAATCGCCAATAGATAAGACCATTTTACAATTTGGGCCCAAGTTAGAAGCAGAGCCTACGGTGTAAATTATCGATAGTCCATATCTCGGAAACTATAAGAGATAATGCAATTTGGCAACCGGCAATGTAATTAGCATGCCGAATATTACTTGGAATGTGAATTGGAACGAAATCGCCAATAGATAAGACCATTTTACAATTTGGGCCCAAGTTAGAAGCAGAGCCTAAGGTGTAAATTATTGATAGTCCATATCTCGGAAACTATAAGAGATAATGCAATTTCGCAACCGGCAATGTAATTAGCATGCCGAATATCACTTGGAATGTGAATTGGGACGAAATCGCCAATAGATAAGACCATTTTACAATTTGGGCCCAAGTTAGAAGCAGAGCCTAAGGTGTAAATTATCGATAGTCCATATCTCGGAAACTATAAGAGATAATGCAATTTGGCAACCGGCAATGTAGTTAGCATGCCCAATATTACTTGGAATGTGATTTGGAACGAAATCGCCAATAGATAAGACCATTTTACAATTTGTACCCAAGTTAGAAGCAGAGCCTAAGGTGTAAATTATCGATAGTCCATATCTCGGAAACTATAAGAGATAATGCAATTTGGCAACCGGCAATGTAATTAGCATGCCGAATATTACTTGGAATGTGAATTGCAACTAAATCGCCAATAGATTAGACCATTTTACAATTTGGGCCCAAGTTAGAAGCAGAGCCTAAGGTGTAAATTATCGATAGTCCATATCTCGGAAACTATAAGAGATAATGTAATTTGGTAACCGGCAATGTAATTAGCATGCCGAATATTACTTGGAATGTGAATTGGAACGAAATCGCCAATTGATAAGACCATTTTACAATTTGGGCCCAAGTTAGAAGCAGAGCCTAAGGTGTAAATTATCGATAGTCCATATCTCGGAAACTATAAGAGATAATGCAATTTGGCAACCGGCAATGTAATTAGCATGCCGAATATTACTTGGAATGTGAATTGGAACGAAATCGCCAATAGATAAGACCATTTTACAATTTGGGCCCAAGTTAGAAGCAGAGCCTAAGGTGTAAATTATCGATAGTCCATATCTCGGAAACTATAAGAGATAATGCAATTTGGCAACCGGCAATGTAATTAGCATGCCGAATATTACTTGGAATGTGAATTGCAACTAAATCCCCAATAGATAAGACCATTTTACAATTTGGGCCCAAGTTAGAAGCAGAGCCTAAGGTGTAAATTATCGATAGTCCATATCTCGGAAACTATAAGAGATAATGCAATTTGGCAACCGGCAATGTAATTAGCATGCCGAATATTACTTGGAATGTGATTTGGAACGAAATCGCCAATAGATAAGACCATTTTACAATTTGGGCCCAAGTTAGAAGCAGAGCCTAAGGTGTAAATTATCGATAGTCCATATCTCGGAAACTATAAGAGATAATGCAATTTCGCAACCGGCAATGTAATTAGCATGCCGAATATCACTTGGAATGTGAATTGGGACGAAATCGCCAATAGATAAGACCATTTTACAATTTGGGCCCAAGTTAGAAGCAGAGCCTAAGGTGTAAATTATCGATAGTCCATATCTCGGAAACTATAAGAGATAATGCAATTTGGCAACCGGCAATGTAATTAGCATGCCGAATATTACTTGGAATGTGAATTGGAATGAAATTGCCAATAGATAAGGCCATTTTACAATTTGGGCCCAAGTTAGAAGCAGAGCCTAAGGTGTAAATTATCGATAGTCCATATCTCTGAAACTATAAGAGATAATGCAATTTCGCAACCGGCAATGTAATTAGCATGCCGAATATTACTTGGAATGTGAATTGGGACGAAATCGCCAATAGATAAGGCCATTTTACAATTTGGGCCCAAGTTAGAAGCAGAGCCTAAGGTGTAAATTATCGATAGTCCATATCTCGGAAACTATAAGAGATAATGCAATTTGGCAACCGGCAATGTAATTAGCATGCCGAATATTACTTGGAATGTGAATTGGAACGAAATCGCCAATAGATAAGACCATTTTACAATTTGGGCCCAAGTTAGAAGCAGAGCCTAAGGTGTAAATTATTGATAGTCCATATCTCGGAAACTATAAGAGATAATGCAATTTCGCAACCGGCAATGTAATTAGCATGCCGAATATTACTTGGAGTGTGAATTGGAACGAAATCGCCAATAGATAAGACCATTTTACAATTTTAGCCCAAGTTAGAAGCAGAGCCTAAGGTGTAAATTATCGATAGTCCATATCTCGGAAACTATAAGAGATAATGCAATTTGGCAAACGGCAATGTAATTAGCATGCCGAATATTACTTGGAATGTGAATTGGAACGAAATCGCCAATAGATAAGACCATTTTACAATTTGGGCCCAAGTTAGAAGCAGAGCCTAAGGTGTAAATTATCGATAGTCCATATCTCGGAAACTATAAGAGATAATGCAATTTGGCAACCGGCAATGTAATTAGCATGCCGAATATTACTTGGAATGTGAATTGGAACGAAATCGCCAATAGATAAGACCATTTTACAATTTGGGCCCAAGTTAGAAGCAGAGCCTAAGGTGTAAATTATCGATAGTCCATATCTCGGAAACTATAAGAGATAATGCAATTTGGCAACCGGCAATGTAATTAGCATGCCGAATATTACTTGGAATGTGAATTGGAACGAAATCGCCAATAGATAAGACCATTTTACAATTTGGGCCCAAGTTAGAAGCAGAGCCTAAGGTGTAAATTATCGATAGTCCATATCTCGGAAACTATAAGAGATAATGCAATTTGGCAACCGGCAATGTAATTAGCATGCCGAATATTACTTGGAATGTGAATTGGAACGAAATCGCCAATAGATAAGACCATTTTACAATTTGGGCCCAAGTTAGAAGCAGAGCCTAAGGTGTAAATTATTGATAGTCCATATCTCGGAAACTATAAGAGATAATGCAATTTCGCAACCGGCAATGTAATTAGCATGCCGAATATTACTTGGAGTGTGAATTGGAACGAAGTCGCCAATAGATAAGACCATTTTACAATTTGGGCCCAAGTTAGAAGCAGAGCCCAAGATGTAAATTATCGATAGTCCATATCTCGGAAACTATAAGAGATAATGCAATTTGGCAACCGGCAATGTAATTAGCATGCCGAATATTACTTGGAATGTGAATTGGAACGAAATCGCCAATAGATAAGACCATTTTACAATTTGGGCCCAAGTTAGAAGCAGAGCCTAAGGTGTAAATTATCGATAGTCCATATCTCGGAAACTATAAGAGATAATGCAATTTGGCAACCGGCAATGTAATTAGCATGCCGGATATTACTTGGAATGTGAATTGGAACGAAATCGCCAATAGGTAAGACCATTTTACAATTTGGGCCCAAGTTAGAAGCAGAGCCTAAGGTGTAAATTATCGATAGTCCATATCTCGGAAACTATAAGAGATAATTCAATTTGGCAACCGGCAATGTAATTAGCAGGCCGGATATTACTTGGAATGTGAATTGGAACGAAATCGCCAATAGATAAGACCATTTTAAAATTTGGGCCCAAGTTAGAAGCAGAGCCTAAGGTGTAAATTACCGATAGTCCATATCTCGGAAACTATAAGAGATAATGCAATTTGGCAACCGGCAATGTAATTAGCATGCCGAATATTACTTGGAATGTGAATTGGAACAAAATCGCACATAGATAAGACGATTTTACAATTTGGGCCCAAGTTAGAAGCAGAGCCTAAGGTGTAAATTATCGATAGTCCATATCTCGGAAACTATAAGAGATAATGCAATTTGGCAACCGGCAATGTAATTAGCATGCCGAATATTACTTGGAATGTGAATTGGAACGAAATCGCCAATAGATAAGACCATTTTACAATTTGGGCCCAAGTTAGAAGCAGAGCCTAAGGTGTAAATTATCGATAGTCCATATCTCGGAAACTATAAGAGATAATGCAATTTGGCAACCGGCAATGTAATTAGCATGCCGAATATTACTTGGAATGTGAATTGGAACGAAATCGCCAATAGATAAGACCATTTTACAATTTGGGCCCAAGTTAGAAGCAGAGCCTAAGGTGTAAATTATCGATAGTCCATATCTCGGAAACTATAAGAGATAATGCAATTTGGCAACCGGCAATGTAATTAGCATGCCGAATATTACTTGAAATGTGAATTGGAACGAAATCGCCAATAGATAAGACCATTTTACAATTTGGGCCCAAGTTAGAAGCAGAGCCTAAGGTGTAAATTATTGATAGTCCATATCTCGGAAACTATAAGAGATAATGCAATTTCGCAACCGGCAATGTAATTAGCATGCCGAATATTACTTGGAGTGTGAATTGGAACGAAATCGCCAATAGATAAGACCATTTTACAATTTGGGCCCAAGTTAGAAGCAGAGCCTAAGGTGTAAATTATCGATAGTCCATATCTCGGAAACTATAAGAGATAATGCAATTTGGCAACCGGCAATGTAATTAGCATGCCGAATATTACTTGGAATGTGAATTGGAACGAAATCGCCAATAGATAAGACAATTTTACAATTTGGGCCCAAGTTAGAAGCAGAGCCTAAGGTGTAAATTATCGATAGTCCATATCTCGGAAACTATAAGAGATAATGCAATTTGGCAACCGGCAATGTAATTAGCATGCCGAATATTACTTGGAGTGTGAATTGGAACGAAATCGCCAATAGGTAAGACCATTTTACAATTTGGGCCCAAGTTAGAAGCAGAGCCTAAGGTGTAAATTATCGATAGTCCATATCTCGGAAACTATAAGAGATAATGCAATTTGGCAACAGGCAATGTAATTAGCATGCCGAATATTACTTGGAATGTGAACTGGAACGAAATCGCCAATAGATAAGACCATTTTACAATTTGGGCCCAAGTTAGAAGCAGAGCCTAAGATGTAAATTATCGATAGTCCATATCTCGGAAACTATAAGAGATAATGCAATTTGGCAACCGGCAATGTAATTAGCATGCCGAATATTACTTGGAATGTGAATTGGAACGAAATCGCCAATAGATAAGACCATTTTACAATTTTGGCCCAAGTTAGAAGCAGAGCCTAAGGTGTAAATTATCGATAGTCCATATCTCGGAAACTATAAGAGATAATTCAATTTGGCAACCGGCAATGTAATTAGCATGCCGGATATTACTTGGAATGTGAATTGGAACGAAATCGCCAATAGATAAGACCATTTTACAATTTGGGCCCAAGTTAGAAGCAGAGCCTAAGGTGTAAATTATCGATAGTCCATATCTCGGAAACTATAAGAGATAATGCAATTTGGCAACCGGCAATGTAATTAGCATGCCGAATATTACTTGGAATGTGAATTGGAACGAAATCGCCAATAGGTAAGACAATTTTACAATTTGGGCCCAAGTTAGAAGCAGAGCCTAAGGTGTAAATTATCGATAGTCCTTATCTCGGAAACTATAAGAGATAATTCAATTTGGCAACCGGCAATGTAATTAGCATGCCGGATATTACTTGGAATGTGAATTGGAACGAAATCGCCAATAGATAAGACAATTTTACAATTTGGGCCCAAGTTAGAAGCAGAGCCTAAGGTGTAAATTACCGATAGTCCATATCTCGGAAACTATAAGAGATAATGCAATTTGGCAACCGGCAATGTAATTAGCATGCCGAATATTACTTGGAATGTGAATTGGAACGAAATCGCCAATAGATAAGACCATTTTACAATTTGGGCCCAAGTTAGAAGCAGAGCCTAAGGTGTAAATTATCGATAGTCCATATCTCGGAAACTATAAGAGATAATGCAATTTGGCAACCGGCAATGTAATTAGCATGCCGAATATTACTTGGAATGTGAATTGGAACGAAATCGCCAATAGATAAGACCATTTTACAATTTGGGCCCAAGTTAGAAGCAGAGCCTAAGGTGTAAATTATCGATAGTCCATATCTCGGAAACTATAAGAGATAATGCAATTTGGCAACCGGCAATGTAATTAGCATGCCGAATATTAATTGGAATGTGAATTGGAACGAAATCGCCAATAGATAAGACCATTTTACAATTTGGGCCCAAGTTAGAAGTAGAGCCTAAGGCGTAAATTATCGATAGTCCATATCTCGGAAACTATAAGAGATAATGCAATTTGGCAACCGGAAATGTAATTAGCATGCCGAATATTACTTGGAATGTGAATTGGAACGAAATCGCCAATAGGTAAGACCATTTTACAATTTGGGCCCAAGTTAGAAGCAGAGCCTAAGGTGTAAATTATCGATAGTCCATATCTCGGAAACTATAAGAGATAATGCAATTTGGCAACCGGCAATGTAATTAGCATGCCGAATATTACTTGGAATGTGAATTGGAACGAAATCGCCAATAGATAAGACCATTTTACAATTTGGGCCCAAGTTAGAAGCAGAGCCTAAGGTGTAAATTATCGATAGTCCATATCTCGGAAACTATAAGAGGTAATGCAATTTGGCAACCGGCAATGTAATTAGCATGCCGAATATTACTTGGAATGTGAATTGGAACGAAATCGCCAATAGAGAAGACCATTTTACAATTTGGGCCCAAGTTAGAAGCAGAGCCTAAGGTGTAAATTATCGATAGTCCATATCTCGGAAACTATAAGAGATAATGCAATTTGGCAACCGGCAATGTAATTAGCATGCCGAATATTACTTGGAATGTGAATTGGAACGAAATCGCCAATAGATAAGACCATTTTACAATTTGGGCCCAAGTTAGAAGCAGAGCCTAAGGTGTAAATTATTGATAGTCCATATCTCGGAAACTATAAGAGATAATGCAATTTCGCAACCCGCAATGTAATTAGCATGCCGAATATTACTTGGAGTGTGAATTGGAACGAAATCGCCAATAGATAAGACCATTTTACAATTTGGGCCCAAGTTAGAAGCAGAGCCTAAGATGTAAATTATCGATAGTCCATATCTCGGAAACTATAAGAGATAATGCAATTTGGCAACCGGCAATGTAATTAGCATGCCGAATATTACTTGGAATGTGAATTGGAACGAAATCGCCAATAGATAAGACCATTTTACAATTTGGGCCCAAGTTAGAAGCAGAACCTAAGGTGTAAATTATCTATAGTCCATATCTCGGAAACTATAAGAGATAATGCAATTTGGCAACCGGCAATGTAATTAGCATGCCGGATATTACTTGGAATGTGAATTGGAACGAAATCGCCAATAGGTAAGACCATTTTACAATTTGGGCCCAAGTTAGAAGCAGAGCCTAAGGTGTAAATTATCGATAGTCCATATCTCGGAAACTATAAGAGATAATGCAATTTGGCAACCGGCAATGTAATTAGCATGCCGAATATTACTTGGAATGTGAATTGGAACGAAATCGCCAATAGGTAAGACCATTTTTCAATTTGGGCCCAAGTTAGAAGCAGAGCCTAAGGTGTAAATTATCGATAGTCCATATCTCGGAAACTATAAGAGATGATTCAATTTGGCAACCGGCAATGTAATTAGCATGCCGAATATTACTTGGAATGTGAATTGGAACGAAATCGCCAATAGATAAGACCATTTTACAATTTGGGCCCAAGTTAGAAGCAGAGCCTAAGGTGTAAATTATCGATAGTCCATATCTCGGAAACTATAAGAGATAATGCAATTTGGCAACCGGCAATGTAATTAGCATGCCGAATATTACTTGGAATGTGAATTGGAACGAAATCGCCAATAGATAAGACCATTTTACAATTTGGGCCCAAGTTAGAAGCAGAGCCTAAGGTGTAAATTATCGATAGTCCATATCTCGGAAACTATAAGAGATAATGCAATTTGGCAACCGGCAATGTAATTAGCATGCCGAATATTACTTGGAATGTGAATTGGAACGAAATCGCCAATAGATAAGACCATTTTACAATTTGGGCCCAAGTTAGAAGCAGAGCCTAAGGTGTAAATTATCGATAGTCCATATCTCGGAAACTATAAGAGATAATGCAATTTGGCAACCGAAAATGTAATTAGCATGCCGAATATTAATTGGAATGTGAATTGGAACGAAATCGCCAATAGATAAGACCATTTTACAATTTGGGCCCAAGTTAGAAGTAGAGCCTAAGGTGTAAATTATCGATAGTCCATATCTCGGAAACTATAAGAGATAATGCAATTTGGCAACCGGCAATGTAATTAGCATGCCGAATATTACTTGGAATGTGAATTGGAACGAAATCGCCAATAGGTAAGACCATTTTACAATTTGGGCCCAAGTTAGAAGCAGAGCCTAAGGTGTAAATTATCGATAGTCCATATCTCGGAAACTATAAGAGATAATGCAATTTGGCAACCGGCAATGTAATTAGCATGCCGAATATTACTTGGAATGTGAATTGGAACGAAATCGCCAATAGATAAGACCATTTTACAATTTGGGCCCAAGTTAGAAGCAGAGCCTAAGGTGTAAATTATCGATAGTCCATATCTCGGAAACTATAAGAGGTAATGCAATTTGGCAACCGGCAATGTAATTAGCATGCCGAATATTACTTGGAATGTGAATTGGAACGAAATCGCCAATAGAGAAGACCATTTTACAATTTGGGCCCAAGTTAGAAGCAGAGCCTAAGGTGTAAATTATCGATAGTCCATATCTCGGAAACTATAAGAGATAATGCAATTTGGCAACCGGCAATGTAATTAGCATGCCGAATATTACTTGGAATGTGAATTGGAACGAAATCGCCAATAGATAAGACCATTTTACAATTTGGGCCCAAGTTAGAAGCAGAGCCTAAGGTGTAAATTATCGATAGTCCATATCTCGGAAACTATAAGAGATAATGCAATTTGGCAACCGGCAATGTAATTAGCATGCCGAATATTACTTGGAATGTGAATTGGAACGAAATCGCCAATAGATAAGACCATTTTACAATTTGGGCCCAAGTTAGAAGCAGAGCCTAAGGTGTAAATTATCGATAGTCCATATCTCGGAAACTATAAGAGATAATGCTATTTGGCAACCGGCAATGTAATTAGCATGCCGAATATTACTTGGAATGTGAATTGGAACGAAATCGCCAATAGATAAGACCATTTTACAATTTGGGCCCAAGTTAGAAGCAGAGCCTAAGGTGTAAATTATTGATAGTCCATATCTCGGAAACTATAAGAGATAATGCAATTTCGCAACCGGCAATGTAATTAGCATGCCGAATATTACTTGGAGTGTGAATTGGAACGAAATCGCCAATAGATAAGACCATTTTACAATTTGGGCCCAAGTTAGAAGCAGAGCCTAAGGTGTAAATTATCGATAGTCCATATCTCGGAAACTATAAGAGATAATGCAATTTGGCAACCGGCAATGTAATTAGCATGCCGAATATTACTTGGAATGTGAATTGGAACGAAATCGCCAATAGATAAGACCATTTTACAATTTGGGCCCAAGTTAGAAGCAGAGCCTAAGGTGTAAATTATCGATAGTCCATATCTCGGAAACTATAAGAGATAATGCAATTTGGCAACCGGCAATGTAATTAGCATGCCGAATATTACTTGGAATGTGAATTGGAACGAAATCTCCAATAGATAAGACCATTTTACAATTTGGGCCCAAGTTAGAAGCAGAGCCTAAGGTGTAAATTATCGATAGTCCATATCTCGGAAACTATAAGAGGTAATGCAATTTGGCAACCGGCAATATAATTAGCATGCCGAATATTAATTGGAATGTGAATTGGAACGAAATCGCCAATAGATAAGACCATTTTACAATTTGGGCCCAAGTTAGAAGCAGAGCCTAAGGTGTAAATTATCGATAGTCCATATCTCGGAAACTATAAGAGGTAATGCAATTTGGCAACCGGCAATGTAATTAGCATGCCGAATATTACTTGGAATGTGAATTGGAACGAAATCGCCAATAGAGAAGACCATTTTACAATTTGGGCCCAAGTTAGAAGCAGAGCCTAAGGTGTAAATTATCGATAGTCCATATCTCGGAAACTATAAGAGATAATGCAATTTGGCAACCGGCAATGTAATTAGCATGCCGAATATTACTTGGAATGTGAATTGGAACGAAATCGCCAATAGATAAGACCATTTTACAATTTGGGCCCAAGTTAGAAGCAGAGCCTAAGGTGTAAATTATCGATAGTCCATATCTCGGAAACTATAAGAGATAATGCAATTTGGCAACCGGCAATGTAATTAGCATGCCGCATATTACTTGGAATGTGAATTGGAACGAAATCGCCAATAGATAAGACCATTTTACAATTTGGGCCCAAGTTAGAAGCAGAGCCTAAGGTGTAAATTATCGATATTCCATATCTCGGAAACTATAAGAGATAATGCAATTTGGCAACCGGCAATGTAATTAGCATGCCGAATATTACTTGGAATGTGAATTGGAACGAAATCGCCAATAGATAAGACCATTTTACAATTTGGGCCCAAGTTAGAAGCAGAGCCTAAGGTGTAAATTATTGATAGTCCATATCTCGGAAACTATAAGAGATAATGCAATTTCGCAACCGGCAATGTAATTAGCATGCCGAATATTACTTGGAGTGTGAATTGGAACGAAATCGCCAATAGATAAGACCATTTTACAATTTGGGCCCAAGTTAGAAGCAGAGCCTAAGGTGTAAATTATCGATAGTCCATATCTCGGAAATTATAAGAGATAATGCAATTTGGCAACCGGCAATGTAATTAGCATGCCGAATATTACTTGGAATGTGAATTGGAACGAAATCGCCAATAGATAAGACCATTTTACAATTTGGGCCCAAGTTAGAAGCAGAGCCTAAGGTGTAAATTATCGATAGTCCATATCTCGGAAACTATAAGAGATAATGCAATTTGGCAACCGGCAATGTAATTAGCATGCCGAATATTACTTGGAATGTGAATTGGAACGAAATCGCCAATAGATAAGACCATTTTACAATTTGGGCCCAAGTTAGAAGCAGAGCCTAAGGTGTAAATTATCGATAGTCCATATCTCGGAAACTATAAGAGATAATGCAATTTGGCAACCCACAATGTAATTAGCATGCCGAATATTACTTGGAATGTGAATTGGAACGAAATCGCCAATAGATAAGACCATTTTACAATTTGGGCCCAAGTTAGAAGCAGAGCCTAAGGTGTAAATTATTGATAGTCCATATCTCGGAAACTATAAGAGATAATGCAATTTCGCAACCGGCAATGTAATTAGCATGCCGAATATTACTTGGAGTGTGAATTGGAACGAAATCGCCAATAGATAAGACCATTTTACAATTTGGGCCCAAGTTAGAAGCAGAGCCTAAGGTGTAAATTATCGATAGTCCATATCTCGGAAACTATAAGAGATAATGCAATTTGGCAACCGACAATGTAATTAGCATACCGAATATTACTTGGAATGTGAATTGGAACGAAATCGCCAATAGATAAGACCATTTTACAATTTGGGCCCAAGTTAGAAGCAGAGCCTAAGGTGTAAATTATCGATAGTCCATATCTCGGAAACTATAAGAGATAATGCAATTTGGCAACCGGCAATGTAATTAGCATGCCGAATATTACTTGGAATGTGAATTGGAACGAAATCGCCAATAGATAAGACCATTTTACAATTTGGGCCCAAGTTAGAAGCAGAGCCTAAGGTGTAAATTATCGATAGTCCATATCTCGGAAACTATAAGAGATAATGCAATTTGGCAACCGGCAATGTAATTAGCATGCCGAATATTACTTGGAATGTGAATTGGAACGAAATCGCCAATAGATAAGACCATTTTACAATTTGGGCCCAAGTTAGAAGCAGAGCCTAAGGTGTAAATTATCGATAGTCCATATCTCGGAAACTATAAGAGATAATGCAATTTGGCAACCGGCAATGTAATTAGCATGCCGAATATTACTTGGAATGTGAATTGGAACGAAATCGCCAATAGATAAGACCATTTTACAATTTGGGCCCAAGTTAGAAGCAGAGCCTAAGGTGTAAATTATCGATAGTCCATATCTCGGAAACTATAAGAGATAATGCAATTTGGCAACCGAAAATGTAATTAGCATGCCGAATATTAATTGGAATGTGAATTGGAACGAAATCGCCAATAGATAAGACCATTTTACAATTTGGGCCCAAGTTAGAAGTAGAGCCTAAGGTGTAAATTATCGATAGTCCATATCTCGGAAACTATAAGAGATAATGCAATTTGGCAACCGGCAATGTAATTAGCATGCCGAATATTACTTGGAATGTGAATTGGAACGAAATCGCCAATAGGTAAGACCATTTTACAATTTGGGCCCAAGTTAGAAGCAGAGCCTAAGGTGTAAATTATCGATAGTCCATATCTCGGAAACTATAAGAGATAATGCAATTTGGCAACCGGCAATGTAATTAGCATGCCGAATATTACTTGGAATGTGAATTGGAACGAAATCGCCAATAGATAAGACCATTTTACAATTTGGGCCCAAGTTAGAAGCAGAGCCTAAGGTGTAAATTATCGATAGTCCATATCTCGGAAACTATAAGAGGTAATGCAATTTGGCAACCGGCAATGTAATTAGCATGCCGAATATTACTTGGAATGTGAATTGGAACGAAATCGCCAATAGAGAAGACCATTTTACAATTTGGGCCCAAGTTAGAAGCAGAGCCTAAGGTGTAAATTATCGATAGTCCATATCTCGGAAACTATAAGAGATAATGCAATTTGGCAACCGGCAATGTAATTAGCATGCCGAATATTACTTGGAATGTGAATTGGAACGAAATCGCCAATAGATAAGACCATTTTACAATTTGGGCCCAAGTTAGAAGCAGAGCCTAAGGTGTAAATTATCGATAGTCCATATCTCGGAAACTATAAGAGATAATGCAATTTGGCAACCGGCAATGTAATTAGCATGCCGAATATTACTTGGAATGTGAATTGGAACGAAATCGCCAATAGATAAGACCATTTTACAATTTGGGCCCAAGTTAGAAGCAGAGCCTAAGGTGTAAATTATCGATAGTCCATATCTCGGAAACTATAAGAGATAATGCTATTTGGCAACCGGCAATGTAATTAGCATGCCGAATATTACTTGGAATGTGAATTGGAACGAAATCGCCAATAGATAAGACCATTTTACAATTTGGGCCCAAGTTAGAAGCAGAGCCTAAGGTGTAAATTATTGATAGTCCATATCTCGGAAACTATAAGAGATAATGCAATTTCGCAACCGGCAATGTAATTAGCATGCCGAATATTACTTGGAGTGTGAATTGGAACGAAATCGCCAATAGATAAGACCATTTTACAATTTGGGCCCAAGTTAGAAGCAGAGCCTAAGGTGTAAATTATCGATAGTCCATATCTCGGAAACTATAAGAGATAATGCAATTTGGCAACCGGCAATGTAATTAGCATGCCGAATATTACTTGGAATGTGAATTGGAACGAAATCGCCAATAGATAAGACCATTTTACAATTTGGGCCCAAGTTAGAAGCAGAGCCTAAGGTGTAAATTATCGATAGTCCATATCTCGGAAACTATAAGAGATAATGCAATTTGGCAACCGGCAATGTAATTAGCATGCCGAATATTACTTGGAATGTGAATTGGAACGAAATCTCCAATAGATAAGACCATTTTACAATTTGGGCCCAAGTTAGAAGCAGAGCCTAAGGTGTAAATTATCGATAGTCCATATCTCGGAAACTATAAGAGGTAATGCAATTTGGCAACCGGCAATGTAATTAGCATGCCGAATATTACTTGGAATGTGAATTGGAACGAAATCGCCAATAGATAAGACCATTTTACAATTTGGGCCCAAGTTAGAATCAGAGCCTAAGGTGTAAATTATCGATAGTCCATATCTCGGAAACTATAAGAGATAATGCAATTTGGCAACCGGCAATATAATTAGCATGCCGAATATTAATTGGAATGTGAATTGGAACGAAATCGCCAATAGATAAGACCATTTTACAATTTGGGCCCAAGTTAGAAGTAGAGCCTAAGGTGTAAATTATCGATAGTCCATATCTCGGAAACTATAAGAGTTAATGCAATTTGGCAACCGGCAATGTAATTAGCATGCCGAATATTACTTGGAATGTGAATTGGAACGAAATCGCCAATAGGTAAGACCATTTTACAATTTGGGCCCAAGTTAGAAGCAGAGCCTAAGGTGTAAATTATCGATAGTCCATATCTCGGAAACTATAAGAGATAATGCAATTTGGCAACCGGCAATGTAATTAGCATGCCGAATATTACTTGGAATGTGAATTGGAACGAAATCGCCAATAGATAAGACCATTTTACAATTTGGGCCCAAGTTAGAAGCAGAGCCTAAGGTGTAAATTATCGATAGTCCATATCTCGGAAACTATAAGAGGTAATGCAATTTGGCAACCGGCAATGTAATTAGCATGCCGAATATTACTTGGAATGTGAATTGGAACGAAATCGCCAATAGAGAAGACCATTTTACAATTTGGGCCCAAGTTAGAAGCAGAGCCTAAGGTGTAAATTATCGATAGTCCATATCTCGGAAACTATAAGAGATAATGCAATTTGGCAACCGGCAATGTAATTAGCATGCCGAATATTACTTGGAATGTGAATTGGAACGAAATCGCCAATAGATAAGACCATTTTACAATTTGGGCCCAAGTTAGAAGCAGAGCCTAAGGTGTAAATTATCGATAGTCCATATCTCGGAAACTATAAGAGATAATGCAATTTGGCAACCGGCAATGTAATTAGCATGCCGCATATTACTTGGAATGTGAATTGGAACGAAATCGCCAATAGATAAGACCATTTTACAATTTGGGCCCAAGTTAGAAGCAGAGCCTAAGGTGTAAATTATCGATATTCCATATCTCGGAAACTATAAGAGATAATGCAATTTGGCAACCGGCAATGTAATTAGCATGCCGAATATTACTTGGAATGTGAATTGGAACGAAATCGCCAATAGATAAGACCATTTTACAATTTGGGCCCAAGTTAGAAGCAGAGCCTAAGGTGTAAATTATTGATAGTCCATATCTCGGAAACTATAAGAGATAATGCAATTTCGCAACCGGCAATGTAATTAGCATGCCGAATATTACTTGGAGTGTGAATTGGAACGAAATCGCCAATAGATAAGACCATTTTACAATTTGGGCCCAAGTTAGAAGCAGAGCCTAAGGTGTAAATTATCGATAGTCCATATCTCGGAAATTATAAGAGATAATGCAATTTGGCAACCGGCAATGTAATTAGCATGCCGAATATTACTTGGAATGTGAATTGGAACGAAATCGCCAATAGATAAGACCATTTTACAATTTGGGCCCAAGTTAGAAGCAGAGCCTAAGGTGTAAATTATCGATAGTCCATATCTCGGAAACTATAAGAGATAATGCAATTTGGCAACCGGCAATGTAATTAGCATGCCGAATATTACTTGGAATGTGAATTGGAACGAAATCGCCAATAGATAAGACCATTTTACAATTTGGGCCCAAGTTAGAAGCAGAGCCTAAGGTGTAAATTATCGATAGTCCATATCTCGGAAACTATAAGAGATAATGCAATTTGGCAACCCACAATGTAATTAGCATGCCGAATATTACTTGGAATGTGAATTGGAACGAAATCGCCAATAGATAAGACCATTTTACAATTTGGGCCCAAGTTAGAAGCAGAGCCTAAGGTGTAAATTATTGATAGTCCATATCTCGGAAACTATAAGAGATAATGCAATTTCGCAACCGGCAATGTAATTAGCATGCCGAATATTACTTGGAGTGTGAATTGGAACGAAATCGCCAATAGATAAGACCATTTTACAATTTGGGCCCAAGTTAGAAGCAGAGCCTAAGGTGTAAATTATCGATAGTCCATATCTCGGAAACTATAAGAGATAATGCAATTTGGCAACCGACAATGTAATTAGCATACCGAATATTACTTGGAATGTGAATTGGAACGAAATCGCCAATAGATAAGACCATTTTACAATTTGGGCCCAAGTTAGAAGCAGAGCCTAAGGTGTAAATTATCGATAGTCCATATCTCGGAAACTATAAGAGATAATGCAATTTGGCAACCGGCAATGTAATTAGCATGCCGAATATTACTTGGAATGTGAATTGGAACGAAATCGCCAATAGATAAGACCATTTTACAATTTGGGCCCAAGTTAGAAGCAGAGCCTAAGGTGTAAATTTTCGATAGTCCATATCTCGGAAACTATAAGAGATAATGCAATTTGGCAACCGGCAATGTAATTAGCATGCCGAATATTACTTGGAATGTGAATTGGAACGAAATCGCCAATAGATAAGACCATTTTACAATTTGGGCCCAAGTTAGAAGCAGAGCCTAAGGTGTAAATTATTGATAGTCCATATCTCGGAAACTATAAGAGATAATGCAATTTCGCAACCGGCAATGTAATTAGCATGCCGAATATTACTTGGAGTGTGAATTGGAACGAAATCGCCAATAGATAAGACCATTTTACAATTTGGGCCCAAGTTAGAAGCAGAGCCTAAGGTGTAAATTATCGATAGTCCATATCTCGGAAACTATAAGAGATAATGCAATTTGGCAACAGGCAATGTAATTAGCATGCCGAATATTACTTGGAATGTGAACTGGAACGAAATCGCCAATAGATAAGACCATTTTACAATTTGGGCCCAAGTTAGAAGCAGAGCCTAAGGTGTAAATTATCGATAGTCCATATCTCGGAAACTATAAGAGATAATGCAATTTGGCAACCGGCAATGTAATTAGCATGCCGAATATTACTTGGAATGTGAATTGGAACGAAATCGCCAATAGGTAAGACAATTTTACAATTTGGGCCCAAGTTAGAAGCAGAGCCTAAGGTGTAAATTATCGATAGTCCATATCTCGGAAACTATAAGAGATAATTCAATTTGGCAACCGGCAATGTAATTAGCATGCCGGATATTACTTGGAATATGAATTGGAACGAAATCGCCAATAGATAAGACCATTTTACAATTTGGGCCCAAGTTAGAAGCAGAGCCTAAGGTGTAAATTACCGATAGTCCATATCTCGGAAACTATAAGAGATAATGCAATTTGGCAACCGGCAATGTAATTAGCATGCCGAATATTACTTGGAATGTGAATTGGAACGAAATCGCACATAGATAAGACGATTTTACAATTTGGGCCCAAGTTAGAAGCAGAGCCTAAGGTGTAAATTATCGATAGTTCATATCTCGGAAACTATAAGAGATAATGCAATTTGGCAACCGGCAATGTAATTAGCATGCCGAATATTACTTGGAATGTGAATTGGAACGAAATCGCCAATAGATAAGACCATTTTACAATTTGGGCCCAAGTTAGAAGCAGAGCCTAAGGTGTAAATTATCGATAGTCCATATCTCGGAAACTATAAGAGATAATGCAATTTGGCAACCGGCAATGTAATTAGCATGCCGAATATTACTTGGAATGTGAATTGGAACGAAATCGCCAATAGGTAAGACCATTTTACAATTTGGGCCCAAGTTAGAAGCAGAGCCTAAGGTGTAAATTATCGATAGTCCATATCTCGGAAACTATAAGAGATAATTCAATTTGGCAACCGGCAATGTAATTAGCATGCCGAATATTACTTGGAATGTGAATTGGAACGAAATCGCCAATAGATAAGACCATTTTACAATTTGGGCCCAAGTTAGAAGCAGAGCCTAAGGTGTAAATTATCGATAGTCCATATCTCGGAAACTATAAGAGATAATGCAATTTGGCAACCGGCAATGTAATTAGCATGCCGAATATTACTTGGAATGTGAATTGAAACGAAATCGCCAATAGATAAGACCATTTTACAATTTGGGCCCAAGTTAGAAGCAGAGCCTAAGGTGTAAATTATCGATAGTCCATATCTCGGAAACTATAAGAGATAATGCAATTTGGCAACCGGCAATATAATTAGCATGCCGAATATTACTTGGAATGTGAATTGGAACGAAATCGCCAATAGATAAGACCATTTTACAATTTGGGCCCAAGTTAGAAGCAGAGCCTAAGGTGTAAATTATCGATAGTCCATATCTCGGAAACTATAAGAGATAATGCAATTTGGCAACCGGCAATGTAATTAGCATGCCGAATATTAATTGGAATGTGAATTGGAACGAAATCGCCAATAGATAAGACCATTTTACAATTTGGGCCCAAGTTAGAAGTAGAGCCTAAGGTGTAAATTATCGATAGTCCATATCTCGGAAACTATAAGAGATAATGCAATTTGGCAACCGGCAATGTAATTAGCATGCCGAATATTACTTGGAATGTGAATTGGAACGAAATGGCCAATAGGTAAGACCATTTTACAATTTGGGCCCAAGTTAGAAGCAGAGCCTAAGGTGTAAATTATCGATAGTCCATATCTCGGAAACTATAAGGGATAATGCAATTTGGCAACCGGCAATGTAATTAGCATGCCGAATATTACTTGGAATGTGAATTGGAACGAAATCGCCAATAGATAAGACCATTTTACAATTTGGGCCCAAGTTAGAAGCAGAGCCTAAGGTGTAAATTATCGATAGTCCATATCTCGGAAACTATAAGAGGTAATGCAATTTGGCAACCGGCAATGTAATTAGCATGCCGAATATTACTTGGAATGTGAATTGGAACGAAATCGAAAATAGAGAAGACCATTTTACAATTTGGGCCCAAGTTAGAAGCAGAGCCTAAGGTGTAAATTATCGATAGTCCATATCTCGGAAACTATAAGAGATAATGCAATTTGGCAACCGGCAATGTAATTAGCATGCCGAATATTACTTGGAATGTGAATTGGAACGAAATCGCCAATAGATAAGACCATTTTACAATTTGGGCCCAAGTTAGAAGCAGAGCCTAAGGTGTAAATTATCGATAGTCCATATCTCGGAAACTATAAGAGATAATGCAATTTGGCAACCGGCAATGTAATTAGCATGCCGAATATTACTTGGAATGTGAATTGGAACGAAATCGCCAATAGATAAGACCATTTTACAATTTGGGCCCAAGTTAGAAGCAGAGCCTAAGGTGTAAATTATCGATAGTCCATATCTCGGAAACTATAAGAGATAATGCAATTTGGCAACAGGAAATGTAATTAGCATGCCGAATATTACTTGGAATGTGAATTGGAACGAAATCGCCAATAGATAAGACCATTTTACAATTTGGGCCCAAGTTAGAAGCAGAGCCTAAGGTGTAAATTATTGATAGTCCATATCTCGGAAACTATAAGAGATAATGCAATTTCGCAACCGGCAATGTAATTAGCATGCCGAATATTACTTGGAGTGTGAATTGGAACGAAATCGCCAATAGATAAGACCATTTTACAATTTGGGCCCAAGTTAGAAGCAGAGCCTAAGGTGTAAATTATCGATAGTCCATATCTCGGAAACTATAAGAGATAATGCAATTTGGCAACCGGCAATGTAATTAGCATGCCGAATATTACTTGGAATGTGAATTGGAACGAAATCGCCAATAGATAAGACCATTTTACAATTTGGGCCCAAGTTAGAAGCAGAGCCTAAGGTGTAAATTATCGATACTCCATATCTCGGAAACTATAAGAGATAATGCAATTTGGCAACCGGCAATGTAATTAGCATGCCGAATATTACTTGGAATGTGAATTGCAACGAAATCGCCAATAGATAAGACCATTTTACAATTTGGGCCCAAGTTAGAAGCAGAGCCTAAGGTGTAAATAATCGATAGTCCATATCTCGGAAACTATAAGAGATAATGCAATTTGGCAACCGGCAATGTAATTAGCATGCCGAATATTACTTGGAATGTGAATTGGAACGAAATCGCCAATAGATAAGACCATTTTACAATTTGGGCCCAAGTTAGAAGCAGAGCCTAAGGTGTAAATTATCGATAGTCCATATCTCGGAAACTATAAGAGATAATGCAATTTGGCAACCGGCAATGTAATTAGCATGCCGAATATTACTTGGAATGTGAATTGGAACGAAATCGCCAATAGATAAGGCCATTTTAAAATTTGGGCCCAAGTTAGAAGCAGAGCCTAAGGTGTAAATTATTGATAGTCCATATCTCGGAAACTATAAGAGATAATGCAATTTCGCAACCGGCAATGTAATTAGCATGCCGAATATCACTTGGAATGTGAATTGGGACGAAATCGCCAATAGATAAGACCATTTTACAATTTGGGCCCAAGTTAGAAGCAGAGCCTAAGGTGTAAATTATCGATAGTCCATATCTCGGAAACTATAAGAGATAATGCAATTTGGCAACCGGCAATATAATTAGCATGCCGAATATTACTTGGAATGTGAATTGGAACGAAATCGCCAATAGATAAGACCATTTTACAATTTGGGCCCAAGTTAGAAGCAGAGCCTAAGATGTAAATTATCGATAGTCCATATCTCGGAAACTATAAGAGATAATGCAATTTGGCAACCGGCAATGTAATTAGCATGCCGAATATTACTTGGAATGTGAATTGGAACGAAATTGCCAATAGATAAAACGATTTTACAATTTGGGCCCAAGTTAGAAGCAGAGCCTAAGATGTAAATTATCGATAGTCCATATCTCGGAAACTATAAGAGATAATGCAATTTGGCAACCGGCAATGTAATTAGCATGCCGAATATTACTTGGAATGTGAATAGGAACGAAATCGCCAATAGATAAGACGATTTTACAATTTGGGCCCAAGTTAGAAGCAGAGCTTAAGGTGTAAATTATCGATAGTCCATATCTCGGAAACTATAAGAGATAATGCAATTTGGCAACCGGCAATGTAATTAGCATGCCGAATATTACTTGGAATGTGAATTGGAACGAAATCGCCAATAGAGAAGACCATTTTACAATTTGGGCCCAAGTTAGAAGCAGACCCTAAGGTGTAAATTATCGATAGTCCATATCTCGGAAACTATAAGAGATAATGCAATTTGGCAACCGGCAATGTAATTAGCATGCCGAATATTACTTGGAATGTGAATTGGAACGAAATCGCCAATAGAGAAGACCATTTTACAATTTGGGCCCAAGTTAGAAGCAGAGCCTAAGGTGTAAATTATCGATAGTCCATATCACGGAAACTATAAGAGATAATGCAATTTGGCAACCGGCAATGTAATTAGCATGCCGAATATTACTTGGAATGTGAATTGGAACGAAATCGCCAATAGATAAGACCATTTTACAATTTGGGCCCAAGTTAGAAGCAGAGCCTAAGGAGTAAATTATCGATAGTCCATATCTCGGAAACTATAAGAGATAATGCAATTTGGCAACCGGCAATGTAATTAGCATGCCGAATATTACTTGGAATGTGAATTGGAACGAAATCGCCAATAGAGAAGACCATTTTACAATTTGGGCCCAAGTTAGAAGCGGAGCCTGAGGTGTAAATTATCGATAGTCCATATCTCGGAAACTATAAGAGATAATGCAATTTGGCAACCGGCAATGTAATTAGCATGCCGAATATTACTTGGAATGTGAATTGGAACGAAAACGCCAATAGATAAGACCATTTTACAATTTGGGCCCAAGTTAGAAGCAGAGCCTAAGGTGTAAATTATCGATAGTCCATATCTCGGAAACTATAAGAGATAATGCAATTTGGCAACCGGCAATGTAATTAGCATGCCGAATATTACTTGGAATGTGAATTGGAACGAAATCGCGAATAGATAAGACCATTTTACAATTTGGGCCCAAGTTAGAAGCAGAGCCTAAGGTGTAAATTATCGATAGTCCATATCTCGGAAACTATAAGAGATAATGCAATTTGGCAACCGGCAATGTAATTAGCATGCCGAATATTACTTGGAATGTGAATTGGAACGAAATCGCCAATAGATAAGACCATTTTACAATTTGGGCCCAAGTTAGAAGCAGAGCCTAAGGTGTAAATTATCGATAGTCCATATCTCGGAAACTATAAGAGATAATGCAATTTGGCAACCGGCAATGTAATTAGCATGCCGAATATTACTTGGAATGTGAATTGGAACGAAATCGCCAATAGATAAGACCATTTTACAATTTGGGCCCAAGTTAGAAGCAGAGCCTAAGGTGTAAATTATCGATAGTCCATATCTCGGAAACTATAAGAGATAATGCAATTTGGCAACCGACAATGTAATTAGCATGCCGAATATTAATTGGAATGTGAATTGGA
This sequence comes from Rhynchophorus ferrugineus, assembly GCF_030347505.1. NCBI lineage: Eukaryota > Metazoa > Arthropoda > Insecta > Coleoptera > Curculionidae > Rhynchophorus > Rhynchophorus ferrugineus. The sequence goes on from NW_027472678.1 coordinate 328,518, forward strand.
ACGAAATCGCCAATAGATAAGACCATTTTACAATTTGGGCCCAAGTTAGAAGTAGAGCCTAAGGTGTAAATTATCGATAGTCCATATCTCGGAAACTATAAGAGATAATGCAATTTGGCAACCGGCAATGTAATTAGCATGCCGAATATTACTTGGAATGTGAATTATAACGAAATCGCCAATAGGTAAGACCATTTTACAATTTGGGCCCAAGTTAGAAGCAGAGCCTAAGGTGTAAATTATCGATAGTCCATATCTCGGAAACTATAAGAGATAATGCAATTTGGCAACCGGCAATGTAATTAGCATGCCGAATATTACTTGGAATGTGAATTGGAACGAAATCGCCAATAGATAAGACCATTTTACAATTTGGGCCCAAGTTAGAAGCAGAGCCTAAGGTGTAAATTATCGATAGTCCATATCTCGGAAACTATAAGAGGTAATGCAATTTGGCAACCGGCAATGTAATTAGCATGCCGAATATTACTTGGAATGTGAATTGGAACGAAATCGCCAATAGAGAAGACCATTTTACAATTTGGGCCCAAGTTAGAAGCAGAGCCTAAGGTGTAAATTATCGATAGTCCATATCTCGGAAACTATAAGAGATAATGCAATTTGGCAACCGGCAATGTAATTAGCATGCCGAATATTACTTGGAATGTGAATTGGAACGAAATCGCCAATAGATAAGACCATTTTACAATTTGGGCCCAAGTTAGAAGCAGAGCCTAAGGTGTAAATTATCGATAGTCCATATCTCGGAAACTATAAGAGATAATGCAATTTGGCAACCGGCAATGTAATTAGCATGCCGAATATTACTTGGAATGTGAATTGGAACGAAATCGCCAATAGATAAGACCATTTTACAATTTGGGCCCAAGTTAGAAGCAGAGCCTAAGGTGTAAATTATCGATAGTCCATATCTCGGAAACTATAAGAGATAATGCAATTTGGCAACCGGCAATGTAATTAGCATGCCGAATATTACTTGGAATGTGAATTGGAACCAAATCGCCACTAGATAAGACCATTTTACAATTTGGGCCCAAGTTAGAAGCAGAGCCTAAGGTGTAAATTATTGATAGTCCATATCTCGGAAACTATAAGAGATAATGCAATTTCGCAACCGGCAATGTAATTAGCATGCCGAATATTACTTGGAGTGTGAATTGGAACGAAATCGCCAATAGATAAGACCATTTTACAATTTGGGCCCAAGTTAGAAGCAGAGCCTAAGGTGTAAATTATCGATAGTCCATATCTCGGAAACTATAAGAGATAATGCAATTTGGCAACCGGCAATGTAATTAGCATGCCGAATATTACTTGGAATGTGAATTGGAACGAAATCGCCAATAGATAAGACCATTTTACAATTTGGGCCCAAGTTAGAAGCAGAGCCTAAGGTGTAAATTATCGATAGTCCATATCTCGGAAACTATAAGAGATAATGCAATTTGGCAACCGGCAATGTAATTAGCATGCCGAATATTACTTGGAATGTGAATTGGAACGAAATCTCCAATAGATAAGACCATTTTACAATTTGGGCCCAAGTTAGAAGCAGAGCCTAAGGTGTAAATTATCGATAGTCCATATCTCGGAAACTATAAGAGGTAATGCAATTTGGCAACCGGCAATGTAATTAGCATGCCGAATATTACTTGGAATGTGAATTGGAACGAAATCGCCAATAGATAAGACCATTTTACAATTTGGGCCCAAGTTAGAAGCAGAGCCTAAGGTGTAAATTATCGATAGTCCATATCTCGGAAACTATAAGAGATAATGCAATTTGGCAACCGGCAATGTAATTAGCATGCCGAATATTAATTGGAATGTGAATTGGAACGAAATCGCCAATAGATAAGACCATTTTACAATTTGGGCCCAAGTTAGAAGTAGAGCCTAAGGTGTAAATTATCGATAGTCCATATCTCGGAAACTATAAGAGTTAATGCAATTTGGCAACCGGCAATGTAATTAGCATGCCGAATATTACTTGGAATGTGAATTGGAACGAAATCGCCAATAGGTAAGACCATTTTACAATTTGGGCCCAAGTTAGAAGCAGAGCCTTAGGTGTAAATTATCGATAGTCCATATCTCGGAAACTATAAGAGATAATGCAATTTGGCAACCGGCAATGTAATTAGCATGCCGAATATTACTTGGAATGTGAATTGGAACGAAATCGCCAATAGATAAGACCATTTTACAATTTGGGCCCAAGTTAGAAGCAGAGCCTAAGGTGTAAATTATCGATAGTCCATATCTCGGAAACTATAAGAGGTAATGCAATTTGGCAACCGGCAATGTAATTAGCATGCCGAATATTACTTGGAATGTGAATTGGAACAAAATCGCCAATAGAGAAGACCATTTTACAATTTGGGCCCAAGTTAGAAGCAGAGCCTAAGGTGTAAATTATCGATAGTCCATATCTCGGAAACTATAAGAGATAATGCAATTTGGCAACCGGCAATGTAATTAGCATGCCGAATATTACTTGGAATGTGAACTGGAACGAAATCGCCAATAGATAAGACCATTTTACAATTTGGGCCCAAGTTAGAAGCAGAGCCTAAGGTGTAAATTATCGATAGTCCATATCTCGGAAACTATAAGAGATAATGCAATTTGGCAACCGGCAATGTAATTAGCATGCCGCATATTACTTGGAATGTGAATTGGAACGAAATCGCCAATAGATAAGACCATTTTACAATTTGGGCCCAAGTTAGAAGCAGAGCCTAAGGTGTAAATTATCGATATTCCATATCTCGGAAACTATAAGAGATAATGCAATTTGGCAACCGGCAATGTAATTAGCATGCCGAATATTACTTGGAATGTGAATTGGAACGAAATCGCCAATAGATAAGACCATTTTACAATTTGGGCCCAAGTTAGAAGCAGAGCCTAAGGTGTAAATTATTGATAGTCCATATCTCGGAAACTATAAGAGATAATGCAATTTCGCAACCGGCAATGTAATTAGCATGCCGAATATTACTTGGAGTGTGAATTGGAACGAAATCGCCAATAGATAAGACCATTTTACAATTTGGGCCCAAGTTAGAAGCAGAGACTAAGGTGTAAATTATCGATAGTCCATATCTCGGAAACTATAAGAGATAATGCAATTTGGCAACCGGCAATGTAATTAGCATGCCGAATATTACTTGGAATGTGAATTGGAACGAAATCGCCAATAGATAAGACCATTTTACAATTTGGGCCCAAGTTAGAAGCAGAGCCTAAGGTGTAAATTATCGATAGTCCATATCTCGGAAACTATAAGAGATAATGCAATTTGGCAACCGGCAATGTAATTAGCATGCCGAATATTACTTGGAATGTGAATTGGAACGAAATCGCCAATAGATAAGACCATTTTACAATTTGGGCCCAAGTTAGAAGCAGAGCCTAAGGTGTAAATTATCGATAGTCCATATCTCGGAAACTATAAGAGATAATGCAATTTGGCAACCGGCAATGTAATTAGCATGCCGAATATTACTTGGAATGTGAATTGGAACGAAATCGCCAATAGATAAGACCATTTTACAATTTGGGCCCAAGTTAGAAGCAGAGCCTAAGGTGTAAATTATTGATAGTCCATATCTCGGAAACTATAAGAGATAATGCAATTTCGCAACCGGCAATGTAATTAGCATGCCGAATATTACTTGGAGTGTGAATTGGAACGAAATCGCCAATAGATAAGACCATTTTACAATTTGGGCCCAAGTTAGAAGCAGAGCCTAAGGTGTAAATTATCGATAGTCCATATCTCGGAAACTATAAGAGATAATGCAATTTGGCAACCGGCAATGTAATTAGCATGCCGAATATTACTTGGAATGTGAATTGGAACGAAATCGCCAATAGATAAGACCATTTTACAATTTGGGCCCAAGTTAGAAGCAGAGCCTAAGGTGTAAATTATCGATAGTCCATATCTCGGAAACTATAAGAGATAATGCAATTTGGCAACCGGCAATGTAATTAGCATGCCGAATATTACTTGGAATGTGAATTGGAACGAAATCGCCAATAGATAAGACCATTTTACAATTTGGGCCCAAGTTAGAAGCAGAGCCTAAGGTGTAAATTATCGATAGTCCATATCTCGGAAACTATAAGAGATAATGCAATTTGGCAACCGGCAATGTAATTAGCATGCCGAATATTACTTGGAATGTGAATTGGAACGAAATCGCCAATAGATAAGACCATTTTACAATTTGGGCCCAAGTTAGAAGCAGAGCCTAAGGTGTAAATTATTGATAGTCCATATCTCGGAAACTATAAGAGATAATGCAATTTCGCAACCGGCAATGTAATTAGCATGCCGAATATTACTTGGAGTGTGAATTGGAACGAAATCGCCAATAGATAAGACCATTTTACAATTTGGGCCCAAGTTAGAAGCAGAGCCTAAGGTGTAAATTATCGATAGTCCATATCTCGGAAACTATAAGAGATAATGCAATTTGGCAACAGGCAATGTAATTAGCATGCCGAATATTACTTGGAATGTGAACTGGAACGAAATCGCCAATAGATAAGACCATTTTACAATTTGGGCCCAAGTTAGAAGCAGAGCCTAAGGTGTAAATTATCGATAGTCCATATCTCGGAAACTATAAGAGATAATGCAATTTGGCAACCGGCAATGTAATTAGCATGCCGAATATTACTTGGAATGTGAATTGGAACGAAATCGCCAATAGGTAAGACAATTTTACAATTTGGGCCCAAGTTAGAAGCAGAGCCTAAGGTGTAAATTATCGATAGTCCATATCTCGGAAACTGTAAGAGATAATTCAATTTGGCAACCGGCAATGTAATTAGCATGCCGGATATTACTTGGAATGTGAATTGGAACGAAATCGCCAATAGGTAAGACAATTTTACAATTTGGGCCCAAGTTAGAAGCAGAGCCTAAGGTGTAAATTATCGATAGTCCATATCTCGGAAACTATAAGAGATAATGCAATTTGGCAACCGGCAATGTAATTAGCATGCCGAATATTACTTGGAATGTGAATTGGAACGAAATCGCCAATAGGTAAGACAATTTTACAATTTGGGCCCAAGTTAGAAGCAGAGCCTAAGGTGTAAATTATCGATAGTCCATATCTCGGAAACTATAAGAGATAATTCAATTTGGCAACCGGCAATGTAATTAGCATGCCGGATATTACTTGGAATGTGAATTGGAACGAAATCGCCAATAGATAAGACCATTTTACAATTTGGGCCCAAGTTAGAAGCAGAGCCTAAGGTGTAAATTACCGATAGTCCATATATCGGAAACTATAAGAGATAATGCAATTTGGCAACCGGCAATGTAATTAGCATGCCGAATATTACTTGGAATGTGAATTGGAACGAAATCGCACATAGATAAGACGATTTTACAATTTGGGCCCAAGTTAGAAGCAGAGCCTAAGGTGTAAATTATCGATAGTTCATATCTCGGAAACTATAAGAGATAATGCAATTTGGCAACCGGCAATGTAATTAGCATGCCGAATATTACTTGGAATGTGAATTGGAACGAAATCGCCAATAGATAAGACCATTTTACAATTTGGGCCCAAGTTAGAAGCAGAGCCTAAGGTGTAAATTATCGATAGTCCATATCTCGGAAACTATAAGAGATAATGCAATTTGGCAACCGGCAATGTAATTAGCATGCCGAATATTACTTGGAATGTGAATTGGAACGAAATCGCCAATAGGTAAGACCATTTTACAATTTGGGCCCAAGTTAGAAGCAGAGCCTAAGGTGTAAATTATCGATAGTCCATATCTCGGAAACTATAAGAGATAATTCAATTTGGCAACCGGCAATGTAATTAGCATGCCGAATATTACTTGGAATGTGAATTGGAACGAAATCGCCAATAGATAAGACCATTTTACAATTTGGGCCCAAGTTAGAAGCAGAGCCTAAGGTGTAAATTATCGATAGTCCATATCTCGGAAACTATAAGAGATAATGCAATTTGGCAACCGGCAATGTAATTAGCATGCCGAATATTACTTGGAATGTGAATTGAAACGAAATCGCCAATAGATAAGACCATTTTACAATTTGGGCCCAAGTTAGAAGCAGAGCCTAAGGTGTAAATTATCGATAGTCCATATCTCGGAAACTATAAGAGATAATGCAATTTGGCAACCGGCAATGTAATTAGCATGCCGAATATTACTTGGAATGTGAATTGGAACGAAATCGCCAATAGATAAGACCATTTTACAATTTGGGCCCAAGTTAGAAGCAGAGCCTAAGGTGTAAATTATCGATAGTCCATATCTCGGAAACTATAAGAGATAATGCAATTTGGCAACCGGCAATGTAATTAGCATGCCGAATATTAATTGGAATGTGAATTGGAACGAAATCGCCAATAGATAAGACCATTTTACAATTTGGGCCCAAGTTAGAAGTAGAGCCTAAGGTGTAAATTATCGATAGTCCATATCTCGGAAACTATAAGAGATAATGCAATTTGGCAACCGGCAATGTAATTAGCATGCCGAATATTACTTGGAATGTGAATTGGAACGAAATCGCCAATAGGTAAGACCATTTTACAATTTGGGCCCAAGTTAGAAGCAGAGCCTAAGGTGTAAATTATCGATAGTCCATATCTCGGAAACTATAAGAGATAATGCAATTTGGCAACCGGCAATGTAATTAGCATGCCGAATATTACTTGGAATGTGAATTGGAACGAAATCGCCAATAGATAAGACCATTTTACAATTTGGGCCCAAGTTAGAAGCAGAGCCTAAGGTGTAAATTATCGATAGTCCATATCTCGGAAACTATAAGAGATAATGCAATTTGGCAACCGGAAATGTAATTAGCATGCCGAATATTACTTGGAATGTGAATTGGAACGAAATCGAAAATAGAGAAGACCATTTTACAATTTGGGCCCAAGTTAGAAGCAGAGCCTAAGGTGTAAATTATCGATAGTCCATATCTCGGAAACTATAAGAGATAATGCAATTTGGCAACCGGCAATGTAATTAGCATGCCGAATATTACTTGGAATGTGAATTGGAACGAAATCGCCAATAGATAAGACCATTTTACAATTTGGGCCCAAGTTAGAAGCAGAGCCTAAGGTGTAAATTATCGATTGTCCATATCTCGGAAACTATAAGAGATAATGCAATTTGGCAACCGGCAATGTAATTAGCATGCCGAATATTACTTGGAATGTGAATTGGAACGAAATCGCCAATAGATAAGACCATTTTACAATTTGGGCCCAAGTTAGAAGCAGAGCCTAAGGTGTAAATTATCGATAGTCCATATCTCGGAAACTATAAGAGATAATGCAATTTGGCAACCGGAAATGTAATTAGCATGCCGAATATTACTTGGAATGTGAATTGGAACGAAATCGCCAATAGATAAGACCATTTTACAATTTGGGCCCAAGTTAGAAGCAGAGCCTAAGGTGTAAATTATTGATAGTCCATATCTCGGAAACTATAAGAGATAATGCAATTTCGCAACCGGCAATGTAATTAGCATGCCGAATATTACTTGGAGTGTGAATTGGAACGAAATCGCCAATAGATAAGACCATTTTACAATTTGGGCCCAAGTTAGAAGCAGAGCCTAAGGTGTAAATTATCGATAGTCCATATCTCGGAAACTATAAGAGATAATGCAATTTGGCAACCGGCAATGTAATTAGCATGCCGAATATTACTTGGAATGTGAATTGGAACGAAATCGCCAATAGATAAGACCATTTTACAATTTGGGCCCAAGTTAGAAGCAGAGCCTAAGGTGTAAATTATCGATACTCCATATCTCGGAAACTATAAGAGATAATGCAATTTGGCAACCGGCAATGTAATTAGCATGCCGAATATTACTTGGAATGTGAATTGCAACGAAATCGCCAATAGATAAGACCATTTTACAATTTGGGCCCAAGTTAGAAGCAGAGCCTAAGGTGTAAATAATCGATAGTCCATATCTCGGAAACTATAAGAGATAATGCAATTTGGCAACCGGCAATGTAATTAGCATGCCGAATATTACTTGGAATGTGAATTGGAACGAAATCGCCAATAGATAAGACCATTTTACAATTTGGGCCCAAGTTAGAAGCAGAGCCTAAGGTGTAAATTATCGATAGTCCATATCTCGGAAACTATAAGAGATAATGCAATTTGGCAACCGGCAATGTAATTAGCATGCCGAATATTACTTGGAATGTGAATTGGAACGAAATCGCCAATAGATAAGGCCATTTTAAAATTTGGGCCCAAGTTAGAAGCAGAGCCTAAGGTGTAAATTATTGATAGTCCATATCTCGGAAACTATAAGAGATAATGCAATTTCGCAACCGGCAATGTAATTAGCATGCCGAATATCACTTGGAATGTGAATTGGGACGAAATCGCCAATAGATAAGACCATTTTACAATTTGGGCCCAAGTTAGAAGCAGAGCCTAAGGTGTAAATTATCGATAGTCCATATCTCGGAAACTATAAGAGATAATGCAATTTGGCAACCGGCAATGTAATTAGCATGCCGAATATTACTTGGAATGTGAATTGGAACGAAATCGCCAATAGATAAGACCATTTTACAATTTGGGCCCAAGTTAGAAGCAGAGCCTAAGATGTAAATTATCGATAGTCCATATCTCGGAAACTATAAGAGATAATGCAATTTGGCAACCGGCAATGTAATTAGCATGCCGAATATTACTTGGAATGTGAATTGGAACGAAATCGCCAATAGATAAAACGATTTTACAATTTGGGCCCAAGTTAGAAGCAGAGCCTAAGATGTAAATTATCGATAGTCCATATCTCGGAAACTATAAGAGATAATGCAATTTGGCAACCGGCAATGTAATTAGCATGCCGAATATTACTTGGAATGTGAATTGGAACGAAATCGCCAATAGAGAAGACCATTTTACAATTTGGGCCCAAGTTAGAAGCAGAGCCTAAGGTGTAAATTATCGATAGTCCATATCTCGGAAACTATAAGAGATAATGCAATTTGGCAACCGGCAATGTAATTAGCATGCCGAATATTACTTGGAATGTGAATTGGAACGAAATCGCCAATAGAGAAGACCATTTTACAATTTGGGCCCAAGTTAGAAGCAGAGCCTAAGGTGTAAATTATCGATAGTCCATATCACGGAAACTATAAGAGATAATGCAATTTGGCAACCGGCAATGTAATTAGCATGCCGAATATTACTTGGAATGTGAATTGGAACGAAATCGCCAATAGATAAGACCATTTTACAATTTGGGCCCAAGTTAGAAGCAGAGCCTAAGGAGTAAATTATCGATAGTCCATATCTCGGAAACTATAAGAGATAATGCAATTTGGCAACCGGCAATGTAATTAGCATGCCGAATATTACTTGGAATGTGAATTGGAACGAAATCGCCAATAGAGAAGACCATTTTACAATTTGGGCCCAAGTTAGAAGCAGAGCCTAAGGTGTAAATTATCGATAGTCCATATCTCGGAAACTATAAGAGATAATGCAATTTGGCAACCGGCAATGTAATTAGCATGCCGAATATTACTTGGAATGTGAATTGGAACGAAAACGCCAATAGATAAGACCATTTTACAATTTGGGCCCAAGTTGGAAGCAGAGCCTAAGGTGTAAATTATCGATAGTCCATATCTCGGAAACTATAAGAGATAATGCAATTTGGCAACCGGCAATGTAATTAGCATGCCGAATATTACTTGGAATGTGAATTGGAACGAAATCGCCAATAGATAAGACCATTTTACAATTTGGGCCCAAGTTAGAAGCAGAGCCTAAGGTGTAAATTATCGATAGTCCATATCTCGGAAACTATAAGAGATAATGCAATTTGGCAACCGGCAATGTAATTAGCATGCCGAATATTACTTGGAATGTGAATTGGAACGAAATCGCCAATAGATAAGACCATTTTACAATTTGGGCCCAAGTTAGAAGCAGAGCCTAAGGTGTAAATTATCGATAGTCCATATCTCGGAAACTATAAGAGATAATGCAATTTGGCAACCGGCAATGTAATTAGCATGCCGAATATTACTTGGAATGTGAATTGGAACGAAATCGCCAATAGATAAGACCATTTTACAATTTGGGCCCAAGTTAGAAGCAGAGCCTAAGGTGTAAATTATCGATAGTCCATATCTCGGAAACTATAAGAGATAATGCAATTTGGCAACCGGCAATGTAATTAGCATGCCGAATATTACTTGGAATGTGAATTGGAACGAAATCGCCAATAGATAAGACCATTTTACAATTTGGGCCCAAGTTAGAAGCAGAGCCTAAGATGTAAATTATCGATAGTCCATATCTCGGAAACTGTAAGAGATAATGCAATTTGGCAACCGGCAATGTAATTAGCATGCCGAATATTACTTGGAATGTGAATTGGAACGAAATCGCCAATAGATAAGACCATTTTACAATTTGGGCCCAAGTTAGAAGCAGAGCCTAAGGTGTAAATTATCGATAGTCCATATCTCGGAAACTATAAGAGATAATGCAATTTGGCAACCGGCAATGTAATTAGCATGCCGAATATTACTTGGAATGTGAATTGGAACGAAATCGCCAATAGATAAGACGATTTTACAATTTGGGCCCAAGTTAGAAGCAGAGCCTAAGATGTAAATTATCGATAGTCCATATCTCGGAAACTATAAGAGATAATGCAATTTGGCAACCGGCAATGTAATTAGCATGCCGAATATTACTTGGAATGTGAATTGGAACGAAATCGCCAATAGATAAGACCATTTTACAATTTGGGCCCAAGTTAGAAGCAGAGCCTAAGGTGTAAATTATCGATAGTCCATATCTCGGAAACTATAAGAGATAATGCAATTTGGCAACCGGCAATGTAATTAGCATGCCGAATATTACTTGGAATGTGAATTGGAACGAAATCGCCAATAGGTAAGACAATTTTACAATTTGGGCCCAAGTTAGAAGCAGAGCCTAAGGTGTAAATTATCGATAGTCCATATCTCTGAAACTATAAGAGATAATGCAATTTCGCAACCGGCAATGTAATTAGCATGCCGAATATTACTTGGAGTGTGAATTGGGACGAAATCTCCAATAGATAAGGCCATTTTACAATTTGGGCCCAAGTTAGAAGCAGAGCCTAAGGTGTAAATTATCGATAGTCCATATCTCGGAAACTATAAGAGATAATGCAATTTCGCGACCGGCAATGTAATTAGCATGCCGAATATTACTTGGAATGTGAATTGGAACGAAATCGCCAATAGATAAGACCATTTTACAATTTGGGCCCAAGTTAGAAGCAGAGCCTAAGGTGTAAATTATTGATAGTCCATATCTCGGAAACTATAAGAGATAATGCAATTTCGCAACCGGCAATGTAATTAGCATGCCGAATATTACTTGGAGTGTGAATTGGAACGAAATCGCCAATAGATAAGACCATTTTACAATTTGGGCCCAAGTTAGAAGCAGAGCCTAAGGTGTAAATTATCGATAGTCCATATCTCGGAAACTATAAGAGATAATGCAATTTGGCAACCGGCAATGTAATTAGCATGCCGAATATTACTTGGAATGTGAATTGGAACGAAATCGCCAATAGATAAGACCATTTTACAATTTGGGCCCAAGTTAGAAGCAGAGCCTAAGGTGTAAATTATCGATTGTCCATATCTCCGAAACTATAAGAGATAATGCAATTTGGCAACCGGCAATGTAATTAGCATGCCGAATATTACTTGGAATGTGAATTGGAACGAAATCGCCAATAGATAAGACCATTTTACAATTTGGGCCCAAGTTAGAAGCAGAGCCTAAGGTGTAAATTATCGATAGTCCATATCTCGGAAACTATAAGAGATAATGCAATTTCGCAACCGGCAATGTAATTAGCATGCCGAATATTACTTGGAGTGTGAATTGGAACGAAATCGCCAATAGATAAGACCATTTTACAATTTGGGCCCAAGTTAGAAGCAGAGCCTAAGGTGTAAATTATCGATAGTCCATATCTCGGAAACTGTAAGAGATAATGCAATTTGGCAACCGGCAATGTAATTAGCATGCCGAATATTACTTGGAATGTGAATTGGAACGAAATCGCCAATAGATAAGACCATTTTACAATTTGGGCCCAAGTTAGAAGCAGAGCCTAAGGTGTAAATTATCGATTGTCCATATCTCGGAAACTATAAGAGATAATGCAATTTGGCAACCGGAAATGTAATTAGCATGCCGAATATTACTTGGAATGTGAATTGGAACGAAATCGCCAATAGATAAGACCATTTTACAATTTGGGCCCAAGTTAGAAGCAGAGCCTAAGGTGTAAATTATTGATAGTCCATATCTCGGAAACTATAAGAGATAATGCAATTTCGCAACCGGCAATGTAATTAGCATGCCGAATATTACTTGGAGTGTGAATTGGAACGAAATCGCCAATAGATAAGACCATTTTACAATTTGGGCCCAAGTTAGAAGCAGAGCCTAAGGTGTAAATTATCGATAGTCCATATCTCGGAAACTATAAGAGATAATGCAATTTGGCAACCGGCAATGTAATTAGCATGCCGAATATTACTTGGAATGTGAATTGGAACGAAATCGCCAATAGATAAGACCATTTTACAATTTGGGCCCAAGTTAGAAGCAGAGCCTAAGGTGTAAATTATCGATACTCCATATCTCGGAAACTATAAGAGATAATGCAATTTGGCAACCGGCAATGTAATTAGCATGCCGAATATTACTTGGAATGTGAATTGCAACGAAATCGCCAATAGATAAGACCATTTTACAATTTGGGCCCAAGTTAGAAGCAGAGCCTAAGGTGTAAATAATCGATAGTCCATATCTCGGAAACTATAAGAGATAATGCAATTTGGCAACCGGCAATGTAATTAGCATGCCGAATATTACTTGGAATGTGAATTGGAACGAAATCGCCAATAGATAAGACCATTTTACAATTTGGGCCCAAGTTAGAAGCAGAGCCTAAGGTGTAAATTATCGATAGTCCATATCTCGGAAACTATAAGAGATAATGCAATTTGGCAACCGGCAATGTAATTAGCATGCCGAATATTACTTGGAATGTGAATTGGAACGAAATCGCCAATAGATAAGGCCATTTTAAAATTTGGGCCCAAGTTAGAAGCAGAGCCTAAGGTGTAAATTATTGATAGTCCATATCTCGGAAACTATAAGAGATAATGCAATTTCGCAACCGGCAATGTAATTAGCATGCCGAATATCACTTGGAATGTGAATTGGGACGAAATCGCCAATAGATAAGACCATTTTACAATTTGGGCCCAAGTTAGAAGCAGAGCCTAAGGTGTAAATTATCGATAGTCCATATCTCGGAAACTATAAGAGATAATGCAATTTGGCAACCGGCAATGTAATTAGCATGCCGAATATTACTTGGAATGTGAATTGGAACGAAATCGCCAATAGATAAGACCATTTTACAATTTGGGCCCAAGTTAGAAGCAGAGCCTAAGATGTAAATTATCGATAGTCCATATCTCGGAAACTATAAGAGATAATGCAATTTGGCAACCGGCAATGTAATTAGCATGCCGAATATTACTTGGAATGTGAATTGGAACGAAATCGCCAATAGATAAAACGATTTTACAATTTGGGCCCAAGTTAGAAGCAGAGCCTAAGATGTAAATTATCGATAGTCCATATCTCGGAAACTATAAGAGATAATGCAATTTGGCAACCGGCAATGTAATTAGCATGCCGAATATTACTTGGAATGTGAATAGGAACGAAATCGCCAATAGATAAGACGATTTTACAATTTGGGCCCAAGTTAGAAGCAGAGCTTAAGGTGTAAATTATCGATAGTCCATATCTCGGAAACTATAAGAGATAATGCAATCTGGCAACCGGCAATGTAATTAGCATGCCGAATATTACTTGGAATGTGAATTGGAACGAAATCGCCAATAGAGAAGACCATTTTACAATTTGGGCCCAAGTTAGAAGCAGAGCCTAAGGTGTAAATTATCGATAGTCCATATCACGGAAACTATAAGAGATAATGCAATTTGGCAACCGGCAATGTAATTAGCATGCCGAATATTACTTGGAATGTGAATTGGAACGAAATCGCCAATAGATAAGACCATTTTACAATTTGGGCCCAAGTTAGAAGCAGAGCCTAAGGAGTAAATTATCGATAGTCCATATCTCGGAAACTATAAGAGATAATGCAATTTGGCAACCGGCAATGTAATTAGCATGCCGAATATTACTTGGAATGTGAATTGGAACGAAATCGCCAATAGAGAAGACCATTTTACAATTTGGGCCCAAGTTAGAAGCAGAGCCTGAGGTGTAAATTATCGATAGTCCATATCTCGGAAACTATAAGAGATAATGCAATTTGGCAACCGGCAATGTAATTAGCATGCCGAATATTACTTGGAATGTGAATTGGAACGAAAACGCCAATAGATAAGACCATTTTACAATTTGGGCCCAAGTTGGAAGCAGAGCCTAAGGTGTAAATTATCGATAGTCCATATCTCGGAAACTATAAGAGATAATGCAATTTGGCAACCGGCAATGTAATTAGCATGCCGAATATTACTTGGAATGTGAATTGGAACGAAATCGCCAATAGATAAGACCATTTTACAATTTGGGCCCAAGTTAGAAGCAGAGCTTAAGGTGTAAATTATCGATAGTCCATATCTCGGAAACTATAAGAGATAATGCAATTTGGCAACCGGCAATGTAATTAGCATGCCGAATATTACTTGGAATGTGAATTGGAACGAAATCGCCAATAGATAAGACCATTTTACAATTTGGGCCCAAGTTAGAAGCAGAGCCTAAGGTGTAAATTATCGATAGTCCATATCTCGGAAACTATAAGAGATAATGCAATTTGGCAACCGGCAATGTAATTAGCATGCCGAATATTACTTGGAATGTGAATTGGAACGAAATCGCCAATAGATAAGACCATTTTACAATTTGGGCCCAAATTAGAAGCAGAGCCTAAGGTGTAAATTATCGATAGTCCATATCTCGGAAACTATAAGAGATAATGCAATTTGGCAACCGGCAATGTAATTAGCATGCCGAATATTACTTGGAATGTGAATTGGAACGAAATCGCCAATAGATAAGACCATTTTACAATTTGGGCCCAAGTTAGAAGCAGAGCCTAAGATGTAAATTATCGATAGTCCATATCTCGGAAACTATAAGAGATAATGCAATTTGGCAACCGGCAATGTAATTAGCATGCCGAATATTACTTGGAATGTGAATTGGAACGAAATCGCCAATAGATAAAACGATTTTACAATTTGGGCCCAAGTTAGAAGCAGAGCCTAAGATGTAAATTATCGATAGTCCATATCTCGGAAACTATAAGAGATAATGCAATTTGGCAACCGGCAATGTAATTAGCATGCCGAATATTACTTGGAATGTGAATAGGAACGAAATCGCCAATAGATAAGACGATTTTACAATTTGGGCCCAAGTTAGAAGCAGAGCTTAAGGTGTAAATTATCGATAGTCCATATCTCGGAAACTATAAGAGATAATGCAATCTGGCAACCGGCAATGTAATTAGCATGCCGAATATTACTTGGAATGTGAATTGGAACGAAATCGCCAATAGAGAAGACCATTTTACAATTTGGGCCCAAGTTAGAAGCAGAGCCTAAGGTGTAAATTATCGATAGTCCATATCTCGGAAACTATAAGAGATAATGCAATTTGGCAACCGGCAATGTAATTAGCATGCCGAATATTACTTGGAATGTGAATTGGAACGAAATCGCCAATAGAGAAGACCATTTTACAATTTGGGCCCAAGTTAGAAGCAGAGCCTAAGGAGTAAATTATCGATAGTCCATATCTCGGAAACTATAAGAGATAATGCAATTTGGCAACCGGCAATGTAATTAGCATGCCGAATATTACTTGGAATGTGAATTGGAACGAAATCGCCAATAGAGAAGACCATTTTACAATTTGGGCCCAAGTTAGAAGCAGAGCCTGAGGTGTAAATTATCGATAGTCCATATCTCGGAAACTATAAGAGATAATGCAATTTGGCAACCGGCAATGTAATTAGCATGCCGAATATTACTTGGAATGTGAATTGGAACGAAAACGCCAATAGATAAGACCATTTTACAATTTGGGCCCAAGTTGGAAGCAGAGCCTAAGGTGTAAATTATCGATAGTCCATATCTCGGAAACTATAAGAGATAATGCAATTTGGCAACCGGCAATGTAATTAGCATGCCGAATATTACTTGGAATGTGAATTGGAACGAAATCGCCAATAGATAAGACCATTTTACAATTTGGGCCCAAGTTAGAAGCAGAGCCTAAGGTGTAAATTATCGATAGTCCATATCTCGGAAACTATAAGAGATAATGCAATTTGGCAACCGGCAATGTAATTAGCATGCCGAATATTACTTGGAATGTGAATTGGAACGAAATCGCCAATAGATAAGACCATTTTACAATTTGGGCCCAAGTTAGAAGCAGAGCCTAAGGTGTAAATTATCGATAGTCCATATCTCGGAAACTATAAGAGATAATGCAATTTGGCAACCGGCAATGTAATTAGCATGCCGAATATTACTTGGAATGTGAATTGGAACGAAATCGCCAATAGATAAGACCATTTTACAATTTGGGCCCAAGTTAGAAGCAGAGCCTAAGGTGTAAATTATCGATAGTCCATATCTCGGAAACTATAAGAGATAATGCAATTTGGCAACCGGCAATGTAATTAGCATGCCGAATATTACTTGGAATGTGAATTGGAACGAAATCGCCAATAGATAAGACCATTTTACAATTTGGGCCCAAGTTAGAAGCAGAGCCTAAGATGTAAATTATCGATAGTCCATATCTCGGAAACTGTAAGAGATAATGCAATTTGGCAACCGGCAATGTAATTAGCATGCCGAATATTACTTGGAATGTGAATTGGAACGAAATCGCCAATAGATAAGACCATTTTACAATTTGGGCCCAAGTTAGAAGCAGAGCCTAAGGTGTAAATTATCGATAGTCCATATCTCGGAAACTATAAGAGATAATACAATTTGGCAACCGGCAATGTAATTAGCATGCCGAATATTACTTGGAATGTGAATTGGAACGAAATCGCCAATAGATAAGACGATTTTACAATTTGGGCCCAAGTTAGAAGCAGAGCCTAAGATGTAAATTATCGATAGTCCATATCTCGGAAACTATAAGAGATAATGCAATTTGGCAACCGGCAATGTAATTAGCATGCCGAATATTACTTGGAATGTGAATTGGAACGAAATCGCCAATAGATAAGACCATTTTACAATTTGGGCCCAAGTTAGAAGCAGAGCCTAAGGTGTAAATTATCGATAGTCCATATCTTGGAAACTATAAGAGATAATGCAATTTGGCAACCGGCAATGTAATTAGCATGCCGAATATTACTTGGAATGTGAATTGGAACGAAATCGCCAATAGGTAAGACAATTTTACAATTTGGGCCCAAGTTAGAAGCAGAGCCTAAGGTGTAAATTATCGATAGTCCATATCTCTGAAACTATAAGAGATAATGCAATTTCGCAACCGGCAATGTAATTAGCATGCCGAATATTACTTGGAGTGTGAATTGGGACGAAATCTCCAATAGATAAGGCCATTTTACAATTTGGGCCCAAGTTAGAAGCAGAGCCTAAGGTGTAAATTATTGATAGTCCATATCTCGGAAACTATAAGAGATAATGCAATTTCGCAACCGGCAATGTAATTAGCATGCCGAATATTACTTGGAGTGTGAATTGGAACGAAATCGCCAATAGATAAGACCATTTTACAATTTGGGCCCAAGTTAGAAGCAGAGCCTAAGGTGTAAATTATCGATAGTCCATATCTCGGAAACTATAAGAGATAATGCAATTTGGCAACCGGCAATGTAATTAGCATGCCGAATATTACTTGGAGTGTGAATTGGAACGAAATCGCCAATAGATAAGACCATTTTACAATTTGGGCCCAAGTTAGAAGCAGAGCCTAAGGTGTAAATTATCGATAGTCCATATCTCGGAAACTATAAGAGATAATGCAATTTGGCAACCGGCAATGTAATTAGCATGCCGAATATTACTTGGAATGTGAATTGGAACGAAATCGCCAATAGATAAGACCATTTTACAATTTGGGCCCAAGTTAGAAGCAGAGCCTAAGGTGTAAATTATTGATAGTCCATATCTCGGAAACTATAAGAGATAATGCAATTTCGCAACCGGCAATGTAATTAGCATGCCGAATATCACTTGGAATGTGAATTGGGACGAAATCGCCAATAGATAAGACCATTTTACAATTTGGGCCCAAGTTAGAAGCAGAGCCTAAGGTGTAAATTATCGATAGTCCATATCTCGGAAACTATAAGAGATAATGCAATTTGGCAACCGGCAATGTAATTAGCATGCCGAATATTACTTGCAATGTGAATTGGAACGAAATCGCCAATAGATAAGACCATTTTACAATTTGGGCCCAAGTTAGAAGCAGAGCCTAAGGTGTAAATTATCGATAGACCATATCTCGGAAACTATAAGAGATAATGTAATTTGGCAACCGGCAATGTAATTAACATGCCGAATATTACTTGGAATGTGAATTGGAACGAAATCGCCAATAGGTAAGACCATTTTACAATTTGGGCCCAAGTTAGAAGCAGAGCTTAAGGTGTAAATTATCGATAGTCCATGTCTCGGAAACTATAAGAGATAATTCAATTTGGCAACCGGCAATGTAATTAGCATGCCGAATATTACTTGGAATGTGAATTGGAACGAAATCGCCAATAGATAAGACAATTTTACAATTTGGGCCCAAGTTAGAAGCAGAGCCTAAGGTGTAAATTATCGATAGTCCATATCTCGGAAACTATAAGAGATAATGCAATTTGGCAACCGGCAATGTAATTAGCATGCCGAATATTACTTAGAATGTGAATTGGAACGAAATCGCCAATAGGTAAGACCATTTTACAATTTGGGCCCAAGTTAGAAGCAGAGCCTAAGGTGTAAATTATCGATAGTCCATATCTCGGAAACTATAAGAGATAATTCAATTTGGCAACCGGCAATGTAATTAGCAGGCCGAATATTACTTGGAATGTGAATTGGAACGAAATCGCCAATAGATAAGACCATTTTACAATTTGGGCCCAAGTTAGAAGCAGAGCCTAAGGTGTAAATTATCGATAGTCCATATCTCTGAAACTATAAGAGATAATGCAATTTCGCAACCGGCAATGTAATTAGCATGCCGAATATTACTTGGAGTGTGAATTGGGACGAAATCTCCAATAGATAAGGCCATTTTACAATTTGGGCCCAAGTTAGAAGCAGAGCCTAAGGTGTAAATTATCGATAGTCCATATCTCGGAAACTATAAGAGATAATGCAATTTCGCGACCGGCAATGTAATTAGCATGCCGAATATTACTTGGAATATGAATTGGAACGAAATCGCCAATAGATAAGACCATTTTACAATTTGGGCCCAAGTTAGAAGCAGAGCCTAAGGTGTAAATTATTGATAGTCCATATCTCGGAAACTATAAGAGATAATGCAATTTCGCAACCGGCAATGTAATTAGCATGCCGAATATTACTTGGAGTGTGAATTGGAACGAAATCGCCAATAGATAAGACCATTTTACAATTTGGGCCCAAGTTAGAAGCAGAGCCTAAGGTGTAAATTATCGATAGTCCATATCTCGGAAACTATAAGAGATAATGCAATTTGGCAACCGGCAATGTAATTAGCATGCCGAATATTACTTGGAATGTGAATTGGAACGAAATCGCCAATAGATAAGACCATTTTACAATTCGGGCCCAAGTTAGAAACAGAGCCTAAGGTGTAAATTATCGATAGTCCATATCTCGGAAACTATAAGAGATAATGCAATTTGGCAACCGGCAATGTAATTAGCATGCCGAATATTACTTGGAATGTGAATTGGAACGAAATCGTCAATAGATGAGACCATTTTACAATTTGGGCCCAAGTTAGAAGCAGAGCCTAAGGTGTAAATTATCGATAGTCCATATCTCGGAAACTATAAGAGATAATGCAATTTGGCAACCGGCAATGTAATTAGCATGCCGAATATTACTTGGAATGTGAATTGGAACGAAATCGCCAATAGGTAAGACAATTTTACAATTTGGGCCCAAGTTAGAAGCAGAGCCTAAGGTGTAAATTATCGATAGTCCATATCTCTGAAACTATAAGAGATAATGCAATTTCGCAACCGGCAATGTAATTAGCATGCCGAATATTACTTGGAGTGTGAATTGGGACGAAATCTCCAATAGATAAGGCCATTTTACAATTTGGGCCCAAGTTAGAAGCAGAGCCTAAGGTGTAAATTATCGATAGTCCATATCTCGGAAACTATAAGAGATAATGCAATTTCGCAACCGGCAATGTAATTAGCATGCCGAATATTACTTGGAATGTGAATTGGAACGAAATCGCCAATAGATAAGACCATTTTACAATTTGGGCCCAAGTTAGAAGCAGAGCCTAAGGTGTAAATTATTGATAGTCCATATCTCGGAAACTATAAGAGATAATGCAATTTCGCAACCGGCAATGTAATTAGCATGCCGAATATTACTTGGAGTGTGAATTGGAACGAAATCGCCAATAGATAAGACCATTTTACAATTTGGGCCCAAGTTAGAAGCAGAGCCTAAGGTGTAAATTATCGATAGTCCATATCTCGAAAACTATAAGAGATAATGCAATTTGGCAACCGGCAATGTAATTAGCATGCCGAATATTACTTGGAATGTGAATTGGAACGAAATCGCCAATAGATAAGACCATTTTACAATTCGGGCCCAAGTTAGAAACAGAGCCTAAGGTGTAAATTATCGATAGTCCATATCTCGGAAACTATAAGAGATAATGCAATTTGGCAACCGGCAATGTAATTAGCATGCCGAATATTACTTGGAATGTGAATTGGAACGAAATCGTCAATAGATGAGACCATTTTACAATTTGGGCCCAAGTTAGAAGCAGAGCCTAAGGTGTAAATTATCGATAGTCCATATCTCGGAAACTATAAGAGATAATGCAATTTGGCAACCGGCAATGTAATTAGCATGCCGAATATTACTTGGAATGTGAATTGGAACGAAATCGCCAATAGATAAGACCATTTTACAATTTGGGCCCAAGTTAGAAGCAGAGCCTAAGGTGTAAATTATCGATAGTCCATATCTCGGAAACTATAAGAGATAATGCAATTTGGCAACCGGCAATGTAATTAGCATGCCGAATATTACTTGGAATGTGAATTGGAACGAAATCGCCAATAGATAAGACCATTTTACAATTTGGGCCCAAGTTAGAAGCAGAGCCTAAGGTGTAAATTATTGATAGTCCATATCTCGGAAACTATAAGAGATAATGCAATTTCGCAACCGGCAATGTAATTAGCATGCCGAATATCACTTGGAATGTGAATTGGGACGAAATCGCCAATAGATAAGACCATTTTACAATTTGGGCCCAAGTTAGAAGCAGAGCCTAAGGTGTAAATTATCGATAGTCCATATCTCGGAAACTATAAGAGATAATGCAATTTGGCAACCGGCAATGTAATTAGCATGCCGAATATTACTTGCAATGTGAATTGGAACGAAATCGCCAATAGATAAGACCATTTTACAATTTGGGCCCAAGTTAGAAGCAGAGCCTAAGGTGTAAATTATCGATAGACCATATCTCGGAAACTATAAGAGATAATGTAATTTGGCAACCGGCAATGTAATTAACATGCCGAATATTACTTGGAATGTGAATTGGAACGAAATCGCCAATAGGTAAGACCATTTTACAATTTGGGCCCAAGTTAGAAGCAGAGCCTAAGGTGTAAATTATCGATAGTCCATGTCTCGGAAACTATAAGAGATAATTCAATTTGGCAACCGGCAATGTAATTAGCATGCCGAATATTACTTGGAATGTGAATTGGAACGAAATCGCCAATAGATAAGACAATTTTACAATTTGGGCCCAAGTTAGAAGCAGAGCCTAAGGTGTAAATTATCGATAATCCATATCTCGGAAACTATAAGAGATAATGCAATTTGGCAACCGGCAATGTAATTAGCATGCCGAATATTACTTAGAATGTGAATTGGAACGAAATCGCCAATAGGTAAGACCATTTTACAATTTGGGCCCAAGTTAGAAGCAGAGCCTAAGGTGTAAATTATCGATAGTCCATATCTCGGAAACTATAAGAGATAATTCAATTTGGCAACCGGCAATGTAATTAGCAGGCCGAATATTACTTGGAATGTGAATTGGAACGAAATCGCCAATAGATAAGACCATTTTACAATTTGGGCCCAAGTTAGAAGCAGAGCCTAAGGTGTAAATTATCGATAGACCATATCTCGGAAACTATAAGAGATAATGTAATTTGGCAACCGGCAATGTAATTAACATGCCGAATATCACTTGGAATGTGAATTGGGACGAAATCGCCAATAGATAAGACCATTTTACAATTTGGGCCCAAGTTAGAAGCAGAGCCTAAGGTGTAAATTATCGATAGTCCATATCTCGGAAACTATAAGAGATAATGCAATTTGGCAACCGGCAATGTAATTAGCATGCCGAATATTACTTGCAATGTGAATTGGAACGAAATCGCCAATAGATAAGACCATTTTACAATTTGGGCCCAAGTTAGAAGCAGAGCCTAAGGTGTAAATTATCGATAGACCATATCTCGGAAACTATAAGAGATAATGTAATTTGGCAACCGGCAATGTAATTAACATGCCGAATATTACTTGGAATGTGAATTGGAACGAAATCGCCAATAGGTAAGACCATTTTACAATTTGGGCCCAAGTTAGAAGCAGAGCCTAAGGTGTAAATTATCGATAGTCCATGTCTCGGAAACTATAAGAGATAATTCAATTTGGCAGCCGGCAATGTAATTAGCATGCCGAATATTACTTGGAATGTGAATTGGAACGAAATCGCCAATAGATAAGACAATTTTACAATTTGGGCCCAAGTTAGAAGCAGAGCCTAAGGTGTAAATTATCGATAGTCCATATCTCGGAAACTATAAGAGATAATGCAATTTGGCAACCGGCAATGTAATTAGCATGCCGAATATTACTTAGAATGTGAATTGGAACGAAATCGCCAATAGGTAAGACCATTTTACAATTTGGGCCCAAGTTAGAAGCAGAGCCTAAGGTGTAAATTATCGATAGTCCATATCTCGGAAACTATAAGAGATAATTCAATTTGGCAACCGGCAATGTAATTAGCAGGCCGAATATTACTTGGAATGTGAATTGGAACGAAATCGCCAATAGATAAGACCATTTTACAATTTGGGCCCAAGTTAGAAGCAGAGCCTAAGGTGTAAATTATCGATAGTCCATATCTCGGAAACTATAAGAGATAATGCAATTTGGCAACCGGCAATGTAATTAGCATGCCGAATATTACTTGGAATGTGAATTGGAACGAAATCGCCAATAGAGAAGACCATTTTACAATTTGGGCCCAAGTTAGAAGCAGAGCCTAAGGTGTAAATTATCGATAGTCCATATCTCGGAAACTATAAGAGATAATGCAATTTGGCAACCGGCAATGTAATTAGCATG
This sequence comes from Rhynchophorus ferrugineus, assembly GCF_030347505.1. NCBI lineage: Eukaryota > Metazoa > Arthropoda > Insecta > Coleoptera > Curculionidae > Rhynchophorus > Rhynchophorus ferrugineus. The sequence goes on from NW_027472678.1 coordinate 352,319, forward strand.
CCGAATATTACTTGGAATGTGAATTGGAACGAAATCGCCAATAGATAAGACCATTTTACAATTTGGGCCCAAGTTAGAAGCAGAGCCTAAGGTGTAAATTATCGATAGTCCATATCTCGGAAACTATAAGAGGTAATGCAATTTGGCAACCGGCAATTTAATTAGCATGCCGAATATTACTTGGAATGTGAATTGGAACGAAATCGCCAATAGAGAAGACCATTTTACAATTTGGGCCCAAGTTAGAAGCAGAGCCTAAGGTGTAAATTATCGATAGTCCATATCTCGGAAACTATAAGAGATAATGCAATTTGGGAACCGGCAATGTAATTAGCATGCCGAATATTACTTGGAATGTGAATTGGAACGAAATCGCCAATAGATAAGACCATTTTACAATTTGGGCCCAAGTTAGAAGCAGAGCCTAAGGTGTAAATTATCGATAGTCCATATCTCGGAAACTATAAGAGATAATGCAATTTGGCAACCGGCAATGTAATTAGCATGCCGAATATTACTTGGAATGTGAATTGGAACGAAATCTCCAATAGATAAGACCATTTTACAATTTGGGCCCAAGTTAGAAGCAGAGCCTAAGGCGTAAATTATCGATAGTCCATATCTCGGAAACTATAAGAGATAATGCAATTTGGCAACCGGCAATGTAATTAGCATGCCGAATATTACTTGGAATGTGAATTGGAACGAAATCGCCAATAGATAAGACCATTTTACAATTTGGGCCCAAGTTAGAAGCAGAGCCTAAGGTGTAAATTATCGATAGTCCATATCTCGGAAACTATAAGAGATAATGCAATTTCGCAACCGGCAATGTAATTAGCATGCCGAATATTACTTGGAGTGTGAATTGGAACGAAATCGCCAATAGATAAGACCATTTTACAATTTGGGCCCAAGTTAGAAACAGAGCCTAAGGTGTAAATTATCGATAGTCCATATCTCGGAAACTATAAGAGATAATGCAATTTGGCAACCGGCAATGTAATTAGCATGCCGAATATTACTTGGAATGTGAATTGGAACGAAATCGCCAACAGATAAGACCATTTTACAATTTGGGCCCAAGTTAGAAGCAGAGCCTAAGGTGTAAATTATCGATAGTCCATATCTCGGAAACTATAAGAGATAATGCAATTTGGCAACCGGCAATGTAATTAGCATGCCGAATATTACTTGGAATGTGAATTGGAACGAAATCGCCAATAGATAAGACCATTTTACAATTTGGGCCCAAGTTAGAAGCAGAGCCTAAGGTGTAAATTATCGATAGTCCATATCTCGGAAACTATAAGAGATAATGCAATTTGGCAACCGGCAATGTAATTAGCATGCCGAATATTAATTGGAATGTGAATTGCAACTAAATCGCCAATAGATAAGACCATTTTACAATTTGTCCCCAAGTTAGAAGCAGAGCCTAAGGTGTAAATTATCGATAGTCCATATCTCGGAAACTATAAGAGATAATGCAATTTGGCAACCGGCAATGTAATTAGCAAGCCAAATATTACTTGGAATGTGAATTGGAACGAAATCGCCAATAGATAAGACCATTTTACAATTTGGGCCCAAGTTAGAAGCAGAGCCTAAGGTGTAAATTATCGATAGTCCATATCTCGGAAACTATAAGAGATAATGCAATTTGGCAACCGGCAATGTAATTAGCATGCCGAATATTACTTGGAATGTGAATTGGAACGAAATCGCCAATAGATAAGACCATTTTACAATTTGGGCCCAAGTTAGAAGCAAAGCCTAAGGTGTAAATTATTGATAGTCCATATCTCGGAAACTATAAGAGATAATGCAATTTCGCAACCGGCAATGTAATTAGCATGCCGAATATCACTTGGAATGTGAATTGGGACGAAATCGCCAATAGATAAGACCATTTTACAATTTGGGCCCAAGTTAGAAGCAGAGCCTAAGGTGTAAATTATCGATAGTCCATATCTCGGAAACTATAAGAGATAATGCAATTTGGTAACCGGCAATGTAATTAGCATGCCGAATATTACTTGGAATGTGAATTGGAACGAAAACGCCAATAGATAAGACCATTTTACAATTTGGGCCCAAGTTAGAAGCAGAGCCTAAGGTGTAAATTATCGATAGTCCATATCTCGGAAACTATAAGAGATAATGCAATTTGGCAACCGGCAATGTAATTAGCATGCCGAATATTACTTGGAATGTGAATTGGAACGAAATCGCCAATAGATAAGTCCATTTTACAATTTGGGCCCAAGTTAGAAGCAGAGCCTAAGGTGTAAATTATCGATAGTCCATATCTCGGAAACTATAAGAGATAATGCAATTTGGCAACCGGCAATGTAATTAGCATGCCGAATATTACTTGGAGTGTGAATTGGAACGAAATCGCCAATAGATAAGTCCATTTTACAATTTGGGCCCAAGTTAGAAGCAGAGCCTAAGGTGTAAATTATCGATAGTCCATATCTCGGAAACTATAAGAGATAATGCAATTTGGCAACCGGCAATGTAATTAGCATGCCGAATATTACTTGGAATGTGAATTGGAACGAAATCGCCAATAGATAAGTCCATTTTACAATTTGGGCCCAAGTTAGAAGCAGAGCCTAAGGTGTAAATTATCGATAGTCCATATCTCGGAAACTATAAGAGATAATGCAATTTGGCAACCGGCAATGTAATTAGCATGCCGAATATTACTTGGAGTGTGAATTGGAACGAAATCGCCAATAGATAAGTCCATTTTACAATTTGGGCCCAAGTTAGAAGCAGAGCCTAAGGTGTAAATTATCGATAGTCCATATCTCGGAAACTATAAGAGATAATGCAATTTGGCAACCGGCAATGTAATTAGCATGCCGAATATTACTTGGAATGTGAATTGGAACGAAATCGCCAATAGGTAAGACCATTTTACAATTTGGGCCCAAGTTAGAAGCAGAGCCTAAGGTGTAAATTATCGATAGTCCATATCTCGGAAACTATAAGAGATAATGCAATTTGGCAACCGGCAATGTAATTAGCATGCCGAATATTACTTGGAATGTGAATTGGAACGAAATCGCCAATAGATAAGACCATTTTACAATTTGGGCCCAAGTTAGAAGCAGAGCCTAAGGTGTAAATTATCGATAGTCCATATCTCGGAAACTATAAGAGATAATGCAATTTGGCAACCGGCAATGTAATTAGCATGCCGAATATTACTTGGAATGTGAATTGGAACGAAATCGCCAATAGAGAAGACCATTTTACAATTTGGGCCTAAGTTAGAAGCAGAGCCTAAGGTGTAAATTATCGATAGTCCATATCACGGAAACTATAAGAGATAATGCAATTTGGCAACCGGCAATGTAATTAGCATGTCGAATATTACTTGGAATGTGAATTGGAACGAAATCGCCAATAGATAAGACCATTTTACAATTTGGGCCCAAGTTAGAAGCAGAGCCTAAGGTGTAAATTATCGATAGTCCATATCTCGGAAACTATAAGAGATAATGCAATTTGGCAACCGGCAATGTAATTAGCATGCCGAATATTACTTGGAATGTGAATTGGAACGAAATCGCCAATAGATAAGACCATTTTACAATTTGGGCCCAAGTTAGAAGCAGAGCCTAAGGTGTAAATTATCGATAGTCCATATCTCGGAAACTATAAGAGATAATGCAATTTGGCAACCGGCAATGTAATTAGCATGCCGAATATTACTTGGAATGTGAATTGGAACGAAATCGCCAATAGATAAGACCATTTTACAATTTGGGCCCAAGTTAGAAGCAGAGCCTAAGGTGTAAATTATTGATAGTCCATATCTCGGAAACTATAAGAGATAATGCAATTTCGCAACCGGCAATATAATTAGCATGCCGAATATTACTTGGAATGTGAATTGGAACGAAATCGCCAATAGATAAGACCATTTTACAATTTGGGCCCAAGTTAGAAGCAGAGCCTAAGGTGTAAATTATCGATAATCCATATCTCGGAAACTATAAGAGATAATGCAATTTGGCAACCGGCAATGTAATTAGCATGCCGAATATTACTTGAAATGTGAATTGGAACGAAATCGCCAATAGATAAGACCATTTTACAATTTGGGCCCAAGTTAGAAGCAGAGCCTAAGGTGTAAATTATTGATAGTCCATATCTCGGAAACTATAAGAGATAATGCAATTTCGCAACCGGCAATGTAATTAGCATGCCGAATATCACTTGGAATGTGAATTGGGACGAAATCGCCAATAGATAAGACCATTTTACAATTTGGGCCCAAGTTAGAAGCAGAGCCTAAGGTGTAAATTATCGATAGTCCATATCTCGGAAACTATAAGAGATAATGCAATTTGGCAACCGGTAATGTAATTAGCATGCCGAATATTACTTGGAATGTGAATTGGAACGAAATCGCCAATAGATAAGACCATTTTACAATTTGGGCCCAAGTTAGAAGCAGACCCTAAGATGTAAATTATCGATAGTCCATATCTCGGAAACTATAAGAGATAATGCAATTTGGCAACCGGCAATGTAATTAGCATGCCGAATATTACTTGGAATGTGAATTGGAACGAAATCGCCAATAGATAAGACCATTTTACAATTTGGGCCCAAGTTAGAAGCAGAGCCTAAGGTGTAAATTATCGATAGTCCATATCTCGGAAACTATAAGAGATAATTCAATTTGGCAACCGGCAATGTAATTAGCATGCCGGATATTACTTGGAATGTGAATTGGAACGAAATCGCCAATAGATAAGACCACTTTACAATTTGGGCCCAAGTTAGAAGCAGAGCCTAAGGTGTAAATTATCGATAGTCCATATCTCGGAAACTATAAGAGATAATGCAATTTGGCAACCGGCAATGTAATTAGCATGCCGAATATTACTTGCAATGTGAATTGGAACGAAATCGCCAATAGATAAGACCATTTTACAATTTGGGCCCAAGTTAGAAGCAGAGCCTAAGGTGTAAATTATCGATAGACCATATCTCGGAAACTATAAGAGATAATGCAATTTGGCAACCGGCAATGTAATTAGCATGCCGAATATTACTTGGAATGTGAATTGGAACGAAATCGCCAATAGGTAAGACCATTTTACAATTTGGGCCCAAGTCAGAAGCAGAGCCTAAGGTGTAAATTATCGATAGTCCATATCTCGGAAACTATAAGAGATAATTCAATTTGGCAACCGGCAATGTAATTAGCATGCCGAATATTACTTGGAATGTGAATTGGAACGAAATCGCCAATAGATAAGACCATTTTACAATTAGGGCCCAAGTTAGAAGCAGAGCCTAAGGTGTAAATTATCGATAGTCCATATCTCGGAAACTATAAGAGATAATGCAATTTGGCAACCGGCAATGTAATTAGCATGCCGAATATTACTTGGCATGTGAATTGGAACGAAATCGCCAATAGGTAAGACCATTTTACAATTTGGGCCCAAGTTAGAAGCAGAGCCTAAGGTGTAAATTATCGATAGTCCATATCTCGGAAACTATAAGAGATAATTCAATTTGGCAACCGGCAATGTAATTAGCATGCCGAATATTACTTGGAATGTGAATTGGAACGAAATTGCCAATAGATAAGACTATTTTACAATTTGGGCCCAAGTTAGAAGCAGAGCCTAAGGTGTAAATTATTGATAGTCCATATCTCGGAAACTATAAGGGATAATGCAATTTGGCAACCGGCAATGTAATTAGCATGCCGAATATTACTTGGAATGTGAATTGGAACGAAATCGTCAATAGAGAAGACCATTTTACAATTTGGGCCCAAGTTAGAAGCAGAGCCTAAGGTGTAAATTATCGATAGTCCATATCTCGGAAACTATAAGAGATAATGCAATTTGGCAACCGGCAATGTAATTAGCATGCCGAATATTACTTGGAATGTGAATTGGAACGAAATCGCCAATAGATAAGACCATTTTACAATTTGGGCCCAAGTTAGAAGCAGAGCCTAAGGTGTAAATTATCGATAGTCCATATCTCGGAAACTATAAGAGGTAATGCAATTTGGCAACCGGCAATGTAATTAGCATGCCGAATATTACTTGGAATGTGAATTGGAACGAAATCGCCAATAGAGAAGACCATTTTACAATTTGGGCCCAAGTTAGAAGCAGAGCCTAAGGTGTAAATTATCGATAGTCCATATCTCGGAAACTATAAGAGATAATGCAATTTGGCAACCGGCAATGTAATTAGCATGCCGAATATTACTTGGAATGTGAATTGGAACGAAATCGCCAATAGATAAGACCATTTTACAATTTGGGCCCAAGTTAGAAGCAGAGCCTAAGGTGTAAATTATCGATAGTCCATATCTCGGAAACTATAAGAGATAATGCAATTTGGCAACCGGCAATGTAATTAGCATGCCGAATATTACTTGGAATGTGAATTGGAACGAAATCGCCAATAGGTAAGACCATTTTACAATTTGGGCCCAAGTTAGAAGCAGAGCCTAAGGTGTAAATTATCGATAGTCCATATCTCGGAAACTATAAGAGATAATTCAATTTGGCAACCGGCAATGTAATTAGCATGCCGAATATTACTTGGAATGTGAATTGGAACGAAATCGCCAATAGATAAGACCATTTTACAATTTGGGCCCAAGTTAGAAGCAGAGCCTAAGGTGTAAATTATTGATAGTCCATATCTCGGAAACTATAAGAGATAATGCAATTTGGCAACCGGCAATGTAATTAGCATGCCGAATATTACTTGGAATGTGAATTGGAACGAAATCGCCAATAGAGAAGACCATTTTACAATTTGGGCCCAAGTTAGAAGCAGAGCCTAAGGTGTAAATTATCGATAGTCCATATCTCGGAAACTATAAGAGATAATGCAATTTGGCAACCGGCAATGTAATTAGCATGCCGAATATTACTTGGAATGTGAATTGGAACGAAATCGCCAATAGATAAGACCATTTTACAATTTGGGCCCAAGTTAGAAGCAGAGCCTAAGGTGTAAATTATCGATAGTCCATATCTCGGAAACTATAAGAGGTAATGCAATTTGGCAACCGGCAATGTAATTAGCATGCCGAATATTACTTGGAATGTGAATTGGAACGAAATCGCCAATAGAGAAGACCATTTTACAATTTGGGCCCAAGTTAGAAGCAGAGCCTAAGGTGTAAATTATCGATAGTCCATATCTCGGAAACTATAAGAGATAATGCAATTTAGCAACCGGCAATGTAATTAGCATGCCGAATATTACTTGGAATGTGAATTGGAACGAAATCGCCAATAGATAAGACCATTTTACAATTTGGGCCCAAGTTAGAAGCAGAGCCTAAGGTGTAAATTATCGATAGTCCATATCTCGGAAACTATAAGAGATAATACAATTTGGCAACCGGCAATGTAATTAGCATGCCGAATATTACTTGGAATGTGAATTGGAACGAAATCGCCAATAGGTAAGACCATTTTACAATTTGGGCCCAAGTTAGAAGCAGAGCCTAAGGTGTAAATTATCGATAGTCCATATCTCGGAAACTATAAGAGATAATTCAATTTGGCAACCGGCAATGTAATTAGCATGCCGAATATTACTTTTGATGTGAATTGGAACGAAATCGCCAATAGATAAGACCATTTTACAATTTGGGCCCAAGTTAGAAGCAGAGCCTAAGGTGTAAATTATTGATAGTCCATATCTCGGAAACTATAAGAGATAATGCAATTTGGCAACCGGCAATGTAATTATCATGCCGAATATTACTTGGAATGTGAATAGGAACGAAATCGCCAATAGAGAAGACCATTTTACAATTTGGGCCCAAGTTAGAAGCAGAGCCTAAGGTGTAAATTATCGATAGTCCATATCTCGGAAACTATAAGAGATAATGCAATTTGGCAACCGGCAATGTAATTAGCATGACGAATATTACTTGGAATGTGAATTGGAACGAAATCGCCAATAGATAAGACCATTTTACAATTTGGGCCCAAGTTAGAAGCAGAGCCTAAGGTGTAAATTATCGATAGTCCATATCTCGGAAACTATAAGAGGTTATGCAATTTGGCAACCGGCAATGTAATTAGCATGCCGAATATTACTTGGAATGTGAATTGGAACGAAATCGCCAATAGAGAAGACCATTTTACGATTTGGGCCCAAGTTAGAAGCAGAGCCTAAGGTGTAAATTATCGATAGTCCATATCTCGGAAACTATAAGAGATAATGCAATTTGGCAACCGGCAATGTAATTAGCATGCCGAATATTACTTGGAATGTGAATTGGAACGAAATCGCCAATAGATAAGACCATTTTACAATTTGGGCCCAAGTTAGAAGCAGAGCCTAAGGTGTAAATTATCGATAGTCCATATCTCGGAAACTATAAGAGATAATGCAATTTGGCAACCGGCAATGTAATTAGCATGCCGAATATTACTTGGAATGTGAATTGGAACGAAATCGCCAATAGATAAGACCATTTTACAATTTGGGCCCAAGTTAGAAGCAGAGCCTAAGGTGTAAATTATCGATAGTCCATATCTCGGAAACTATAAGAGATAATGCAATTTGGCAACCGGCAATGTAATTAGCATGCCGAATATTACTTGGAATGTGAATTGGAACGAAATCGCCAATAGATAAGACCATTTTACAATTTGGGCCAAGTTAGAAGCAGAGCCTAAGGTGTAAATTATTGATAGTCCATATCTCGGAAACTATAAGAGATAATGCAATTTCGCAACCGGCAATGTAATTAGCATGCCGAATATCACTTGGAATGTGAATTGGGACGAAATCGCCAATAGATAAGACCATTTTACAATTTGGGCCCAAGTTAGAAGCAGAGCCTAAGGTGTAAATTATCGATAGTCCATATCTCGGAAACTATAAGAGATAATGCAATTTGGCAACCTGCAATGTAATTAGCATGCCGAATATTACTTGGAATGTGAATTGGAACGAAATCGCCAATAGATAAGACCATTTTACAATTTGGGCCCAAGTTAGAAGCAGAGCCTAAGGTGTAAATTATCGATAGTCCATATCTCGGAAACTATAAGAGATAATGCAATTTCGCAACCGGCAATGTAATTAGCATGCCGAATATTACTTGGAGTGTGAATTGGAACGAAATCGCCAATAGATAAGACCATTTTACAATTTGGGCCCAAGTTAGAAGCAGAGCCTAAGGTGTAAATTATCGATAGTCCATATCTCGGAAACTATAAGAGATAATGCAATTTGGCAACCGGCAATGTAATTAGCATGCCGAATATTACTTGGAATGTGAATTGGAAAGAAATCGCCAATAGATAAGACCATTTTACAATTTGGGCCCAAGTTAGAAGCAGAGCCTAAGGTGTAAATTATCGATAGTCCATATCTCGGAAACTATAAGAGATAATGCAATTTCGCAACAGGCAATGTAATTAGCATGCCGAATATTACTTGGAGTGTGAATTGGAACGAAATCGCCAATAGATAAGACCATTTTACAATTTGGGCCCAAGTTAGAAACAGAGCCTAAGGTGTAAATTATCGATAGTCCATATCTCGGAAACTATAAGAGATAATGCAATTTGGCAACCGGCAATGTAATTAGCATGCCGAATATTACTTGGAATGTGAATTGGAACGAAATCGCCAATAGATAAGACCATTTTACAATTTGGGCCCAAGTTAGAAGCAGAGCCTAAGGTGTAAATTATCGATAGTCCATATCTCGGAAACTATAAGAGATAATGCAATTTGGCAACCGGCAATGTAATTAGCATGCCGAATATTACTTGGAATGTGAATTGGAACGAAATCGCCAACAGATAAGACCATTTTACAATTTGGGCCCAAGTTAGAAGCAGAGCCTAAGGTGTAAATTATCGATAGTCCATATCTCGGAAACTATAAGAGATAATGCAATTTGGCAACCGGCAATGTAATTAGCATGCCGAATATTACTTGGAATGTGAATTGGAACGAAATCGCCAATAGATAAGACCATTTTACAATTTGGGCCCAAGTTAGAAGCAGAGCCTAAGGTGTAAATTATCGATAGTCCATATCTCGGAAACTATAAGAGATAATGCAATTTGGTAACCGGCAATGTAATTAGCATGCCGAATATTAATTGGAATGTGAATTGCAACTAAATCGCCAATAGATAAGACCATTTTACAATTTGTCCCCAAGTTAGAAGCAGAGCCTAAGGTGTAAATTATCGATAGTCCATATCTCGGAAACTATAAGAGATAATGCAATTTGGCAACCGGCAATGTAATTAGCAAGCCAAATATTACTTGGAATGTGAATTGGAACGAAATCGCCAATAGATAAGACCATTTTACAATTTGGGCCCAAGTTAGAAGCAGAGCCTAAGGTGTAAATTATCGATAGTCCATATCTCGGAAACTATAAGAGATAATGCAATTTGGCAACCGGCAATGTAATTAGCATGCCGAATATTACTTGGAATGTGAATTGGAACGAAATCGCCAATAGATAAGACCATTTTACAATTTGGGCCCAAGTTAGAAGCAAAGCCTAAGGTGTAAATTATTGATAGTCCATATCTCGGAAACTATAAGAGATAATGCAATTTCGCAACCGGCAATGTAATTAGCATGCCGAATATCACTTGGAATGTGAATTGGGACGAAATCGCCAATAGATAAGACCATTTTACAATTTGGGCCCAAGTTAGAAGCAGAGCCTAAGGTGTAAATTATCGATAGTCCATATCTCGGAAACTATAAGAGATAATGCAATTTGGCAACCGGCAATGTAATTAGCATGCCGAATATTACTTGGAATGTGAATTGGAACGAAATCGCCAATAGAGAAGACCATTTTACAATTTGGGCCTAAGTTAGAAGCAGAGCCTAAGGTGTAAATTATCGATAGTCCATATCACGGAAACTATAAGAGATAATGCAATTTGGCAACCGGCAATGTAATTAGCATGTCGAATATTACTTGGAATGTGAATTGGAACGAAATCGCCAATAGATAAGACCATTTTACAATTTGGGCCCAAGTTAGAAGCAGAGCCTAAGGTGTAAATTATCGATAGTCCATATCTCGAAAACTATAAGAGATAATGCAATTTGGCAACCGGCAATGTAATTAGCATGCCGAATATTACTTGGAATGTGAATTGGAACGAAATCGCCAATAGAGAAGACCATTTTACAATTTGGGCCCAAGTTAGAAGCAGAGCCTAAGGTGTAAATTATCGATAGTCCATATCTCGGAAACTATAAGAGATAATGCAATTTGGCAACCGGCAATGTAATTAGCATGCCGAATATTACTTGGAATGTGAATTGGAACGAAATCGCCAATAGATAAGACCATTTTACAATTTGGGCCCAAGTTAGAAGCAGAGCCTAAGGTGTAAATTATCGATAGTCCATATCTCGGAAACTATAAGAGATAATGCAATTTGGCAACCGGCAATGTAATTAGCATGCCGAATATTACTTGGAATGTGAATTGGAACGAAATCGCCAATAGAGAAGACCATTTTACAATTTGGGCCCAAGTTAGAAGCAGAGCCTAAGGTGTAAATTATCGATAGTCCATATCTCGGAAACTATAAGAGATAATGCAATTTGGCAACCGGCAATGTAATTAGCATGCCGAATATTACTTGGAATGTGAATTGGAACGAAAACGCCAATAGATAAGACCATTTTACAATTTGGGCCCAAGTTAGAAGCAGAGCCTAAGGTGTAAATTATCGATAGTCCATATCTCGGAAACTATAAGAGATAATGCAATTTGGCAACCGGCAATGTAATTAGCATGCCGAATATTACTTGGAATGTGAATTGGAACGAAATCGCCAATAGATAAGACCATTTTACAATTTGGGCCCAAGTTAGAAGCAGAGCCTAAGGTGTAAATTATCGATAGTCCATATCTCGGAAACTATAAGAGATAATGCAATTTGGCAACCGGCAATGTAATTAGCATGCCGAATATTACTTGGAATGTGAATTGGAACGAAATCGCCAATAGATAAGACCATTTTACAATTTGGGCCCAAGTTAGAAGCAGAGCCTAAGGTGTAAATTATCGATAGTCCATATCTCGGAAACTATAAGAGATAATGCAATTTGGCAACCGGCAATGTAATTAGCATGCCGAATATTACTTGGAATGTGAATTGGAAAGAAATCGCCAATAGATAAGACCATTTTACAATTTGGGCCCAAGTTAGAAGCAGAGCCTAAGGTGTAAATTATCGATAGTCCATATCTCGGAAACTATAAGAGATAATGCAATTTCGCAACAGGCAATGTAATTAGCATGCCGAATATTACTTGGAGTGTGAATTGGAACGAAATCGCCAATAGATAAGACCATTTTACAATTTGGGCCCAAGTTAGAAACAGAGCCTAAGGTGTAAATTATCGATAGTCCATATCTCGGAAACTATAAGAGATAATGCAATTTGGCAACCGGCAATGTAATTAGCATGCCGAATATTACTTGGAATGTGAATTGGAACGAAATCGCCAACAGATAAGACCATTTTACAATTTGGGCCCAAGTTAGAAGCAGAGCCTAAGGTGTAAATTATCGATAGTCCATATCTCGGAAACTATAAGAGATAATGCAATTTGGCAACCGGCAATGTAATTAGCATGCCGAATATTACTTGGAATGTGAATTGGAACGAAATCGCCAATAGATAAGACCATTTTACAATTTGGGCCCAAGTTAGAAGCAGAGCCTAAGGTGTAAATTATCGATAGTCCATATCTCGGAAACTATAAGAGATAATGCAATTTGGCAACCGGTAATGTAATTAGCATGCCGAATATTACTTGGAATGTGAATTGGAACGAAATCGCCAATAGATAAGACCATTTTACAATTTGGGCCCAAGTTAGAAGCAGAGCCTAAGATGTAAATTATCGATAGTCCATATCTCGGAAACTATAAGAGATAATGCAATTTGGCAACCGGCAATGTAATTAGCATGCCGAATATTACTTGGAATGTGAATTGGAACGAAATCGCCAATAGATAAGACCATTTTACAATTTGGGCCCAAGTTAGAAGCAGAGCCTAAGGTGTAAATTATCGATAGTCCATATCTCGGAAACTATAAGAGATAATTCAATTTGGCAACCGGCAATGTAATTAGCATGCCGGATATTACTTGGAATGTGAATTGGAACGAAATCGCCAATAGATAAGACCACTTTACAATTTGGGCCCAAGTTAGAAGCAGAGCCTAAGGTGTAAATTATCGATAGTCCATATCTCGGAAACTATAAGAGATAATGCAATTTGGCAACCGGCAATGTAATTAGCATGCCGAATATTACTTGCAATGTGAATTGGAACGAAATCGCCAATAGATAAGACCATTTTACAATTTGGGCCCAAGTTAGAAGCAGAGCCTAAGGTGTAAATTATCGATAGACCATATCTCGGAAACTATAAGAGATAATGCAATTTGGCAACCGGCAATGTAATTAGCATGCCGAATATTACTTGGAATGTGAATTGGAACGAAATCGCCAATAGGTAAGACCATTTTACAATTTGGGCCCAAGTCAGAAGCAGAGCCTAAGGTGTAAATTATCGATAGTCCATATCTCGGAAACTATAAGAGATAATTCAATTTGGCAACCGGCAATGTAATTAGCATGCCGAATATTACTTGGAATGTGAATTGGAACGAAATCGCCAATAGATAAGACCATTTTACAATTAGGGCCCAAGTTAGAAGCAGAGCCTAAGGTGTAAATTATCGATAGTCCATATCTCGGAAACTATAAGAGATAATGCAATTTGGCAACCGGCAATGTAATTAGCATGCCGAATATTACTTGGAATGTGAATTGGAACGAAATCGCCAATAGGTAAGACCATTTTACAATTTGGGCCCAAGTTAGAAGCAGAGCCTAAGGTGTAAATTATCGATAGTCCATATCTCGGAAACTATAAGAGATAATTCAATTTGGCAACCGGCAATGTAATTAGCATGCCGAATATTACTTGGAATGTGAATTGGAACGAAATTGCCAATAGATAAGACTATTTTACAATTTGGGCCCAAGTTAGAAGCAGAGCCTAAGGTGTAAATTATTGATAGTCCATATCACGGAAACTATAAGAGATAATGCAATTTGGCAACCGGCAATGTAATTAGCATGCCGAATATTACTTGGAATGTGAATTGGAACGAAATCGCCAATAGAGAAGACCATTTTACAATTTGGGCCCAAGTTAGAAGCAGAGCCTAAGGTGTAAATTATCGATAGTCCATATCTCGGAAACTATAAGAGATAATGCAATTTGGCAACCGGCAATGTAATTAGCATGCCGAATATTACTTGGAATGTGAATTGTAACGAAATCGCCAATAGATAAGACCATTTTACAATTTGGGCCCAAGTTAGAAGCAGAGCCTAAGGTGTAAATTATCGATAGTCCATATCTCGGAAACTATAAGAGGTAATGCAATTTGGCAACCGGCAATGTAATTAGCATGCCGAATATTACTTGGAATGTGAATTGGAACGAAAACGCCAATAGATAAGACCATTTTACAATTTGGGCCCAAGTTAGAAGCAGAGCCTAAGGTGTAAATTATCGATAGTCCATATCTCGGAAACTATAAGAGATAATGCAATTTGGCAACCGGCAATGTAATTAGCATGCCGAATATTACTTGGAATGTGAATTGGAACGAAATCGCCAATAGATAAGACCATTTTACAATTTGGGCCCAAGTTAGAAGCAGAGCCTAAGGTGTAAATTATCGATAGTCCATATCTCGGAAACTATAAGAGATAATGCAATTTGGCAACCGGCAATGTAATTAGCATGCCGAATATTACTTGGAATGTGAATTGGAACGAAATCGCCAATAGAGAAGACCATTTTACAATTTGGGCCCAAGTTAGAAGCAGAGCCTAAGGTGTAAATTATCGATAGTCCATATCTCGGAAACTATAAGAGATAATGCAATTTGGCAACCGGCAATGTAATTAGCATGCCGAATATTACTTGGAATGTGAATTGTAACGAAATCGCCAATAGATAAGACCATTTTACAATTTGGGCCCAAGTTAGAAGCAGAGCCTAAGGTGTAAATTATCGATAGTCCATATCTCGGAAACTATAAGAGGTAATGCAATTTGGCAACCGGCAATGTAATTAGCATGCCGAATATTACTTGGAATGTGAATTGGAACGAAAACGCCAATAGATAAGACCATTTTACAATTTGGGCCCAAGTTAGAAGCAGAGCCTAAGGTGTAAATTATCGATAGTCCATATCTCGGAAACTATAAGAGATAATGCAATTTGGCAACCGGCAATGTAATTAGCATGCCGAATATTACTTGGAATGTGAATTGGAACGAAATCGCCAATAGATAAGACCATTTTACAATTTGGGCCCAAGTTAGAAGCAGAGCCTAAGGTGTAAATTATCGATAGTCCATATCTCGGAAACTATAAGAGATAATGCAATTTGGCAACCGGCAATGTAATTAGCATGCCGAATATTACTTGGAATGTGAATTGGAACGAAATCGCCAATAGATAAGACCATTTTACAATTTGGGCCCAAGTTAGAAGCAGAGCCTAAGGTGTAAATTATCGATAGTCCATATCTCGGAAACTATAAGAGATAATGCAATTTGGCAACCGGCAATGTAATTAGCATGCCGAATATTACTTGGAATGTGAATTGGAACGAAATCGCCAATAGATAAGACCATTTTACAATTTGGGCCCAAGTTAGAAGCAGAGCCTAAGGTGTAAATTATTGATAGTCCATATCTCGGAAACTATAAGAGATAATGCAATTTCGCAACCGGCAATATAATTAGCATGCCGAATATTACTTGGAATGTGAATTGGAACGAAATCGCCAATAGATAAGACCATTTTACAATTTGGGCCCAAGTTAGAAGCAGAGCCTAAGGTGTAAATTATCGATAATCCATATCTCGGAAACTATAAGAGATAATGCAATTTGGCAACCGGCAATGTAATTAGCATGCCGAATATTACTTGGAATGTGAATTGGAACGAAATCGCCAATAGATAAGACCATTTTACAATTTGGGCCCAAATTAGAAGCAGAGCCTAAGGTGTAAATTATTGATAGTCCATATCTCGGAAACTATAAGAGATAATGCAATTTCGCAACCGGCAATGTAATTAGCATGCCGAATATCACTTGGAATGTGAATTGGGACGAAATCGCCAATAGATAAGACCATTTTACAATTTGGGCCCAAGTTAGAAGCAGAGCCTAAGGTGTAAATTATCGATAGTCCATATCTCGGAAACTATAAGAGATAATGCAATTTGGCAACCGGTAATGTAATTAGCATGCCGAATATTACTTGGAATGTGAATTGGAACGAAATCGCCAATAGATAAGACCATTTTACAATTTGGGCCCAAGTTAGAAGCAGAGCCTAAGATGTAAATTATCGATAGTCCATATCTCGGAAACTATAAGAGATAATGCAATTTGGCAACCGGCAATGTAATTAGCATGCCGAATATTACTTGGAATGTGAATTGGAACGAAATCGCCAATAGATAAGACCATTTTACAATTTGGGCCCAAGTTAGAAGCAGAGCCTAAGGTGTAAATTATCGATAGTCCATATCTCGGAAACTATAAGAGATAATTCAATTTGGCAACCGGCAATGTAATTAGCATGCCGGATATTACTTGGAATGTGAATTGGAACGAAATCGCCAATAGATAAGACCACTTTACAATTTGGGCCCAAGTTAGAAGCAGAGCCTAAGGTGTAAATTATCGATAGTCCATATCTCGGAAACTATAAGAGATAATGCAATTTGGCAACCGGCAATGTAATTAGCATGCCGAATATTACTTGCAATGTGAATTGGAACGAAATCGCCAATAGATAAGACCATTTTACAATTTGGGCCCAAGTTAGAAGCAGAGCCTAAGGTGTAAATTATCGATAGACCATATCTCGGAAACTATAAGAGATAATGCAATTTGGCAACCGGCAATGTAATTAGCATGCCGAATATTACTTGGAATGTGAATTGGAACGAAATCGCCAATAGGTAAGACCATTTTACAATTTGGGCCCAAGTCAGAAGCAGAGCCTAAGGTGTAAATTATCGATAGTCCATATCTCGGAAACTATAAGAGATAATTCAATTTGGCAACCGGCAATGTAATTAGCATGCCGAATATTACTTGGAATGTGAATTGGAACGAAATCGCCAATAGATAAGACCATTTTACAATTAGGGCCCAAGTTAGAAGCAGAGCCTAAGGTGTAAATTATCGATAGTCCATATCTCGGAAACTATAAGAGATAATGCAATTTGGCAACCGGCAATGTAATTAGCATGCCGAATATTACTTGGAATGTGAATTGGAACGAAATCGCCAATAGGTAAGACCATTTTACAATTTGGGCCCAAGTTAGAAGCAGAGCCTAAGGTGTAAATTATCGATAGTCCATATCTCGGAAACTATAAGAGATAATTCAATTTGGCAACCGGCAATGTAATTAGCATGCCGAATATTACTTGGAATGTGAATTGGAACGAAATTGCCAATAGATAAGACTATTTTACAATTTGGGCCCAAGTTAGAAGCAGAGCCTAAGGTGTAAATTATTGATAGTCCATATCACGGAAACTATAAGAGATAATGCAATTTGGCAACCGGCAATGTAATTAGCATGCCGAATATTACTTGGAATGTGAATTGGAACGAAATCGCCAATAGAGAAGACCATTTTACAATTTGGGCCCAAGTTAGAAGCAGAGCCTAAGGTGTAAATTATCGATAGTCCATATCTCGGAAACTATAAGAGATAATGCAATTTGGCAACCGGCAATGTAATTAGCATGCCGAATATTACTTGGAATGTGAATTGTAACGAAATCGCCAATAGATAAGACCATTTTACAATTTGGGCCCAAGTTAGAAGCAGAGCCTAAGGTGTAAATTATCGATAGTCCATATCTCGGAAACTATAAGAGGTAATGCAATTTGGCAACCGGCAATGTAATTAGCATGCCGAATATTACTTGGAATGTGAATTGGAACGAAATCGCCAATAGAGAAGACCATTTTACAATTTGTGCCCAAGTTAGAAGCAGAGCCTAAGGTGTAAATTATCGATAGTCCATATCTCGGAAACTATAAGAGATAATGCAATTTGGCAACCGGCAATGTAATTAGCATGCCGAATATTACTTGGAATGTGAATTGGAACGAAATCGCCAATAGATAAGACCATTTTACAATTTGGGCCCAAGTTAGAAGCAGAGCCTAAGGTGTAAATTATCGATAGTCCATATCTCGGAAACTATAAGAGATAATGCAATTTGGCAACCGGCAATGTAATTAGCATGCCGAATATTACTTGGAATGTGAATTGGAACGAAATCGCCAATAGGTAAGACCATTTTACAATTTGGGCCCAAGTTAGAAGCAGAGCCTAAGGTGTAAATTATCGATAGTCCATATCTCGGAAACTATAAGAGATAATTCAATTTGGCAACCGGCAATGTAATTAGCATGCCGAATATTACTTGGAATGTGAATTGGAACGAAATCGCCAATAGATAAGACCATTTTACAATTTGGGCCCAAGTTAGAAGCAGAGCCTAAGGTGTAAATTATTGATAGTCCATATCTCGGAAACTATAAGAGATAATGCAATTTGGCAACCGGCAATGTAATTAGCATGCCGAATATTACTTGGAACGTGAATTGGAACGAAATCGCCAATAGAGAAGACCATTTTACAATTTGGGCCCAAGTTAGAAGCAGAGCCTAAGGTGTAAATTATCGATAGTCCATATCTCGGAAACTATAAGAGATAATGCAATTTGGCAACCGGCAATGTAATTAGCATGCCGAATATTACTTGGAATGTGAATTGGAACGAAATCGCCAATAGATAAGACCATTTTACAATTTGGGCCCAAGTTAGAAGCAGAGCCTAAGGTGTAAATTATCGATAGTCCATATCTCGGAAACTATAAGAGGTAATGCAATTTGGCAACCGGCAATGTAATTAGCATGCCGAATATTACTTGGAATGTGAATTGGAACGAAATCGCCAATAGAGAAGACCATTTTACAATTTGGGCCCAAGTTAGAAGCAGAGCCTAAGGTGTAAATTATCGATAGTCCATATCTCGGAAACTATAAGAGATAATGCAATTTGGCAACCGGCAATGTAATTAGCATGCCGAATATTACTTGGAATGTGAATTGGAACGAAATCGCCAATAGATAAGACCATTTTACAATTTGGGCCCAAGTTAGAAGCAGAGCCTAAGGTGTAAATTATCGATAGTCCATATCTCGGAAACTATAAGAGATAATGCAATTTGGCAACCGGCAATGTAATTAGCATGCCGAATATTACTTGGAATGTGAATTGGAACGAAATCGCCAATAGGTAAGACCATTTTACAATTTGGGCCCAAGTTAGAAGCAGAGCCTAAGGTGTAAATTATCGATAGTCCATATCTCGGAAACTATAAGAGATAATTCAATTTGGCAACCGGCAATGTAATTAGCATGCCGAATATTACTTTTGATGTGAATTGGAACGAAATCGCCAATAGATAAGACCATTTTACAATTTGGGCCCAAGTTAGAAGCAGAGCCTAAGGTGTAAATTATTGATAGTCCATATCTCGGAAACTATAAGAGATAATGCAATTTGGCAACCGGCAATGTAATTATCATGCCGAATATTACTTGGAATGTGAATTGGAACGAAATCGCCAATAGAGAAGACCATTTTACAATTTGGGCCCAAGTTAGAAGCAGAGCCTAAGGTGTAAATTATCGATAGTCCATATCTCGGAAACTATAAGAGATAATGCAATTTGGCAACCGGCAATGTAATTAGCATGACGAATATTACTTGGAATGTGAATTGGAACGAAATCGCCAATAGATAAGACCATTTTACAATTTGGGCCCAAGTTAGAAGCAGAGCCTAAGGTGTAAATTATCGATAGTCCATATCTCGGAAACTATAAGAGGTAATGCAATTTGGCAACCGGCAATGTAATTAGCATGCCGAATATTACTTGGAATGTGAATTGGAACGAAATCGCCAATAGAGAAGACCATTTTACGATTTGGGCCCAAGTTAGAAGCAGAGCCTAAGGTGTAAATTATCAATAGTCCATATCTCGGAAACTATAAGAGATAATGCAATTTGGCAACCGGCAATGTAATTAGCATGCCGAATATTACTTGGAATGTGAATTGGAACGAAATCGCCAATAGATAAGACCATTTTACAATTTGGGCCCAAGTTAGAAGCAGAGCCTAAGGTGTAAATTATCGATAGTCCATATCTCGGAAACTATAAGAGATAATGCAATTTGGCAACCGGCAATGTAATTAGCATGCCGAATATTACTTGGAATGTGAATTGGAACGAAATCGCCAATAGATAAGACCATTTTACAATTTGGGCCCAAGTTAGAAGCAGAGCCTAAGGTGTAAATTATCGATAGTCCATATCTCGGAAACTATAAGAGATAATGCAATTTGGCAACCGGCAATGTAATTAGCATGCCGAATATTACTTGGAATGTGAATTGGAACGAAATCGCCAATAGATAAGACCATTTTACAATTTGGGCCAAGTTAGAAGCAGAGCCTAAGGTGTAAATTATTGATAGTCCATATCTCGGAAACTATAAGAGATAATGCAATTTCGCAACCGGCAATGTAATTAGCATGCCGAATATCACTTGGAATGTGAATTGGGACGAAATCGCCAATAGATAAGACCATTTTACAATTTGGGCCCAAGTTAGAAGCAGAGCCTAAGGTGTAAATTATCGATAGTCCATATCTCGGAAACTATAAGAGATAATGCAATTTGGCAACCGGCAATGTAATTAGCATGCCGAATATTACTTGGAATGTGAATTGGAACGAAATCGCCAATAGATAAGACCATTTTACAATTTGGGCCCAAGTTAGAAGCAGAGCCTAAGGTGTAAATTATCGATAGTCCATATCTCGGAAACTATAAGAGATAATGCAATTTCGCAACCGGCAATGTAATTAGCATGCCGAATATTACTTGGAGTGTGAATTGGAACGAAATCGCCAATAGATAAGACCATTTTACAATTTGGGCCCAAGTTAGAAGCAGAGCCTAAGGTGTAAATTATCGATAGTCCATATCTCGGAAACTATAAGAGATAATGCAATTTGGCAACCGGCAATGTAATTAGCATGCCGAATATTACTTGGAATGTGAATTGGAAAGAAATCGCCAATAGATAAGACCATTTTACAATTTGGGCCCAAGTTAGAAGCAGAGCCTAAGGTGTAAATTATCGATAGTCCATATCTCGGAAACTATAAGAGATAATGCAATTTGGCAACCGGCAATGTAATTAGCATGCCGAATATTACTTGGAATGTGAATTGCAACTAAATCGCCGATAGATAAGACCATTTTACAATTTGGGCCCAAGTTAGAAGCAGAGCCTAAGGTGTAAATTATCGATAGTCCATATCTCGGAAACTATAAGAGATAATGCAATTTGGCAACCGGCAATGTAATTAGCAAGCCAAATATTACTTGGAATGTGAATTGGAACGAAATCGCCAATAGATAAGACCATTTTACAATTTGGGCCCAAGTTAGAAGCAGAGCCTAAGGTGTAAATTATCGATAGTCCATATCTCGGAAACTATAAGAGATAATGCAATTTGGCAACCGGCAATGTAATTAGCATGCCGAATATTACTTGGAATGTGAATTGGAACGAAATCGCCAATAGATAAGACCATTTTACAATTTGGGCCCAAGTTAGAAGCAGAGCCTAAGGTGTAAATTATTGATAGTCCATATCTCGGAAACTATAAGAGATAATGCAATTTCGCAACCGGCAATGTAATTAGCATGCCGAATATCACTTGGAATGTGAATTGGGACGAAATCGCCAATAGATAAGACCATTTTACAATTTGGGCCCAAGTTAGAAGCAGAGCCTAAGGTGTAAATTATCGATAGTCCATATCTCGGAAACTATAAGAGATAATGCAATTTCGCAACCGGCAATGTAATTAGCATGCCGAATATTACTTGGAGTGTGAATTGGAACGAAATCGCCAATAGATAAGACCATTTTACAATTTGGGCCCAAGTTAGAAGCAGAGCCTAAGGTGTAAATTATCGATAGTCCATATCTCGGAAACTATAAGAGATAATGCAATTTGGCAACCGGCAATGTAATTAGCATGCCGAATATTACTTGGAATGTGAATTGGAAAGAAATCGCCAATAGATAAGACCATTTTACAATTTGGGCCCAAGTAAGAAGCAGAGCCTAAGGTGTAAATTATCGATAGTCCATATCTCGGAAACTATAAGAGATAATGCAATTTCGCAACCGGCAATGTAATTAGCATGCCGAATATTACTTGGAGTGTGAATTGGAACGAAATCGCCAATAGATAAGACCATTTTACAATTTGGGCCCAAGTTAGAAACAGAGCCTAAGGTGTAAATTATCGATAGTCCATATCTCGGAAACTATAAGAGATAATGCAATTTGGCAACCGGCAATGTAATTAGCATGCCGAATATTACTTGGAATGTGAATTGGAACGAAATCGCCAACAGATAAGACCATTTTACAATTTGGGCCCAAGTTAGAAGCAGAGCCTAAGGTGTAAATTATCGATAGTCCATATCTCGGAAACTATAAGAGATAATGCAATTTGGCAACCGGCAATGTAATTAGCATGCCGAATATTACTTGGAATGTGAATTGGAACGAAATCGCCAATAGATAAGACCATTTTACAATTTGGGCCCAAGTTAGAAGCAGAGCCTAAGGTGTAAATTATCGATAGTCCATATCTCGGAAACTATAAGAGATAATGCAATTTGGCAACCGGCAATGTAATTAGCATGCCGAATATTAATTGGAATGTGAATTGCAACTAAATCGCCAATAGATAAGACCATTTTACAATTTGTCCCCAAGTTAGAAGCAGAGCCTAAGGTGTAAATTATCGATAGTCCATATCTCGGAAACTATAAGAGATAATGCAATTTGGCAACCGGCAATGTAATTAGCAAGCCAAATATTACTTGGAATGTGAATTGGAACGAAATCGCCAATAGATAAGACCATTTTACAATTTGGGCCCAAGTTAGAAGCAGAGCCTAAGGTGTAAATTATCGATAGTCCATATCTCGGAAACTATAAGAGATAATGCAATTTGGCAACCGGCAATGTAATTAGCATGCCGAATATTACTTGGAATGTGAATTGGAACGAAATCGCCAATAGATAAGACCATTTTACAATTTGGGCCCAAGTTAGAAGCAAAGCCTAAGGTGTAAATTATTGATAGTCCATATCTCGGAAACTATAAGAGATAATGCAATTTCGCAACCGGCAATGTAATTAGCATGCCGAATATCACTTGGAATGTGAATTGGGACGAAATCGCCAATAGATAAGACCATTTTACAATTTGGGCCCAAGTTAGAAGCAGAGCCTAAGGTGTAAATTATCGATAGTCCATATCTCGGAAACTATAAGAGATAATGCAATTTGGTAACCGGCAATGTAATTAGCATGCCGAATATTACTTGGAATGTGAATTGGAACGAAAACGCCAATAGATAAGACCATTTTACAATTTGGGCCCAAGTTAGAAGCAGAGCCTAAGGTGTAAATTATCGATAGTCCATATCTCGGAAACTATAAGAGATAATGCAATTTGGCAACCGGCAATGTAATTAGCATGCCGAATATTATTTGGAATGTGAATTGGAACGAAATCGCCAATAGAGAAGACCATTTTACAATTTGGGCCTAAGTTACAAGCAGAGCCTAAGGTGTAAATTATCGATAGTCCATATCACGGAAACTATAAGAGATAATGCAATTTGGCAACCGGTAATGTAATTAGCATGTCGAATATTACTTGGAATGTGAATTGGAACGAAATCGCCAATAGATAAGACCATTTTACAATTTGGGCCCAAGTTAGAAGCAGAGCCTAAGGTGTAAATTATCGATAGTCCATATCTCGAAAACTATAAGAGATAATGCAATTTGGCAACCGGCAATGTAATTAGCATGCCGAATATTACTTGGAATGTGAATTGGAACGAAATCGCCAATAGAGAAGACCATTTTACAATTTGGGCCCAAGTTAGAAGCAGAGCCTAAGGTGTAAATTATCGATAGTCCATATCTCGGAAACTATAAGAGATAATGCAATTTGGCAACCGGCAATGTAATTAGCATGCCGAATATTACTTGGAATGTGAATTGGAACGAAATCGCCAATAGATAAGACCATTTTACAATTTGGGCCCAAGTTAGAAGCAGAGCCTAAGGTGTAAATTATCGATAGTCCATATCTCGGAAACTATAAGAGATAATGCAATTTGGCAACCGGCAATGTAATTAGCATGCCGAATATTACTTGGAATGTGAATTGGAACGAAATCGCCAATAGAGAAGACCATTTTACAATTTGGGCCCAAGTTAGAAGCAGAGCCTAAGGTGTAAATTATCGATAGTCCATATCTCGGAAACTATAAGAGATAATGCAATTTGGCAACCGGCAATGTAATTAGCATGCCGAATATTACTTGGAATGTGAATTGGAACGAAAACGCCAATAGATAAGACCATTTTACAATTTGGGCCCAAGTTAGAAGCAGAGCCTAAGGTGTAAATTATCGATAGTCCATATCTCGGAAACTATAAGAGATAATGCAATTTGGCAACCGGCAATGTAATTAGCATGCCGAATATTACTTGGAATGTGAATTGGAACGAAATCGCCAATAGATAAGACCATTTTACAATTTGGGCCCAAGTTAGAAGCAGAGCCTAAGGTGTAAATTATCGATAGTCCATATCTCGGAAACTATAAGAGATAATGCAATTTGGCAACCGGCAATGTAATTAGCATGCCGAATATTACTTGGAATGTGAATTGGAACGAAATCGCCAATAGATAAGACCATTTTACAATTTGGGCCCAAGTTAGAAGCAGAGCCTAAGGTGTAAATTATCGATAGTCCATATCTCGGAAACTATAAGAGATAATGCAATTTGGCAACCGGCAATGTAATTAGCATGCCGAATATTACTTGGAATGTGAATTGGAACGAAATCGCCAATAGATAAGACCATTTTACAATTTGGGCCCAAGTTAGAAGCAGAGCCTAAGGTGTAAATTATCGATAGTCCATATCTCGGAAACTATAAGAGATAATGCAATTTGGTAACCGGCAATGTAATTAGCATGTCGAATATTACTTGGAATGTGAATTGGAACGAAAACGCCAATAGATAAGACCATTTTACAATTTGGGCCCAAGTTAGAAGCAGAGCCTAAGGTGTAAATTATCGATAGTCCATATCTCGGAAACTATAAGAGATAATGCAATTTGGCAACCGGCAATGTAATTAGCATGCCGAATATTACTTGGAATGTGAATTGGAACGAAATCGCCAATAGAGAAGACCATTTTACAATTTGGGCCTAAGTTAGAAGCAGAGCCTAAGGTGTAAATTATCGATAGTCCATATCACGGAAACTATAAGAGATAATGCAATTTGGCAACCGGTAATGTAATTAGCATGTCGAATATTACTTGGAATGTGAATTGGAACGAAATCGCCAATAGATAAGACCATTTTACAATTTGGGCCCAAGTTAGAAGCAGAGACTAAGGTGTAAATTATCGATAGTCCATATCTCGAAAACTATAAGAGATAATGCAATTTGGCAACCGGCAATGTAATTAGCATGCCGAATATTACTTGGAATGTGAATTGGAACGAAATCGCCAATAGAGAAGACCATTTTACAATTTGGGCCCAAGTTAGAAGCAGAGCCTAAGGTGTAAATTATCGATAGTCCATATCTCGGAAACTATAAGAGATAATGCAATTTGGCAACCGGCAATGTAATTAGCATGCCGAATATTACTTGGAATGTGAATTGGAACGAAATCGCCAATAGATAAGACCATTTTACAATTTGGGCCCAAGTTAGAAGCAGAGCCTAAGGTGTAAATTATCGATAGTCCATATCTCGGAAACTATAAGAGATAATGCAATTTGGCAACCGGCAATGTAATTAGCATGCCGAATATTACTTGGAATGTGAATTGGAACGAAATCGCCAATAGAGAAGACCATTTTACAATTTGGGCCCAAGTTAGAAGCAGAGCCTAAGGTGTAAATTATCGATAGTCCATATCTCGGAAACTATAAGAGATAATGCAATTTGGCAACCGGCAATGTAATTAGCATGCCGAATATTACTTGGAATGTGAATTGGAACGAAAACGCCAATAGATAAGACCATTTTACAATTTGGGCCCAAGTTAGAAGCAGAGCCTAAGGTGTAAATTATCGATAGTCCATATCTCGGAAACTATAAGAGATAATGCAATTTGGCAACCGGCAATGTAATTAGCATGCCGAATATTACTTGGAATGTGAATTGGAACGAAATCGCCAATAGATAAGACCATTTTACAATTTGGGCCCAAGTTAGAAGCAGAGCCTAAGGTGTAAATTATCGATAGTCCATATCTCGGAAACTATAAGAGATAATGCAATTTGGCAACCGGCAATGTAATTAGCATGCCGAATATTACTTGGAATGTGAATTGGAACGAAATCGCCAATAGATAAGACCATTTTACAATTTGGGCCCAAGTTAGAAGCAGAGCCTAAGGTGTAAATTATCGATAGTCCATATCTCGGAAACTATAAGAGATAATGCAATTTGGCAACCGGCAATGTAATTAGCATGCCGAATATTACTTGGAATGTGAATTGGAACGAAATCGCCAATAGATAAGACCATTTTACAATTTGGGCCCAAGTTAGAAGCAGAGCCTAAGGTGTAAATTATTGATAGTCCATATCTCGGAAACTATAAGAGATAATGCAATTTCGCAACCGGCAATATAATTAGCATGCCGTATATTACTTGGAATGTGAATTGGAACGAAATCGCCAATAGATAAGACCATTTTACAATTTGGGCCCAAGTTAGAAGCAGAGCCTAAGGTGTAAATTATCGATAATCCATATCTCGGAAACTATAAGAGATAATGCAATTTGGCAACCGGCAATGTAATTAGCATGCCGAATATTACTTGGAATGTGAATTGGAACGAAATCGCCAATAGATAAGACCATTTTACAATTTGGGCCCAAGTTAGAAGCAGAGCCTAAGGTGTAAATTATTGATAGTCCATATCTCGGAAACTATAAGAGATAATGCAATTTCGCAACCGGCAATGTAATTAGCATGCCGAATATCACTTGGAATGTGAATTGGGACGAAATCGCCAATAGATAAGACCATTTTACAATTTGGGCCCAAGTTAGAAGCAGAGCCTAAGATGTAAATTATGGATAGTCCATATCTCGGAAACTATAAGAGATAATGCAATTTGGCAACCGGCAATGTAATTAGCATGCCGAATATTACTTGCAATGTGAATTGGAACGAAATCGCCAATAGATAAGACCATTTTACAATTTGGGCCCAAGTTAGAAGCAGAGCCTAAGGTGTAAATTATCGATAGACCATATCTCGGAAACTATAAGAGATAATGCAATTTGGCAACCGGCAATGTAATTAGCATGCCGAATATTACTTGGAATGTGAATTGGAACGAAATCGCCAATAGGTAAGACCATTTTACAATTTGGGCCCAAGTCAGAAGCAGAGCCTAAGGTGTAAATTATCGATAGTCCATATCTCGGAAACTATAAGAGATAATTCAATTTGGCAACCGGCAATGTAATTAGCATGCCGAATATTACTTGGAATGTGAATTGGAACGAAATCGCCAATAGATAAGACCATTTTACAATTAGGGCCCAAGTTAGAAGCAGAGCCTAAGGTGTAAATTATCGATAGTCCATATCTCGGAAACTATAAGAGATAATGCAATTTGGCAACCGGCAATGTAATTAGCATGCCGAATATTACTTGGAATGTGAATTGGAACGAAATCGATAATAGGTAAGACCATTTTACAATTTGGGCCCAAGTTAGAAGCAGAGCCTAAGGTGTAAATTATCGATAGTCCATATCTCGGAAACTATAAGAGATAATTCAATTTGGCAACCGGCAATGTAATTAGCATGCCGAATATTACTTGGAATGTGAATTGGAACGAAATTGCCAATAGATAAGACTATTTTACAATTTGGGCCCAAGTTAGAAGCAGAGCCTAAGGTGTAAATTATTGATAGTCCATATCTCGGAAACTATAAGAGATAATGCAATTTGGCAACCGGCAATGTAATTAGCATGCCGAATATTACTTGGAATGTGAATTGGAACGAAATCGCCAATAGAGAAGACCATTTTACAATTTGGGCCCAAGTTAGAAGCAGAGCCTAAGGTGTAAATTATCGATAGTCCATATCTCGGAAACTATAAGAGATAATGCAATTTGGCAACCGGCAATGTAATTAGCATGCCGAATATTACTTGGAATGTGAATTGGAACGAAATCGCCAATAGATAAGACCATTTTACAATTTGGGCCCAAGTTAGAAGCAGAGCCTAAGGTGTAAATTATCGATAGTCCATATCTCGGAAACTATAAGAGGTAATGCAATTTGGCAACCGGCAATGTAATTAGCATGCCGAATATTACTTGGAATGTGAATTGGAACGAAATCGCCAATAGAGAAGACCATTTTACAATTTGGGCCCAAGTTAGAAGCAGAGCCTAAGGTGTAAATTATCGATAGTCCATATCTCGGAAACTATAAGAGATAATGCAATTTGGCAACCGGCAATGTAATTAGCATGCCGAATATTACTTGGAATGTGAATTGGAACGAAATCGCCAATAGAGAAGACCATTTTACAATTTGGGCCCAAGTTAGAAGCAGAGCCTAAGGTGTAAATTATCGATAGTCCATATCTCGGAAACTATAAGAGATAATGCAATTTGGCAACCGGCAATGTAATTAGCATGCCGAATATTACTTGGAATGTGAATTGGAACGAAATCGCCAATAGATAAGACCATTTTACAATTTGGGCCCAAGTTAGAAGCAGAGCCTAAGGTGTAAATTATCGATAGTCCATATCTCGGAAACTATAAGAGGTATTGCAATTTGGCAACCGGCAATGTAATTAGCATGCCGAATATTACTTGGAATGTGAATTGGAACGAAATCGCCAATAGAGAAGACCATTTTACAATTTGGGCCCAAGTTAGAAGCAGAGCCTAAGGTGTAAATTATCGATAGTCCATATCTCGGAAACTATAAGAGATAATGCAATTTGGCAACCGGCAATGTAATTAGCATGCCGAATATTACTTGGAATGTGAATTGGAACGAAATCGCCAATAGATAAGACCATTTTACAATTTGGGCCCAAGTTAGAAGCAGAGCCTAAGGTGTAAATTATCGATAGTCCATATCTCGGAAACTATAAGAGATAATGCAATTTGGCAACCGGCAATGTAATTAGCATGCCGAATATTACTTGGAATGTGAATTGGAACGAAATCGCCAATAGGTAAGACCATTTTACAATTTGGGCCCAAGTTAGAAGCAGAGCCTAAGGTGTAAATTATCGATAGTCCATATCTCGGAAACTATAAGAGATAATTCAATTTGGCAACCGGCAATGTAATTAGCATGCCGAATATTACTTTTGATGTGAATTGGAACGAAATCGCCAATAGAGAAGACCATTTTACAATTTGGGCCCAAGTTAGAAGCAGAGCCTAAGGTGTAAATTATCGATAGTCCATATCTCGGAAACTATAAGAGATAATGCAATTTGGCAACCGGCAATGTAATTAGCATGCCGAATATTACTTGGAGTGTGAATTGGAACGAAATCGCCAATAGATAAGACCATTTTACAATTTTAGCCCAAGTTAGAAGCAGAGCCTAAGGTGTAAATTATCGATAGTCCATATCTCAGAAACTATAAGAGATAATGCAATTTGGCAACCGGCAATGTAATTAGTATGCCGAATATTACTTGGAATGTGAATTGGAACGAAATCGCCAATAGATAAGACCATTTTACAATTTGGGCCCAAGTTAGAAGCAGAGCCTAAGGTGTAAATTATCGATAGTCCATATCTCGGAAACTATAAGAGATAATGCAATTTGGCAACCGGCAATGTAATTAGCATGCCGAATATTACTTGGAATGTGAATTGGAACGAAATCGCCAATAGATAAGACCATTTTACAATTTGGGCCCAAGTTAGAAGCAGAGCCTAAGGTGTAAATTATCGATAGTCCATATCTCGGAAACTATAAGAGATAATGCAATTTGGCAACCGGCAATGTAATTAGCATGCCGAATATTACTTGGAATGTGAATTGGAACGAAATCGCCAATAGATAAGACCATTTTACAATTTGGGCCCAAGTTAGAAGCAGAGCCTAAGGTGTAAATTATTGATAGTCCATATCTCGGAAACTATAAGAGATAATGCAATTTCGCAACCGGCAATGTAATTAGCATGCCGAATATTACTTGGAGTGTGAATTGGAACGAAATCGCCAATAGATAAGACCATTTTACAATTTGGGCCCAAGTTAGAAGCAGAGCCTAAGGTGTAAATTAACGATAGTCCATATCTCGGAAACTATAAGAGATAATTCAATTTGGCAACCGGCAATGTAATTAGCATGCCGAATATTACTTGGAATGTGAATTGGAACGAAATTGCCAATAGATAAGACTATTTTACAATTTGGGCCCAAGTTAGAAGCAGAGCCTAAGGTGTAAATTATTGATAGTCCATATCTCGGAAACTATAAGAGATAATGCAATTTGGCAACCGGCAATGTAATTAGCATGCCGAATATTACTTGGAATGTGAATTGGAACGAAATCGCCAATAGAGAAGACCATTTTACAATTTGGGCCCAAGTTAGAAGCAGAGCCTAAGGTGTAAATTATCGATAGTCCATATCTCGGAAACTATAAGAGATAATTCAATTTGGCAACCGGCAATGTAATTAGCATGCCGAATATTACTTGGAATGTGAATTGGAACGAAATTGCCAATAGATAAGACTATTTTACAATTTGGGCCCAAGTTAGAAGCAGAGCCTAAGGTGTAAATTATTGATAGTCCATATCTCGGAAACTATAAGAGATAATGCAATTTGGCAACCGGCAATGTAATTAGCATGCCGAATATTACTTGGAATGTGAATTGGAACGAAATCGCCAATAGAGAAGACCATTTTACAATTTGGGCCCAAGTTAGAAGCAGAGCCTAAGGTGTAAATTATCGATAGTCCATATCTCGGAAACTATAAGAGATAATGCAATTTGGCAACCGGCAATGTAATTAGCATGCCGAATATTACTTGGAATGTGAATTGGAACGAAATCGCCAATAGATAAGACCATTTTACAATTTGGGCCCAAGTTAGAAGCAGAGCCTAAGGTGTAAATTATCGATAGTCCATATCTCGGAAACTATAAGAGGTAATGCAATTTGGCAACCGGCAATGTAATTAGCATGCCGAATATTACTTGGAATGTGAATTGGAACGAAATCGCCAATAGAGAAGACCATTTTACAATTTGGGCCCAAGTTAGAAGCAGAGCCTAAGGTGTAAATTATCGATAGTCCATATCTCGGAAACTATAAGAGATAATGCAATTTGGCAACCGGCAATGTAATTAGCATGCCGAATATTACTTGGAATGTGAATTGGAACGAAATCGCCAATAGAGAAGACCATTTTACAATTTGGGCCCAAGTTAGAAGCAGAGCCTAAGGTGTAAATTATCGATAGTCCATATCTCGGAAACTATAAGAGATAATGCAATTTGGCAACCGGCAATGTAATTAGCATGCCGAATATTACTTGGAATGTGAATTGGAACGAAATCGCCAATAGATAAGACCATTTTACAATTTGGGCCCAAGTTAGAAGCAGAGCCTAAGGTGTAAATTATCGATAGTCCATATCTCGGAAACTATAAGAGGTATTGCAATTTGGCAACCGGCAATGTAATTAGCATGCCGAATATTACTTGGAATGTGAATTGGAACGAAATCGCCAATAGAGAAGACCATTTTACAATTTGGGCCCAAGTTAGAAGCAGAGCCTAAGGTGTAAATTATCGATAGTCCATATCTCGGAAACTATAAGAGATAATGCAATTTGGCAACCGGCAATGTAATTAGCATGCCGAATATTACTTGGAATGTGAATTGGAACGAAATCGCCAATAGATAAGACCATTTTACAATTTGGGCCCAAGTTAGAAGCAGAGCCTAAGGTGTAAATTATCGATAGTCCATATCTCGGAAACTATAAGAGATAATGCAATTTGGCAACCGGCAATGTAATTAGCATGCCGAATATTACTTGGAATGTGAATTGGAACGAAATCGCCAATAGGTAAGACCATTTTACAATTTGGGCCCAAGTTAGAAGCAGAGCCTAAGGTGTAAATTATCGATAGTCCATATCTCGGAAACTATAAGAGATAATTCAATTTGGCAACCGGCAATGTAATTAGCATGCCGAATATTACTTTTGATGTGAATTGGAACGAAATCGCCAATAGAGAAGACCATTTTACAATTTGGGCCCAAGTTAGAAGCAGAGCCTAAGGTGTAAATTATCGATAGTCCATATCTCGGAAACTATAAGAGATAATGCAATTTGGCAACCGGCAATGTAATTAGCATGCCGAATATTACTTGGAGTGTGAATTGGAACGAAATCGCCAATAGATAAGACCATTTTACAATTTTAGCCCAAGTTAGAAGCAGAGCCTAAGGTGTAAATTATCGATAGTCCATATCTCAGAAACTATAAGAGATAATGCAATTTGGCAACCGGCAATGTAATTAGTATGCCGAATATTACTTGGAATGTGAATTGGAACGAAATCGCCAATAGATAAGACCATTTTACAATTTGGGCCCAAGTTAGAAGCAGAGCCTAAGGTGTAAATTATCGATAGTCCATATCTCGGAAACTATAAGAGATAATGCAATTTGGCAACCGGCAATGTAATTAGCATGCCGAATATTACTTGGAATGTGAATTGGAACGAAATCGCCAATAGATAAGACCATTTTACAATTTGGGCCCAAGTTAGAAGCAGAGCCTAAGGTGTAAATTATCGATAGTCCATATCTCGGAAACTATAAGAGATAATGCAATTTGGCAACCGGCAATGTAATTAGCATGCCGAATATTACTTGGAATGTGAATTGGAACGAAATCGCCAATAGATAAGACCATTTTACAATTTGGGCCCAAGTTAGAAGCAGAGCCTAAGGTGTAAATTATTGATAGTCCATATCTCGGAAACTATAAGAGATAATGCAATTTCGCAACCGGCAATGTAATTAGCATGCCGAATATTACTTGGAGTGTGAATTGGAACGAAATCGCCAATAGATAAGACCATTTTACAATTTGGGCCCAAGTTAGAAGCAGAGCCTAAGGTGTAAATTAACGATAGTCCATATCTCGGAAACTATAAGAGATAATGCAATTTGGCAACAGGCAATGTAATTAGCATGCCGAATATTACTTGGAATGTGAATTGGAACGAAATCGCCAATAGATAAGACCATTTTACAATTTGGGCCCAAGTTAGAAGCAGAGCCTAAGATGTAAATTATCGATAGTCCATATCTCGGAAACTATAAGAGATAA
This sequence comes from Rhynchophorus ferrugineus, assembly GCF_030347505.1. NCBI lineage: Eukaryota > Metazoa > Arthropoda > Insecta > Coleoptera > Curculionidae > Rhynchophorus > Rhynchophorus ferrugineus. Next base: position 386,084 of record NW_027472678.1, read on the forward strand.
TGCAATTTGGCAACCGGCAATGTAATTAGCATGCCGAATATTACTTGGAATGTGAATTGGAACGAAATCGCCAATAGATAAGACCATTTTACAATTTGGACCCAAGTTAGAAGCAGAGCCTAAGGTGTAAATTATCGATAGTCCATATCTCGGAAACTATAAGAGATAATTCAATTTGGCAACCGGCAATGTAATTAGCATGCCGGATATTACTTGGAATGTGAATTGGAACGAAATCGCCAATAGATAAGACCATTTTACAATTTGGGCCCAAGTTAGAAGCAGAGCCTAAGGTGTAAATTATCGATAGTCCATATCTCGGAAACTATAAGAGATAATGCAATTTGGCAACCGGCAATGTAATTAGCATGCCGAATATTACTTGGAATGTGAATTGGAACGAAATCGCCAATAGATAAGACGATTTTACAATTTGGGCCCAAGTTAGAAGCAGATATTAAGATGTAAATTATCGATAGTCCATATCTCGGAAACTATAAGAGATAATGCAATTTGGCAACCGGCAATGTAATTAACATGCCGAATATTACTTGCAATGTGAATTGGAACGAAATCGCCAATAGATAAGGCCATTTTACAATTTGGGCCCAAGTTAGAAGCAGAGCCTAAGGTGTAAATTATCGATAGTCCATATCTCGGAAACTATAAGAGATAATGCAATTTGGCAACCGGCAATGTAATTAGCATGCCGAATATTACTTGGAATGTGAATTGGAACGAAATCGCCAATAGGTAAGACCATTTTACAATTTGGGACCAAGTTAGAAGCAGAGCCTAAGGTGTAAATTATCGATAGTCCATATCTCGGAAACTATAAGAGATAATTCAATTTGGCAACCGGCAATGTAATTAGCATGCCGGATATTACTTGGAATGTGAATTGGAACGAAATCGCCAATAGATAAGACCATTTTACAATTTGGGCCCAAGTTAGAAGCAGAGCCTAAGGTGTAAATTACCGATAGTCCATATCTCGGAAACTATAAGAGATAATGCAATTTGGCAACCGGCAATGTAATTAGCATGCCGAATATTACTTGGAATGTGAATTGGAACGAAATCGCACATAGATAAGACGATTTTACAATTTGGGCCCAAGTTAGAAGCAGAGCCTAAGGTGTAAATTATCGATAGTCCATATCTCGGAAACTATAAGAGATAATGCAATTTGGCAACCGGCAATGTAATTAGCATGCCGAATATTACTTGGAATGTGAATTGGAACGAAATCGCCAATAGGTAAGACCATTTTACAATTTGGGCCCAAGTTAGAAGCAGAGCCTAAGGTGTAAATTATCGATAGTCCATATCTCGGAAACTATAAGAGATAATTCAATTTGGCAACCGGCAATGTAATTAGCATGCCGAATATTACTTGGAATGTGAATTGGAACGAAATCGCCAATAGATAATACCATTTTACAATTTGGGCCCAAGTTAGAAGCAGAGCCTAAGGTGTAAATTATCGATAGTCCATATCTCGGAAACTATAAGAGATAATGCAATTTGGCAACCGGCAATGTAATTAGCATGCCGAATATTACTTGGAATGTGAATTGGAACGAAATCGCCAATAAATAAGACCATTTTACAATTTGGGCCCAAGTTAGAAGCAGAGCCTAAGGTGTAAATTATCGATAGTCCATATCTCGGAAACTATAAGAGATAATGCAATTTGGCAACCGGCAATGTAATTAGCATGCCGAATATTACTTGGAATGTGAATTGGAACGAAATCGCCAATAGATAAGACCATTTTACAATTTGGGCCCAAGTTAGAAGCAGAGCCTAAGGTGTAAATTATCGATAGTCCATATCTCGGAAACTATAAGAGATAATGCAATTTGGCAACCGGCAATGTAATTAGCATGCCGAATATTACTTGGAATGTGAATTGGAACGAAATCGCCAATAGATAAGACCATTTTACAATTTGGGCCCAAGTTAGAAGCAGAGCCTAAGGTGTAAATTATCGATAGTCCATATCTCGGAAACTATAAGAGGTAATGCAATTTGGCAACCGGCAATGTAATTAGCATGCCGAATATTACTTGGAATGTGAATTGGAACGAAATCGCCAATAGAGAAGACCATTTTACAATTTGGGCCCAAGTTAGAAGCAGAGCCTAAGGTGTAAATTATCGATAGTCCATATCTCGGAAACTATAAGGGATAATGCAATTCGGCAACCGGCAATGTAATTAGCATGCCGAATATTACTTGGAATGTGAATTGAAACGAAATCGCCAATAGATAAGACCATTTTACAATTTGGTCCCAAGTTAGAAGCAGAGCCTAAGGTGTAAATTATCGATAGTCCATATCTCGGAAACTATAAGAGATAATGCAATTTGGCAACCGGCAATGTAATTAGCATGCGGAATATTACTTGGAATGTGAATTGGAACGAAATCGCCAATAGATAAGACCATTTTACAATTTGGGCCCAAGTTAGAAGCAGAGCCTAAGGTGTAAATTATTGATAGTCCATATCTCGGAAACTATAAGAGATAATGCAATTTCGCAACCGGCAATGTAATTAGCGTGCCGAATATTACTTGGAGTGTGAATTGGAACGAAATCGCCAATAGATAAGACCATTTTACAATTTGGGCCCAAGTTAGAAGCAGAGCCTAAGGTGTAAATTATCGATAGTCCATATCTCGGAAACTATAAGAGATAATGCAATTTGGCAACCGGCAATGTAATTAGCATGCCGAATATTACTTGGAATGTGAATTGGAATGAAATCGCCAATAGATAAGACCATTTTACAATTTGGGCCCAAGTTAGAAGCAGAGCCTAAGGTGTAAATTATCGATACTCCATATCTCGGAAACTATAAGGGATAATGCAATTTGGCAACCGGCAATGTAATTAGCATGCCGAATATTACTTGGAATGTGAATTGGAACGAAATTGCCAATAGATAAGACAATTTTACAATTTGGGCCCAAGTTAGAAGCAGAGCCTAAGGTGTAAATTATCGATAGTCCATATCTCGGAAACTATAAGAGATAATGCAATTTGGCAACCGGCAATGTAATTAGCATGCCGAATATTACTTGGAATGTGAATTGGAACGAAATCGCCAATAGATAAGACCATTTTACAATTTGGGCCCAAGTTAGAAGCAGAGCCTAAGGTGTAAATTATCGATAGTCCATATCTCGGAAACTATAAGAGATAATGCAATTTGGCAACTGGCAATGTAATTAGCATGCCGAATATTACTTGGAATGTGAATTGGAACGAAATCGCCAATAGATAAGACCATTTTACAATTTGGGCCCAAGTTAAAAGCAGAGCCTAAGGTGTAAATTATCGATAGTCCATATCTCGGAAACTATAAGAGATAATGCAATTTGGCAACCGGCAATGTAATTAGCATGCCGAATATTACTTGGAATGTGAATTGGAACGAAATCGCCAATAGATAAGACCATTTTACAATTTGGGCCCAAGTTAGAAGCAGAGCCTAAGGTGTAAATTATCGATAGTCCATATCTCGGAAACTATAAGAGATAATGCAATTTGGCAACCGGCAATGTAATTAGCATGCGGAATATTACTTGGAATGTGAATTGGAACGAAATCGCCAATAGATAAGACCATTTTACAATTTGGGCCCAAGTTAGAAGCAGAGCCTAAGGTGTAAATTATTGATAGTCCATATCTCGGAAACTATAAGAGATAATGCAATTTCGCAACCGGCAATGTAATTAGCGTGCCGAATATTACTTGGAGTGTGAATTGGAACGAAATCGCCAATAGATAAGACCATTTTACAATTTGGGCCCAAGTTAGAAGCAGAGCCTAAGGTGTAAATTATCGATAGTCCATATCTCGGAAACTATAAGAGATAATGCAATTTGGCAACCGGCAATGTAATTAGCATGCCGAATATTACTTGGAATGTGAATTGGAACGAAATCGCCAATAGATAAGACCATTTTACAATTTGGGCCCAAGTTAGAAGCAGAGCCTAAGGTGTAAATTATCGATAGTGCATATCTCGAAAACTATAAGAGATAATGCAATTTGGCAACCGGCAATGTAATTAGCATGCCGAATATTACTTGGAATGTGAATTGGAACGAAATCGCCAATAGATAAGACCATTTTACAATTTGGGCCCAAGTTAGAAGCAGAGACTAAGGTGTAAATTATTGATAGTCCATATCTCGGAAACTATAAGAGATAATGCAATTTCGCAACCGGCAATGTAATTAGCATGCCGAATATCACTTGGAATGTGAATTGGGACGAAATCGCCAATAGATAAGACCATTTTACAATTTTGGCCCAAGTTAGAAGCAGAGCCTAAGGTGTAAATTATCGATAGTCCATATCTCGGAAACTATAAGAGATAATGCAATTTGGCAACCGGCAATGTAATTAGCATGCCGAATATTACTTGGAATGTGAATTGGAACGAAATCGCCAATAGGTAAGACCATTTTACAATTTGGGCCCAAGTTAGAAGCAGAGCCTAAGGTGTAAATTATCGATAGTCCATATCTCGGAAACTATAAGAGATAATTCAATTTGGCAACCGGCAATGTAATTAGCATGCCGGATATTACTTGGATTGTGAATTGGAACGAAATCGCCAATAGATAAGACCATTTTACAATTTGGGCCCAAGTTAGAAGCAGAGCCTAAGGTGTAAATTACCGATAGTCCATATCTCGGGAACTATAAGAGATAATGCAGTTTGGCAACCGGCAATGTAATTAGCATGCCGAATATTACTTGGAATGTGAATTGGAACGAAATCGCCAATAGATAAGACGATTTTACAATTTGGGCCCAAGTTAGAAGCAGAGCCTAAGGTGTAAATTATCGATAGTCCATATCTCGGAAACTATAAGAGATAATGCAATTTGGCAACCGGCAATGTAATTAGCATGCCGAATATTACTTGGAATGTGAATTGGGACGAAATCGCCAATAGATAAGGCCATTTTACAATTTGGGCCCAAGTTAGAAGCAGAGCCTAAGGTGTAAATTATCGATAGTCCATATCTCGGAAACTATAAGAGATAATGCAATTTGGCAACCGGCAATGTAATTAGCATGCCGAATATTACTTGGAATGTGAATTGCAACTAAATCGCCAATAGATAAGACCATTTTACAATTTGGGCCCAAGTTAGAAGCAGAGCCTAAGGTGTAAATTATCGATAGTCCATATCTCGGAAACTATAATAGATAATGCAATTTGGCAACCGGCAATGTAATTAGCATGCCGAATATTACTTGGAATGTGAATTGGAACGAAATCGCCAATAGGTAAGACCATTTTACAATTTGGGCCCAAGTTAGAAGCAGAGCCTAAGGTGTAAATTATCGATAGTCCATATCTCGGAAACTATAAGAGATAATGCAATTTCGCAACCGGCAATGTAATTAGCATGCCGAATATTACTTGGAGTGTGAATTGGAACGAAATCGCCAATAGATAAGACCATTTTACAATTTGGGCCCATGTTAGAAGCAGGGCCTAAGGTGTAAATTATCGATAGTCCATATCTCGGAAACTATAAGAGATAATGCAATTTGGCAACCGGCAATGTAATTAGCATGCCGAATATTACTTGGAATGTGAATTGCAACTAAATCGCCAATAGATAAGACCATTTTACAATTTGGGCCCATGTTAGAAGCAGGGCCTAAGGTGTAAATTATCGATAGTCCATATCTCGGAAACTATAAGAGATAATGCAATTTGGCAACCGGCAATGTAATTAGCATGCCGAATATTACTTGGAATGTGAATTGCAACTAAATCGCCAATAGATAAGACCATTTTACAATTTGGGCCCAAGTTAGAAGCAGAGCCTAAGGTGTAAATTATCGATAGTCCATATCTCGGAAACTATAATAGATAATGCAATTTGGCAACCGGCAATGTAATTAGCATGCCGAATATTACTTGGAATGTGAATTGCAACTAAATCGCCAATAGATAAGACCATTTTACAATTTGGGCCCAAGTTAGAAGCAGAGCCTAAGGTGTAAATTATCGATAGTCCATATCTCGGAAACTATAAGAGATAATGCAATTTGGCAACCGGCAATGTAATTAGCAAGCCAAATATTACTTGGAATGTGAATTGGAACGAAATCGCCAATAGATAAGACCATTTTACAATTTGGGCCCAAGTTAGAAGCAGAGCCTAAGGTGTAAATTATCGATAGTCCATATCTCGGAAACTATAAGAGATAATGCAATTTGGCAACCGGCAATGTAATTAGCATGCCGAATATTACTTGGAATGTGAATTGGAACGAAATCGCCAATAGATAAGACCATTTTACAATTTGGGCCCAAGTTAGAAGCAGAGCCTAAGGTGTAAATTATTGATAGTCCATATCTCGGAAACTATAAGAGATAATGCAATTTCGCAACCGGCAATGTAATTAGCATGCCGAATATCACTTGGAATGTGAATTGGGACGAAATCGCCAATAGATAAGACCATTTTACAATTTGGGCCCAAGTTAGAAGCAGAGCCTAAGGTGTAAATTATCGATAGTCCATATCTCGGAAACTATAAGAGATAATGCAATTTGGCAACCGGCAATGTAATTAGCATGCCGAATATTACTTGGAATGTGAATAGGAACGAAAACGCCAATAGATAAGACCATTTTACAATTTGGGCCCAAGTTAGAAGCAGAGCCTAAGGTGTAAATTATCGATAGTCCATATCTCGGAAACTATAAGAGATAATGCAATTTGGCAACCGGCAATGTAATTAGCATGCCGAATATTACTTGGAATGTGAATTGGAACGAAATCGCCAATAGATAAGACCATTTTACAATTTGGGCCCAAGTTAGAAGCAGAGCCTAAGGTGTAAATTATCGATAGTCCATATCTCGGAAACTATAAGAGATAATGCAATTTGGCAACCGGCAATGTAATTAGCATGCCGAATATTACTTGGAATGTGAATTGGAACGAAATCGCCAATAGATAAGACCATTTTACAATTTGGGCCCAAGTTAGAAGCAGAGCCTAAGGTGTAAATTATCGATAGTCCATATCTCGGAAACTATAAGAGATAATGCAATTTGGCAACCGGCAATGTAATTAGCATGCCGAATATTACTTGGAATGTGAATTGCAACTAAATCGCCAATAGATAAGACCATTTTACAATTTGGGCCCAAGTTAGAAGCAGAGCCTAAGGTGTAAATTATCGATAGTCCATATCTCGGAAACTATAAGAGATAATGCAATTTGGCAACCGGCAATGTAATTAGCAAGCCAAATATTACTTGGAATGTGAATTGGAACGAAATCGCCAATAGATAAGACCATTTTACAATTTGGGCCCAAGTTAGAAGCAGAGCCTAAGGTGTAAATTATCGATAGTCCATACCTCGGAAACTATAAGAGATAATGCAATTTGGCAACCGGCAATGTAATTAGCATGCCGAATATTACTTGGAATGTGAATAGGAACGAAATCGCCAATAGATAAGACCATTTTACAATTTGGGCCCAAGTTAGAAGCAGAGCCTAAGGTGTAAATTATTGATAGTTCATATCTCGGAAACTATAAGAGATAATGCAATTTCGCAACCGGCAATGTAATTAGCATGCCGAATATCACTTGGAATGTGAATTGGGACGAAATCGCCAATAGATAAGACCATTTTACAATTTGGGCCCAAGTTAGAAGCAGAGCCTAAGGTGTAAATTATCGATAGTCCATATCTCGGAAACTATAAGAGATAATGCAATTTGGCAACCGGCAATGTAATTAGCATGCCGAATATTACTTGGAATGTGAATTGGAACGAAAACGCCAATAGATAAGACCATTTTACAATTTGGGCCCAAGTTAGAAGCAGAGCCTAAGGTGTAAATTATCGATAGTCCATATCTCGGAAACTATAAGAGATAATGCAATTTCGCAACCGGCAATGTAATTAGCATGCCGAATATTACTTGGAGTGTGAATTGGAACGAAATCGCCAATAGATAAGACCATTTTACAATTTGGGCCCATGTTAGAAGCAGGGCCTAAGGTGTAAATTATCGATAGTCCATATCTCGGAAACTATAAGAGATAATGCAATTTGGCAACCGGCAATGTAATTAGCATGCCGAATATTACTTGGAATGTGAATTGCAACTAAATCGCCAATAGATAAGACCATTTTACAATTTGGGCCCAAGTTAGAAGCAGAGCCTAAGGTGTAAATTATCGATAGTCCATATCTCGGAAACTATAATAGATAATGCAATTTGGCAACCGGCAATGTAATTAGCATGCCGAATATTACTTGGAATGTGAATTGGAACGAAATCGCCAATAGGTAAGACCATTTTACAATTTGGGCCCAAGTTAGAAGCAGAGCCTAAGGTGTAAATTATCGATAGTCCATATCTCGGAAACTATAAGAGATAATGCAATTTGGCAACCGGCAATGTAATTAGCATGCCGAATATTACTTGGAATGTGAATTGGAACGAAATCGCCAATAGATAAGACCATTTTACAATTTGGGCCCAAGTTAGAAGCAGAGCCTAAGGTGTAAATTATCGATAGTCCATATCTCGGAAACTATAAGAGATAATGCAATTTGGCAACCGGCAATGTAATTAGCATGCCGAATATTACTTGGAATGTGAATTGGAACGAAATCGCCAATAGATAAGACCATTTTACAATTTGGGCCCAAGTTAGAAGCAGAGCCTATGGTGTAAATTATCGATAGTCCATATCTCGGAAACTATAAGAGATAATGCAATTTGGCAACCGGCAATGTAATTAGCATGCCGAATATTACTTGGAATGTGAATTGGAACGAAATCGCCAATAGATAAGACCATTTTACAATTTGGGCCCAAGTTAGAAGCAGAGCCTATGGTGTAATTTATCGATAGTCCATATCTCGGAAACTATAAGAGTTAATGCAATTTGGCAACCGGCAATGCAATTAGCATGCGGAATATTACTTGGAATGTGAATTGGAACGAAATCGCCAATAGATAAGACCATTTTACAATTTGGGCCCAAGTTAGAAGCAGAGCCTAAGGTGTAAATTATCGATAGTCCATATCTCGGAAACTATAAGAGATAATGCAATTTGGCAACCGGCAATGTAATTAGCATGCCGAATATTACTTGGAATGTGAATTGGGACGAAATCGCCAATAGATAAGGCCATTTTACAATTTGGGCCCAAGTTAGAAGCAGAGCCTAAGGTGTAAATTATCGATAGTCCATATCTCGGAAACTATAAGAGATAATGCAATTTGGTAACCGGCAATGTAATTAGCATGCCGAATATTACTTGGAATGTGAATTGGAACGAAATCGTCAATAGATAAGACCATTTTACAATTTGGGCCCAAGTTAGAAGCAGAGCCTAAGGTGTAAATTATTGATAATCCATATCTCGGAAACTATAAGAGATAATGCAATTTGGCAACCGGCAATATAATTAGTATGCCGAATATTACTTGGAATGTGAATTGGAACGAAATCGCCAATAGATAAGACCATTTTACAATTTGGGCCCAAATTAGAAGCAGAGCCTAAGGTGTAAATTATCGATAGTCCATATCTCGGAAACTATAAGAGATAATGCAATTTGGCAACCGGCAATGTAATTAGCATGCCGAATATTACTTGGAATGTGAATTGGAACGAAATCGCCAATAGATAAGGCCATTTTACAATTTGGGCCCAAGTTAGAAGCAGAGCCTAAGGTGTAAATTATCGATAGTCTATATCTCGGAAACTATAAGAGATAATGCAATTTGGCAACCGGCAATGTAATTAGCATGCCGAATATTACTTGGAATGTGAATTGGAACGAAATCGCCAATAGATAAGACCATTTTACAATTTGGGCCCAAGTTAGAAGCAGAGCCTAAGGTGCAAATTATTGATAGTCCATATCTCGGAAACTATAAGAGATAATGCAATTTCGCAACCGGCAATGTAATTAGCATGCCGAATATCACTTGGAATGTGAATTGGGACGAAATCGCCAATAGATAAGACCATTTTACAATTTGGGCCCAAGTTAGAAGCAGAGCCTAAGGTGTAAATTATCGATAGTCCATATCTCGGAAACTATAAGAGATAATGCAATTTGGCAACCGGCAATGTAATTAGCATGCCGAATATTACTTGGAATGTGAATTGGAACGATATCGCCAATAGATAAGACCATTTTACAATTTGGGCCCAAGTTAGAAGCAGAGCCTAAGGTGTAAATTATCGATAGTCCATATCTCGGAAACTATAAGAGATAATGCAATTTCGCATTTTACAATTTGGGCCCAAGTTAGAAGCAGAGCCTAAGGTGTAAATTATCGATAGTCCATATCTCGGAAACTATAAGAGATAATGCAATTTGGCAACCGGCAATGTAATTAGCATGCCGAATATTACTTGGAATGTGAATTGGAACGGAATCGCCAATAGATAAGACCATTTTACAATTTGGGCCCAAGTTAGAAGCAGAGCCTAAGGTGTAAATTATCGATAGTCCATATCTCGGAAACTATAAGAGATAATGCAATTTGGCAACCGGTAATGTAATTAGCATGCCGAATATTACTTGGAATGTGAATTGGAACGAAATCGCCAATAGATAAGACCATTTTACAATTTGGGCCCAAATTAGAAGCAGAGCCTAAGGTGTAAATTATCGATAGTCCATATCTCGGAAACTATAAGAGATAATGCAATTTGGCAACCGGCAATGTAATTAGCATGCCGAATATTACTTGGAATGTGAATTGGAACGAAATCGCCAATAGATAAGACCATTTTACAATTTGGGCCCAAGTTAGAAGCAGAGCCTAAGGTGTAAATTATCGATAGTCCATATCTCGGAAACTATAAGAGATAATGCAATTTGGCAACCGGCAATGTAATTAGCATGCCGAATATTACTTGGAATGTGAATTGGAACGAAATCGCCAATAGATAAGAAGATTTTACAATTTGGGCCCAAGTTAGAAGCAGAGCCTAAGGTGTAAATTATCGATAGTCCATATCTCGGAAACTATAAGAGATCATGCAATTTGGCAACCGGCAATGTAATTAGCATGTCGAATATTACTTGGAATGTGAATTGGAACGAAATCGCCAATAGATAAGACCATTTTACAATTTGGGCCCAAGTTAGAAGCAGAGCCTAAGGTGTAAATTATTGATAGTCCATATCTCGGAAACTATAAGAGATAATGCAATTTCGCAACCGGCAATGTAACTAGCATGCCGAATATTACTTGGAGTGTGAATTGGAACGAAATCGCCAATAGATAAGACCATTTTACAATTTGGGCCCAAGTTAGAAGCAGAGCCTAAGGTGTAAATTATCGATAGTCCATATCTCGGAAACTATAAGAGATAATGCAATTTGGCAACCGGCAATGTAATTAGCATGCCGAATATTATTTGGAATGTGAATTGGAACGAAATCGCCAATAGATAAGACCATTTTACAATTTGGGCCCAAGTTAGAAGCAGAGCCTAAGGTGTAAATTATCCATAGTCCATATCTCGGAAACTATAAGAGATAATGCAATTTGGCAACCGGCAATGTAATTAGCATGCCGAATATTACTTGGAATGTGAATTGCAACTAAATCGCCAATAGATAAGACCATTTTACAATTTGGGCCCAAGTTAGAAGCAGAGCCTAAGGTGTAAATTATCGATAGTCCATATCTCGGAAACTATAAGAGATAATGCAATTTGGCAACCGGCAATGTAATTAGCATGCCGAATATTACTTGGAATGTGAATTGGAACGATATCGCCAATAGATAAGAAGATTTTACAATTTGGGCCCAAGTTAGAAGCAGAGCCTAAGGTGTAAATTATCGATAGTCCATATCTCGGAAACTATAAGAGATAATGCAATTTGGCAACCGGCAATGTAATTAGCATGCCGAATATCACTTGGAATGTGAATTGGGACGAAATCGCCAATAGATAAGACCATTTTACAATTTGGGCCCAAGTTAGAAGCAGAGCCTAAGGTGTAAATTATCGATAGTCCATATCTCGGAAACTATAAGAGATAATGCAATTTGGCAACCGGCAATGTAATTAGCATGCCGAATATTACTTGGAATGTGAATTGGAACGATATCGCCAATAGATAAGACCATTTTACAATTTGGGCCCAAGTTAGAAGCAGAGCCTAAGGTGTAAATTATCGATAGTCCATATCTCGGAAACTATAAGAGATAATGCAATTTCGCAACCGGCAATGTAATTAGCATGCCGAATATTACTTGGAGTGTGAATTGGAACGAAATCGCCAATAGATAAGACCATTTTACAATTTGGGCCCAAGTTAGAAGCAGAGCCTAAGGTGTAAATTTTCGATAGTCCATATCTCGGAAACTATAAGAGATAATGCAATTTGGCAACCGGCAATGTAATTAGCATGCCGAATATTACTTGGAATGTGAATTGGAACGAAATCGCCAATAGATAAGACCATTTTACAATTTGGGCCCAAGTTAGAAGCAGAGCCTAAGGTGTAAATTATCGATAGTCCATATCTCGGAAACTATAAGAGATAATGCAATTTGGCAACCGGTAATGTAATTAGCATGCCGAATATTACTTGGAATGTGAATTGGAACGAAATCGCCAATAGATAAGGCCATTTTACAATTTGGGCCCAAGTTAGAAGCAGAGCCTAAGGTGTAAATTATCGATAGTCCATATCTCGGAAACTATAAGAGATAATGCAATTTGGCAACCGGCAATGTAATTAGCATGCCGAATATTACTTGGAATGTGAATTGGAACGAAATCGCCAATAGATAAGACCATTTTACAATTTGGGCCCAAGTTAGAAGCAGAGCCTAAGGTGTAAATTATCGATAGTCCATATCTCGGAAACTATAAGAGATAATGCAATTTGGCAACCGGCAATGTAATTAGCATGCCGAATATCACTTGGAATGTGAATTGGGACGAAATCGCCAATAGATAAGACCATTTTACAATTTGGGCCCAAGTTAGAAGCAGAGCCTAAGGTGTAAATTATCGATAGTCCATATCTCGGAAACTATAAGAGATAATGCAATTTGGCAACCGGCAATGTAATTAGCATGCCGAATATTACTTGGAATGTGAATTGGAACGATATCGCCAATAGATAAGACCATTTTACAATTTGGGCCCAAGTTAGAAGCAGAGCCTAAGGTGTAAATTATCGATAGTCCATATCTCGGAAACTATAAGAGATAATGCAATTTCGCAACCGGCAATGTAATTAGCATGCCGAATATTACTTGGAGTGTGAATTGGAACGAAATCGCCAATAGATAAGACCATTTTACAATTTGGGCCCAAGTTAGAAGCAGAGCCTAAGGTGTAAATTTTCGATAATCCATATCTCGGAAACTATAAGAGATAATGCAATTTGGCAACCGGCAATGTAATTAGCATGCCGAATATTACTTGGAATGTGAATTGGAACGAAATCGCCAATAGATAAGACCATTTTACAATTTGGGCCCAAGTTAGAAGCAGAGCCTAAGGTGTAAATTATCGATAGTCCATATCTCGGAAACTATAAGAGATAATGCAATCTGGCAACCGGTAATGTAATTAGCATGCCGAATATTACTTGGAATGTGAATTGGAACGAAATCGCCAATAGATAAGACCATTTTACAATTTGGGCCCAAGTTAGAAGCAGAGCCTAAGGTGTAAATTATCGATAGTCCATATCTCGGAAACTATAAGAGATAATGCAATTTGGCAACCGGCAATGTAATTAGCATGCCGAATATTACTTGGAATGTGAATTGGAACGAAATCGCCAATAGATAAGACCATTTTACAATTTGGGCCCAAGTTAGAAGCAGAGCCTAAGGTGTAAATTATCGATAGTCCATATCTCGGAAACTATAAGAGATAATGCAATTTGGCAACCGGCAATGTAATTAGCATGCCGAATATCACTTGGAATGTGAATTGGGACGAAATCGCCAATAGATAAGACCATTTTACAATTTGGGCCCAAGTTAGAAGCAGAGCCTAAGGTGTAAATTATCGATAGTCCATATCTCGGAAACTATAAGAGATAATGCAATTTGGCAACCGGCAATGTAATTAGCATGCCGAATATTACTTGGAATGTGAATTGGAACGATATCGCCAATAGATAAGACCATTTTACAATTTGGGCCCAAGTTAGAAGCAGAGCCTAAGGTGTAAATTATCGATAGTCCATATCTCGGAAACTATAAGAGATAATGCAATTTCGCAACCGGCAATGTAATTAGCATGCCGAATATTACTTGGAGTGTGAATTGGAACGAAATCGCCAATAGATAAGACCATTTTACAATTTGGGCCCAAGTTAGAAGCAGAGCCTAAGGTGTAAATTTTCGATAATCCATATCTCGGAAACTATAAGAGATAATGCAATTTGGCAACCGGCAATGTAATTAGCATGCCGAATATTACTTGGAATGTGAATTGGAACGAAATCGCCAATAGATAAGACCATTTTACAATTTGGGCCCAAGTTAGAAGCAGAGCCTAAGGTGTAAATTATCGATAGTCCATATCTCGGAAACTATAAGAGATAATGCAATTTGGCAACCGGTAATGTAATTAGCAAGCCGAATATTACTTGGAATGTGAATTGGAACGAAATCGCCAATAGATAAGACCATTTTACAATTTGGGCCCAAGTTAGAAGCAGAGCCTAAGGTGTAAATTATCGATAGTCCATATCTCGGAAACTATAAGAGATAATGCAATTTGGCAACCGGCAATGTAATTAGCATGCCGAATATTACTTGGAATGTGAATTGGAACGGAATCGCCAATAGATAAGACCATTTTACAATTTGGGCCCAAGTTAGAAGCAGAGCCTAAGGTGTAAATTATCGATAGTCCATATCTCGGAAACTATAAGAGATAATGCAATTTGGCAACCGGTAATGTAATTAGCATGCCGAATATTACTTGGAATGTGAATTGGAACGAAATCGCCAATAGATAAGACCATTTTACAATTTGGGCCCAAATTAGAAGCAGAGCCTAAGGTGTAAATTATCGATAGTCCATATCTCGGAAACTATAAGAGATAATGCAATTTGGCAACCGGCAATGTAATTAGCATGCCGAATATTACTTGGAATGTGAATTGGAACGAAATCGCCAATAGATAAGACCATTTTACAATTTGGGCCCAAGTTAGAAGCAGAGCCTAAGGTGTAAATTATCGATAGTCCATATCTCGGAAACTATAAGAGATAATGCAATTTGGCAACCGGCAATGTAATTAGCATGCCGAATATTACTTGGAATGTGAATTGGAACGAAATCGCCAATAGATAAGAAGATTTTACAATTTGGGCCCAAGTTAGAAGCAGAGCCTAAGGTGTAAATTATCGATAGTCCATATCTCGGAAACTATAAGAGATAATGCAATTTGGCAACCGGCAATGTAATTAGCATGTCGAATATTACTTGGAATGTGAATTGGAACGAAATCGCCAATAGATAAGACCATTTTACAATTTGGGCCCAAGTTAGAAGCAGAGCCTAAGGTGTAAATTATTGATAGTCCATATCTCGGAAACTATAAGAGATAATGCAATTTCGCAACCGGCAATGTAACTAGCATGCCGAATATTACTTGGAGTGTGAATTGGAACGAAATCGCCAATAGATAAGACCATTTTACAATTTGGGCCCAAGTTAGAAGCAGAGCCTAAGGTGTAAATTATCGATAGTCCATATCTCGGAAACTATAAGAGATAATGCAATTTGGCAACCGGCAATGTAATTAGCATGCCGAATATTATTTGGAATGTGAATTGGAACGAAATCGCCAATAGATAAGACCATTTTACAATTTGGGCCCAAGTTAGAAGCAGAGCCTAAGGTGTAAATTATCCATAGTCCATATCTCGGAAACTATAAGAGATAATGCAATTTGGCAACCGGCAATGTAATTAGCATGCCGAATATTACTTGGAATGTGAATTGCAACTAAATCGCCAATAGATAAGACCATTTTACAATTTGGGCCCAAGTTAGAAGCAGAGCCTAAGGTGTAAATTATCGATAGTCCATATCTCGGAAACTATAAGAGATAATGCAATTTGGCAACCGGCAATGTAATTAGCATGCCGAATATTACTTGGAATGTGAATTGGAACGATATCGCCAATAGATAAGAAGATTTTACAATTTGGGCCCAAGTTAGAAGCAGAGCCTAAGGTGTAAATTATCGATAGTCCATATCTCGGAAACTATAAGAGATAATGCAATTTGGCAACCGGCAATGTAATTAGCATGCCGAATATCACTTGGAATGTGAATTGGGACGAAATCGCCAATAGATAAGACCATTTTACAATTTGGGCCCAAGTTAGAAGCAGAGCCTAAGGTGTAAATTATCGATAGTCCATATCTCGGAAACTATAAGAGATAATGCAATTTGGCAACCGGCAATGTAATTAGCATGCCGAATATTACTTGGAATGTGAATTGGAACGATATCGCCAATAGATAAGACCATTTTACAATTTGGGCCCAAGTTAGAAGCAGAGCCTAAGGTGTAAATTATCGATAGTCCATATCTCGGAAACTATAAGAGATAATGCAATTTCGCAACCGGCAATGTAATTAGCATGCCGAATATTACTTGGAGTGTGAATTGGAACGAAATCGCCAATAGATAAGACCATTTTACAATTTGGGCCCAAGTTAGAAGCAGAGCCTAAGGTGTAAATTTTCGATAGTCCATATCTCGGAAACTATAAGAGATAATGCAATTTGGCAACCGGCAATGTAATTAGCATGCCGAATATTACTTGGAATGTGAATTGGAACGAAATCGCCAATAGATAAGACCATTTTACAATTTGGGCCCAAGTTAGAAGCAGAGCCTAAGGTGTAAATTATCGATAGTCCATATCTCGGAAACTATAAGAGATAATGCAATTTGGCAACCGGTAATGTAATTAGCATGCCGAATATTACTTGGAATGTGAATTGGAACGAAATCGCCAATAGATAAGACCATTTTACAATTTGGGCCCAAGTTAGAAGCAGAGCCTAAGGTGTAAATTATCGATAGTCCATATCTCGGAAACTATAAGAGATAATGCAATTTGGCAACCGGCAATGTAATTAGCATGCCGAATATTACTTGGAATGTGAATTGGAACGAAATCGCCAATAGATAAGACCATTTTACAATTTGGGCCCAAGTTAGAAGCAGAGCCTAAGGTGTAAATTATCGATAGTCCATATCTCGGAAACTATAAGAGATAATGCAATTTGGCAACCGGCAATGTAATTAGCATGCCGAATATCACTTGGAATGTGAATTGGGACGAAATCGCCAATAGATAAGACCATTTTACAATTTGGGCCCAAGTTAGAAGCAGAGCCTAAGGTGTAAATTATCGATAGTCCATATCTCGGAAACTATAAGAGATAATGCAATTTGGCAACCGGCAATGTAATTAGCATGCCGAATATTACTTGGAATGTGAATTGGAACGATATCGCCAATAGATAAGACCATTTTACAATTTGGGCCCAAGTTAGAAGCAGAGCCTAAGGTGTAAATTATCGATAGTCCATATCTCGGAAACTATAAGAGATAATGCAATTTCGCAACCGGCAATGTAATTAGCATGCCGAATATTACTTGGAGTGTGAATTGGAACGAAATCGCCAATAGATAAGACCATTTTACAATTTGGGCCCAAGTTAGAAGCAGAGCCTAAGGTGTAAATTTTCGATAATCCATATCTCGGAAACTATAAGAGATAATGCAATTTGGCAACCGGCAATGTAATTAGCATGCCGAATATTACTTGGAATGTGAATTGGAACGAAATCGCCAATAGATAAGACCATTTTACAATTTGGGCCCAAGTTAGAAGCAGAGCCTAAGGTGTAAATTATCGATAGTCCATATCTCGGAAACTATAAGAGATAATGCAATTTGGCAACCGGTAATGTAATTAGCATGCCGAATATTACTTGGAATGTGAATTGGAACGAAATCGCCAATAGATAAGACCATTTTACAATTTGGGCCCAAGTTAGAAGCAGAGCCTAAGGTGTAAATTATCGATAGTCCATATCTCGGAAACTATAAGATATAATGCAATTTGGCAACCGGCAATGTAATTAGCATGCCGAATATTACTTGGAATGTGAATTGGAACGAAATCGCCAATAGATAAGACCATTTTACAATTTGGGCCCAAGTTAGAAGCAGAGCCTAAGGTGTAAATTATCGATAGTCCATATCTCGGAAACTATAAGAGATAATGCAATTTGGCAACCGGCAATGTAATTAGCATGCCGAATATTACTTGGAATGTGAATTGGAACGAAATCGCCAATAGATAAGAAGATTTTACAATTTGGGCCCAAGTTAGAAGCAGAGCCTAAGGTGTAAATTATCGATAGTCCATATCTCGGAAACTATAAGAGATAATGCAATTTGGCAACCGGCAATGTAATTAGCATGTCGAATATTACTTGGAATGTGAATTGGAACGAAATCGCCAATAGATAAGACCATTTTACAATTTGGGCCCAAGTTAGAAGCAGAGCCTAAGGTGTAAATTATTGATAGTCCATATCTCGGAAACTATAAGAGATAATGCAATTTCGCAACCGGCAATGTAACTAGCATGCCGTATATTACTTGGAGTGTGAATTGGAACGAAATCGCCAATAGATAAGACCATTTTACAATTTGGGCCCAAGTTAGAAGCAGAGCCTAAGGTGTAAATTATCGATAGTCCATATCTCGGAAACTATAAGAGATAATGCAATTTGGCAACCGGCAATGTAATTAGCATGCCGAATATTATTTGGAATGTGAATTGGAACGAAATCGCCAATAGATAAGACCATTTTACAATTTTGGCCCAAGTTAGAAGCAGAGCCTAAGGTGTAAATTATCCATAGTCCATATCTCGGAAACTATAAGAGATAATGCAATTTGGCAACCGGCAATGTAATTAGCATGCCGAATATTACTTGGAATGTGAATTGCAACTAAATCGCCAATAGATAAGACCATTTTACAATTTGGGCCCAAGTTAGAAGCAGAGCCTAAGGTGTAAATTATCGATAGTCCATATCTCGGAAACTATAAGAGATAATGCAATTTGGCAACCGGCAATGTAATTAGCATGCCGAATATTACTTGGAATGTGAATTGGAACGAAATCGCCAATAGATAAGACCATTTTACAATTTGGGCCCAAGTTAGAAGCAGAGCCTAAGGTGTAAATTATCGATAGTCCATATCTCGGAAACTATAAGAGATAATGCAATTTGGCAACCGGCAATGTAATTAGCATGCCGAATATTACTTGGAATGTGAATTGCAACTAAATCGCCAATAGATAAGACCATTTTACAATTTGGGCCCAAGTTAGAAGCAGAGCCTAAGCTGTAAATTATCGATAGTCCATATCTCGGAAACTATAAGAGATAATGCAATTTGGCAACCGGCAATGTAATTAGCATGCCGAATATTACTTGGAATGTGATTTGGAACGAAATCGCCAATAGATAAGACCATTTTACAATTTGCGCCCAAGTTAGAAGCAGAGCCTAAGGTGTAAATTATCGATAGTCCATATCTCGGAAACTATAAGAGATAACGCAATTTCGCAACCGGCAATGTAATTAGCATGCCGAATATCACTTGGAATGTGAATTGGGACGAAATCGCCAATAGATAAGACCATTTTACAATTTGGGCCCAAGTTAGAAGCAGAGCCTAAGGTGTAAATTATCGATAGTCCATATCTCGGAAACTATAAGAGATAATGCAATTTGGCAACCGGCAATGTAATTAGCATGCCGAATATTACTTGGAATGTGAATTGGAATGAAATTGCCAATAGATAAGACCATTTTACAATTTGGGCCCAAGTTAGAAGCAGAGCCTAAGGTGTAAATTTTCGATAGTCCATATCTCGGAAACTATAAGAGATAATGCAATTTGGCAACCGGCAATGTAATTAGCATGCCGAATATTACTTGGAATGTGAATTGGAACGAAATCGCCAATAGATAAGACCATTTTACAATTTGGGCCCAAGTTAGAAGCAGAGCCTAAGGTGTAAATTATCGATAGTCCATATCTCGGAAACTATAAGAGATAATGCAATTTGGCAACCGGCAATGTAATTAGCATGCCGAATATTACTTGGAATGTGAATTGGAACGAAATCGCCAATAGATAAGAATATTTTACAATTTGGGCCCAAGTTAGAAGCAGAGCCTAAGGTGTAAATTATCGATAGTCCATATCTCGGAAACTATAAGAGATAATGCAATTTGGCAACCGGCAATGTAATTAGCATGCCGAATATTACTTGGAATGTGAATTGGAACGAAATCGCCAATAGATAAGGCCATTTTACAATTTGGGCCCAAGTTAGAAGCAGAGCCTAAGGTGTAAATTATTGATAGTCCATATCTCGGAAACTATAAGAGATAATGCAATTTCGCAACCGGCAATGTAATTAGCATGCCGAATATTACTTGGAGTGTGAATTGGAACGAAATCGCCAATAGATAAGACCATTTTACAATTTGGGCCCAAGTTAGAAGCAGAGCCTAAGGTGTAAATTATCGATAGTCCATATCTCGGAAACTATAAGAGATAATGCAATTTGGCAACCGGCAATGTAATTAGCATGCCGAATATTACTTGGAATGTGAATTGGAACGAAATCGCCAATAGATAAGACCATTTTACAATTTGGGCCCAAGTTAGAAGCAGAGCCTAAGGTGTAAATTATTGATAGTCCATATCTCGGAAACTATAAGAGATAATGCAATTTCACAACCGGCAATGTAATTAGCATGCCGAATATTACTTGGAGTGTGAATTGGAACGAAATCGCCAATAGATAAGACCATTTTACAATTTTAGCCCAAGTTAGAAGCAGAGCCTAAGGTGTAAATTATCCATAGTCCATATCTCGGAAACTATAAGAGATAATGCAATTTGGCAACCGGCAATGTAATTAGCATGCCGAATATTACTTGGAATGTGAATTGCAACTAAATCGCCAATAGATAAGACCATTTTACAATTTGGGCCCAAGTTAGAAGCAGAGCCTAAGGTGTAAATTATCGATAGTCCATATCTCGGAAACTATAAGAGATAATGCAATTTGGCAACCGGCAATGTAATTAGCATGCCGAATATTATTTGGAATGTGAATTGGAACGAAATCGCCAATAGATAAGACCATTTTACAATTTGGGCCCAAGTTAGAAGCAGAGCCTAAGGTGTAAATTATCCATAGTCCATATCTCGGAAACTATAAGAGATAATGCAATTTGGCAACCGGCAATGTAATTAGCATGCCGAATATTACTTGGAATGTGAATTGGAACGAAATCGCCAATAGATAAGACCATTTTACAATTTGGGCCCAAGTTAGAAGCAGAGCCTAAGGTGTAAATTATCCATAGTCCATATCTCGGAAACTATAAGAGATAATGCAATTTGGCAACCGGCAATGTAATTAGCATGCCGAATATTACTTGGAATGTGAATTGCAACTAAATCGCCAATAGATAAGACCATTTTACAATTTGGGCCCAAGTTAGAAGCAGAGCCTAAGGTGTAAATTATCGATAGTCCATATCTCGGAAACTATAAGAGATAATGCAATTTGGCAACCGGCAATGTAATTAGCATGCCGAATATTTCTTGGAATGTGAATTGGAACGAAATCGCCAATAGATAAGACCATTTTACAATTTGGGCCCAAGTTAGAAGCAGAGCCTAAGGTGTAAATTATCGATAGTCCATATCTCGGAAACTATAAGAGATAATGCAATTTGGCAACCGGCAATGTAATTAGCATGCCGAATATTACTTGGAATGTGAATTGCAACTAAATCGCCAATAGATAAGACCATTTTACAATTTGGGCCCAAGTTAGAAGCAGAGCCTAAGCTGTAAATTATCGATAGTCCATATCTCGGAAACTATAAGAGATAATGCAATTTGGCAACCGGCAATGTAATTAGCATGCCGAATATTACTTGGAATGTGATTTGGAACGAAATCGCCAATAGATAAGACCATTTTACAATTTGCGCCCAAGTTAGAAGCAGAGATTAAGGTGTAAATTATCGATAGTCCATATCTCGGAAACTATAAGAGATAATGCAATTTCGCAACCGGCAATGTAATTAGCATGCCGAATATCACTTGGAATGTGAATTGGGACGAAATCGCCAATAGATAAGACCATTTTACAATTTGGGCCCAAGTTAGAAGCAGAGCCTAAGGTGTAAATTATCGATAGTCCATATCTCGGAAACTATAAGAGATAATGCAATTTGGCAACCGGCAATGTAATTAGCATGCCGAATATTACTTGGAATGTGAATTGGAATGAAATTGCCAATAGATAAGACCATTTTACAATTTGGGCCCAAGTTAGAAGCAGAGCCTAAGGTGTAAATTATCGATAGTCCATATCTCTGAAACTATAAGAGATAATGCAATTTCGCAACCGGCAATGTAATTAGCATGCCGAATATTACTTGGAATGTGAATTGGGACGAAATCGCCAATAGATAAGGCCATTTTACAATTTGGGCCCAAGTTAGAAGCAGAGCCTAAGGTGTAAATTATCGATAGTCCATATCTCGGAAACTATAAGAGATAATGCAATTTGGCAACCGGCAATGTAATTAGCATGCCGAATATTACTTGGAATGTGAATTGGAACGAAATCGCCAATAGATAAGACCATTTTACAATTTGGGCCCAAGTTAGAAGCAGAGCCTAAGGTGTAAATTATCGATAGTCCATATCTCGGAAACTATAAGAGATAATGCAATTTGGCAACCGGCAATGTAATTAGCATGCCGAATATTACTTGGAATGTGAATTGGAACGATATCGCCAATAGATAAGACCATTTTACAATTTGGGCCCAAGTTAGAAGCAGAGCCTAAGGTGTAAATTATCGATAGTCCATATCTCGGAAACTATAAGAGATAATGCAATTTCGCAACCGGCAATGTAATTAGCATGCCGAATATTACTTGGAGTGTGAATTGGAACGAAATCGCCAATAGATAAGACCATTTTACAATTTGGGCCCAAGTTAGAAGCAGAGCCTAAGGTGTAAATTTTCGATAGTCCATATCTCGGAAACTATAAGAGATAATGCAATTTGGCAACCGGCAATGTAATTAGCATGCCGAATATTACTTGGAATGTGAATTGGAACGAAATCGCCAATAGATAAGACCATTTTACAATTTGGGCCCAAGTTAGAAGCAGAGCCTAAGGTGTAAATTATCGATAGTCCATATCTCGGAAACTATAAGAGATAATGCAATTTGGCAACCGGCAATGTAATTAGCATACCGAATATTACTTGGAATGTGAATTGGAACGAAATCGCCAATAGATAAGACCATTTTACAATTTGGGCCCAAGTTAGAAGCAGAGCCTAAGGTGTAAATTATCGACAGTCCATATCTCGGAAACTATAAGAGATAAAGCAATTTGGCAACCGGCAATGTAATTAGCATGCCGAATATTACTTGGAATGTGAATTGGAACGAAATCGCCAATAGATAAGAAGATTTTACAATTTGGGCCCAAGTTAGAAGCAGAGCCTAAGGTGTAAATTATCGATAGTCCATATATCGAAAACTATAAGAGATAATGCAATTTGGCAACCGGCAATGTAATTAGCATGCCGAATATTACTTGGAATGTGAATTGGAACGAAATCGCCAATAGATAAGACCATTTTACAATTTGGGCCCAAGTTAGAAGCAGAGCCTAAGGTGTAAATTATTGATAGTCCATATCTCGGAAACTATAAGAGATAATGCAATTTCGCAACCGGCAATGTAATTAGCATGCCGAATATTACTTGGAGTGTGAATTGGAACGAAATCGCCAATAGATAAGACCATTTTACAATTTGGGCCCAAGTTAGAAGCAGAGCCTAAGGTGTAAATTATCGATAGTCCATATCTCGGAAACTATAAGAGATAATGCAATTTGGCAACCGGCAATGTAATTAGCATGCCGAATATTACTTGGAATGTGAATTGGAACGAAATCGCCAATAGATAAGACCATTTTACAATTTGGGCCCAAGTTAGAAGCAGAGCCTAAGGTGTAAATTATTGATAGTCCATATCTCGGAAACTATAAGAGATAATGCAATTTCGCAACCGGCAATGTAATTAGCATGCCGAATATTACTTGGAGTGTGAATTGGAACGAAATCGCCAATAGATAAGACCATTTTACAATTTTAGCCCAAGTTAGAAGCAGAGCCTAAGGTGTAAATTATCGATAGTCCATATCTCAGAAACTATAAGAGATAATGCAATTTGGCAACCGGCAATGTAATTAGTATGCCGAATATTACTTGGAATGTGAATTGGAACGAAATCGCCAATAGATAAGACCATTTTACAATTTGGGCCCAAGTTAGAAGCAGAGCCTAAGGTGTAAATTATCGATAGTCCATATCTCGGAAACTATAAGAGATAATGCAATTTGGCAACCGGCAATGTAATTAGCATGCCGAATATTACTTGGAATGTGAATTGCAACTAAATCGCCAATAGATAAGACCATTTTACAATTTGGGCCCAAGTTAGAAGCAGAGCCTAAGGTGTAAATTATCGATAGTCCATATCTCGGAAACTATAAGAGATAATGCAATTTGGCAACAGGCAATGTAATTAGCATGCCGAATATTACTTGGAATGTGAATTGGAACGAAATCGCCAATAGATAAGACCATTTTACAATTTGGGCCCAAGTTAGAAGCAGAGCCTAAGGTGTAAATTATCGATAGTCCATATCTCGGAAACTATAAGAGATAATGCAATTTGGCAACCGGCAATGTAATTAGCATGCCGAATATTACTTGGAATGTGAATTGCAACTAAATCGCCAATAGATAAGACCATTTTACAATTTGGGCCCAAGTTAGAAGCAGAGCCTAAGCTGTAAATTATCGATAGTCCATATCTCGGAAACTATAAGAGATAATGCAATTTGGCAACCGGCAATGTAATTAGCATGCCGAATATTACTTGGAATGTGATTTGGAACGAAATCGCCAATAGATAAGACCATTTTACAATTTGCGCCCAAGTTAGAAGCAGAGCCTAAGGTGTAAATTATCGATAGTCCATATCTCGGAAACTATAAGAGATAATGCAATTTCGCAACCGGCAATGTAATTAGCATGCCGAATATCACTTGGAATGTGAATTGGGACGAAATCGCCAATAGATAAGACCATTTTACAATTTGGGCCCAAGTTAGAAGCAGAGCCTAAGGTGTAAATTATCGATAGTCCATATCTCGGAAACTATAAGAGATAATGCAATTTGGCAACCGGCAATGTAATTAGCATGCCGAATATTACTTGGAATGTGAATTGGAATGAAATTGCCAATAGATAAGACCATTTTACAATTTGGGCCCAAGTTAGAAGCAGAGCCTAAGGTGTAAATTATCGATAGTCCATATCTCTGAAACTATAAGAGATAATGCAATTTCGCAACCGGCAATGTAATTAGCATGCCGAAGATTACTTGGAATGTGAATTGGGACGAAATCGCCAATAGATAAGGCCATTTTACAATTTGGGCCCAAGTTAGAAGCAGAGCCTAAGGTGTAAATTATCGATAGTCCATATCTCGGAAACTATAAGAGATAATGCAATTTGGCAACCGGCAATGTAATTAGCATGCCGAATATTACTTGGAATGTGAATTGGAACGAAATCGCCAATAGATAAGACCATTTTACAATTTGGGCCCAAGTTAGAAGCAGAGCCTAAGGTGTAAATTATCGATAGTCCATATCTCGGAAACTATAAGAGATAATGCAATTTGGCAACCGGCAATGTAATTAGCATGCCGAATATTACTTGGAATGTGAATTGGAACGATATCGCCAATAGATAAGACCATTTTACAATTTGGGCCCAAGTTAGAAGCAGAGCCTAAGGTGTAAATTATCGATAGTCCATATCTCGGAAACTATAAGAGATAATGCAATTTCGCAACCGGCAATGTAATTAGCATGCCGAATATTACTTGGAGTGTGAATTGGAACGAAATCGCCAATAGATAAGACCATTTTACAATTTGGGCCCAAGTTAGAAGCAGAGCCTAAGGTGTAAATTTTCGATAGTCCATATCTCGGAAACTATAAGAGATAATGCAATTTGGCAACCGGCAATGTAATAAGCATGCCGAATATTACTTGGAATGTGAATTGGAACGAAATCGCCAATAGATAAGACCATTTTACAATTTGGGCCCAAGTTAGAAGCAGAGCCTAAGGTGTAAATTATCGATAGTCCATATCTCGGAAACTATAAGAGATAATGCAATTTGGCAACCGGCAATGTAATTAGCATGCCGAATATTACTTGGAATGTGAATTGGAACGAAATCGCCAATAGATAAGACCATTTTACAATTTGGGCCCAAGTTAGAAGCAGAGCCTAAGGTGTAAATTATCGATAGTCCATATCTCGGAAACTATAAGAGATAATGCAATTTGGCAACCGGCAATGTAATTAGCATGCCGAATATTACTTGGAATGTGAATTGGAACGAAATCGCCAATAGATAAGACCATTTTACAATTTGGGCCCAAGTTAGAAGCAGAGCCTAAGGTGTAAATTATCGATAGTCCATATCTCGGAAACTATAAGAGATAATGCAATTTGGCAACCGGCAATGTAATTAGCATGCCGAATATTACTTGGAATGTGAATTGGAACGAAATCGCCAATAGATAAGAAGATTTTACAATTTGGGCCCAAGTTAGAAGCAGAGCCTAAGGTGTAAATCATCGATAGTCCATATCTCGGAAACTATAAGAGATAATGCAATTTGGCAACCGGCAATGTAATTAGCATGCCGAATATTACTTGGAATGTGAATTGGAACGAAATCGCCAATAGATAAGGCCATTTTACAATTTGGGCCCAAGTTAGAAGCAGAGCCTAAGGTGTAAATTATTGATAGTCCATATCTCGGAAACTATAAGAGATAATGCAATTTCGCAACCGGCAATGTAATTAGCATGCCGAATATTACTTGGAGTGTGAATTGGAACGAAATCGCCAATAGATAAGACCATTTTACAATTTGGGCCCAAGTTAGAAGCAGAGCCTAAGGTGTAAATTATCGATAGTCCATATCTCGGAAACTATAAGAGATAATGCAATTTGGCAACCGGCAATGTAATTAGCATGCCGAATATTACTTGGAATGTGAATTGGAACGAAATCGCCAATAGATAAGACCATTTTACAATTTGGGCCCAAGTTAGAAGCAGAGCCTAAGGTGTAAATTATTGATAGTCCATATCTCGGAAACTATAAGAGATAATGCAATTTCGCAACCGGCAATGTAATTAGCATGCCGAATATTACTTGGAGTGTGAATTGGAACGAAATCGCCAATAGATAAGACCATTTTACAATTTTAGCCCAAGTTAGAAGCAGAGCCTAAGGTGTAAATTATCGATAGTCCATATCTCAGAAACTATAAGAGATAATGCAATTTGGCAACCGGCAATGTAATTAGTATGCCGAATATTACTTGGAATGTGAATTGGAACGAAATCGCCAATAGATAAGACCATTTTACAATTTGGGCCCAAGTTAGAAGCAGAGCCTAAGGTGTAAATTATCGATAGTCCATATCTCGGAAACTATAAGAGATAATGCAATTTGGCAACCGGCAATGTAATTAGCATGCCGAATATTACTTGGAATGTGAATTGGAACGAAATCGCCAATAGATAAGACCATTTTACAATTTGGGCCCAAGTTAGAAGCAGAGCCTAAGGTGTAAATTATCGATAGTCCATATCTCGGAAACTATAAGAGATAATGCAATTTGGCAACCGGCAATGTAATTAGCATGCCGAATATTACTTGGAATGTGAATTGGAACGAAATCGCCAATAGATAAGACCATTTTACAATTTGGGCCCAAGTTAGAAGCAGAGCCTAAGGTGTAAATTATTGATAGTCCATATCTCGGAAACTATAAGAGATAATGCAATTTCGCAACCGGCAATGTAATTAGCATGCCGAATATTACTTGGAGTGTGAATTGGAACGAAATCGCCAATAGATAAGACCATTTTACAATTTGGGCCCAAGTTAGAAGCAGAGCCTAAGGTGTAAATTAACGATAGTCCATATCTCGGAAACTATAAGAGATAATGCAATTTGGCAACAGGCAATGTAATTAGCATGCCGAATATTACTTGGAATGTGAATTGGAACGAAATCGCCAATAGATAAGACCATTTTACAATTTGGGCCCAAGTTAGAAGCAGAGCCTAAGATGTAAATTATCGATAGTCCATATCTCGGAAACTATAAGAGATAATGCAATTTGGCAACCGGCAATGTAATTAGCATGCCGAATATTACTTGGAATGTGAATTGGAACGAAATCGCCAATAGATAAGACCATTTTACAATTTGGACCCAAGTTAGAAGCAGAGCCTAAGGTGTAAATTATCGATAGTCCATATCTCGGAAACTATAAGAGATAATTCAATTTGGCAACCGGCAATGTAATTAGCATGCCGGATATTACTTGGAATGTGAATTGGAACGAAATCGCCAATAGATAAGACCATTTTACAATTTGGGCCCAAGTTAGAAGCAGAGCCTAAGGTGTAAATTATCGATAGTCCATATCTCGGAAACTATAAGAGATAATGCAATTTGGCAACCGGCAATGTAATTAGCATGCCGAATATTACTTGGAATGTGAATTGGAACGAAATCGCCAATAGATAAGACGATTTTACAATTTGGGCCCAAGTTAGAAGCAGATATTAAGATGTAAATTATCGATAGTCCATATCTCGGAAACTATAAGAGATAATGCAATTTGGCAACCGGCAATGTAATTAACATGCCGAATATTACTTGCAATGTGAATTGGAACGAAATCGCCAATAGATAAGGCCATTTTACAATTTGGGCCCAAGTTAGAAGCAGAGCCTAAGGTGTAAATTATCGATAGTCCATATCTCGGAAACTATAAGAGATAATGCAATTTGGCAACCGGCAATGTAATTAGCATGCCGAATATTACTTGGAATGTGAATTGGAACGAAATCGCCAATAGGTAAGACCATTTTACAATTTGGGACCAAGTTAGAAGCAGAGCCTAAGGTGTAAATTATCGATAGTCCATATCTCGGAAACTATAAGAGATAATTCAATTTGGCAACCGGCAATGTAATTAGCATGCCGGATATTACTTGGAATGTGAATTGGAACGAAATCGCCAATAGATAAGACCATTTTACAATTTGGGCCCAAGTTAGAAGCAGAGCCTAAGGTGTAAATTACCGATAGTCCATATCTCGGAAACTATAAGAGATAATGCAATTTGGCAACCGGCAATGTAATTAGCATGCCGAATATTACTTGGAATGTGAATTGGAACGAAATCGCACATAGATAAGACGATTTTACAATTTGGGCCCAAGTTAGAAGCAGAGCCTAAGGTGTAAATTATCGATAGTCCATATCTCGGAAACTATAAGAGATAATGCAATTTGGCAACCGGCAATGTAATTAGCATGCCGAATATTACTTGGAATGTGAATTGGAACGAAATCGCCAATAGGTAAGACCATTTTACAATTTGGGCCCAAGTTAGAAGCAGAGCCTAAGGTGTAAATTATCGATAGTCCATATCTCGGAAACTATAAGAGATAATTCAATTTGGCAACCGGCAATGTAATTAGCATGCCGAATATTACTTGGAATGTGAATTGGAACGAAATCGCCAATAGATAATACCATTTTACAATTTGGGCCCAAGTTAGAAGCAGAGCCTAAGGTGTAAATTATCGATAGTCCATATCTCGGAAACTATAAGAGATAATGCAATTTGGCAACCGGCAATGTAATTAGCATGCCGAATATTACTTGGAATGTGAATTGGAACGAAATCGCCAATAAATAAGACCATTTTACAATTTGGGCCCAAGTTAGAAGCAGAGCCTAAGGTGTAAATTATCGATAGTCCATATCTCGGAAACTATAAGAGATAATGCAATTTGGCAACCGGCAATGTAATTAGCATGCCGAATATTACTTGGAATGTGAATTGGAACGAAATCGCCAATAGATAAGACCATTTTACAATTTGGGCCCAAGTTAGAAGCAGAGCCTAAGGTGTAAATTATCGATAGTCCATATCTCGGAAACTATAAGAGATAATGCAATTTGGCAACCGGCAATGTAATTAGCATGCCGAATATTACTTGGAATGTGAATTGGAACGAAATCGCCAATAGATAAGACCATTTTACAATTTGGGCCCAAGTTAGAAGCAGAGCCTAAGGTGTAAATTATCGATAGTCCATATCTCGGAAACTATAAGAGGTAATGCAATTTGGCAACCGGCAATGTAATTAGCATGCCGAATATTACTTGGAATGTGAATTGGAACGAAATCGCCAATAGAGAAGACCATTTTACAATTTGGGCCCAAGTTAGAAGCAGAGCCTAAGGTGTAAATTATCGATAGTCCATATCTCGGAAACTATAAGGGATAATGCAATTCGGCAACCGGCAATGTAATTAGCATGCCGAATATTACTTGGAATGTGAATTGAAACGAAATCGCCAATAGATAAGACCATTTTACAATTTGGTCCCAAGTTAGAAGCAGAGCCTAAGGTGTAAATTATCGATAGTCCATATCTCGGAAACTATAAGAGATAATGCAATTTGGCAACCGGCAATGTAATTAGCATGCGGAATATTACTTGGAATGTGAATTGGAACGAAATCGCCAATAGATAAGACCATTTTACAATTTGGGCCCAAGTTAGAAGCAGAGCCTAAGGTGTAAATTATTGATAGTCCATATCTCGGAAACTATAAGAGATAATGCAATTTCGCAACCGGCAATGTAATTAGCGTGCCGAATATTACTTGGAGTGTGAATTGGAACGAAATCGCCAATAGATAAGACCATTTTACAATTTGGGCCCAAGTTAGAAGCAGAGCCTAAGGTGTAAATTATCGATAGTCCATATCTCGGAAACTATAAGAGATAATGCAATTTGGCAACCGGCAATGTAATTAGCATGCCGAATATTACTTGGAATGTGAATTGGAATGAAATCGCCAATAGATAAGACCATTTTACAATTTGGGCCCAAGTTAGAAGCAGAGCCTAAGGTGTAAATTATCGATACTCCATATCTCGGAAACTATAAGGGATAATGCAATTTGGCAACCGGCAATGTAATTAGCATGCCGAATATTACTTGGAATGTGAATTGGAACGAAATTGCCAATAGATAAGACAATTTTACAATTTGGGCCCAAGTTAGAAGCAGAGCCTAAGGTGTAAATTATCGATAGTCCATATCTCGGAAACTATAAGAGATAATGCAATTTGGCAACCGGCAATGTAATTAGCATGCCGAATATTACTTGGAATGTGAATTGGAACGAAATCGCCAATAGATAAGACCATTTTACAATTTGGGCCCAAGTTAGAAGCAGAGCCTAAGGTGTAAATTATCGATAGTCCATATCTCGGAAACTATAAGAGATAATGCAATTTGGCAACTGGCAATGTAATTAGCATGCCGAATATTACTTGGAATGTGAATTGGAACGAAATCGCCAATAGATAAGACCATTTTACAATTTGGGCCCAAGTTAAAAGCAGAGCCTAAGGTGTAAATTATCGATAGTCCATATCTCGGAAACTATAAGAGATAATGCAATTTGGCAACCGGCAATGTAATTAGCATGCCGAATATTACTTGGAATGTGAATTGGAACGAAATCGCCAATAGATAAGACCATTTTACAATTTGGGCCCAAGTTAGAAGCAGAGCCTAAGGTGTAAATTATCGATAGTCCATATCTCGGAAACTATAAGAGATAATGC
Organism: Rhynchophorus ferrugineus; assembly: GCF_030347505.1. Classification (NCBI taxonomy): domain Eukaryota; kingdom Metazoa; phylum Arthropoda; class Insecta; order Coleoptera; family Curculionidae; genus Rhynchophorus; species Rhynchophorus ferrugineus. Next base: position 418,123 of record NW_027472678.1, read on the forward strand.
AATTTGGCAACCGGCAATGTAATTAGCATGCGGAATATTACTTGGAATGTGAATTGGAACGAAATCGCCAATAGATAAGACCATTTTACAATTTGGGCCCAAGTTAGAAGCAGAGCCTAAGGTGTAAATTATTGATAGTCCATATCTCGGAAACTATAAGAGATAATGCAATTTCGCAACCGGCAATGTAATTAGCGTGCCGAATATTACTTGGAGTGTGAATTGGAACGAAATCGCCAATAGATAAGACCATTTTACAATTTGGGCCCAAGTTAGAAGCAGAGCCTAAGGTGTAAATTATCGATAGTCCATATCTCGGAAACTATAAGAGATAATGCAATTTGGCAACCGGCAATGTAATTAGCATGCCGAATATTACTTGGAATGTGAATTGGAACGAAATCGCCAATAGATAAGACCATTTTACAATTTGGGCCCAAGTTAGAAGCAGAGCCTAAGGTGTAAATTATCGATAGTGCATATCTCGAAAACTATAAGAGATAATGCAATTTGGCAACCGGCAATGTAATTAGCATGCCGAATATTACTTGGAATGTGAATTGGAACGAAATCGCCAATAGATAAGACCATTTTACAATTTGGGCCCAAGTTAGAAGCAGAGACTAAGGTGTAAATTATTGATAGTCCATATCTCGGAAACTATAAGAGATAATGCAATTTCGCAACCGGCAATGTAATTAGCATGCCGAATATCACTTGGAATGTGAATTGGGACGAAATCGCCAATAGATAAGACCATTTTACAATTTTGGCCCAAGTTAGAAGCAGAGCCTAAGGTGTAAATTATCGATAGTCCATATCTCGGAAACTATAAGAGATAATGCAATTTGGCAACCGGCAATGTAATTAGCATGCCGAATATTACTTGGAATGTGAATTGGAACGAAATCGCCAATAGGTAAGACCATTTTACAATTTGGGCCCAAGTTAGAAGCAGAGCCTAAGGTGTAAATTATCGATAGTCCATATCTCGGAAACTATAAGAGATAATTCAATTTGGCAACCGGCAATGTAATTAGCATGCCGGATATTACTTGGATTGTGAATTGGAACGAAATCGCCAATAGATAAGACCATTTTACAATTTGGGCCCAAGTTAGAAGCAGAGCCTAAGGTGTAAATTACCGATAGTCCATATCTCGGGAACTATAAGAGATAATGCAGTTTGGCAACCGGCAATGTAATTAGCATGCCGAATATTACTTGGAATGTGAATTGGAACGAAATCGCCAATAGATAAGACGATTTTACAATTTGGGCCCAAGTTAGAAGCAGAGCCTAAGGTGTAAATTATCGATAGTCCATATCTCGGAAACCATAAGAGATAATGCAATTTGGCAACCGGCAATGTAATTAGCATGCCGAATATTACTTGGAATGTGAATTGGAACGAAATCGCCAATAGATAAGACCATTTTACAATTTGGGCCCAAGTTAGAAGCAGAGCCTAAGGTGTAAATTACCGATAGTCCATATCTCGGAAACTATAAGAGATAATGCAGTTTGGCAACCGGCAATGTAATTAGCATGCCGAATATTACTTGGAATGTGAATTGGAACAAAATCGCCAATAGAGAAGACCATTTTACAATTAGGGCCCAAGTTAGAAGCAGAGCCTAAGGTGTAAATTATCGATAGTCCATATCTCGGAAACTATAAGAGATAATGCAATTTGGCAACCGGCAATGCAATTAGCATGCCGAATATTACTTGGAATGTGAATTGGAACGAAATCGCCAATAGAGAAGACCATTTTACAATTTGGGCCCAAGTTAGAAGCAGAGCCTAAGGTGTAAATTATCGATAGTCCATATCTCGGAAACTATAAGAGATAATGCAATTTGGCAACCGGCAATGTAATTAGCATGCCGAATATCACTTGGAATGTGAATTGGGACGAAATCGCCAATAGATAAGACCATTTTACAATTTTGGCCCAAGTTAGAAGCAGAGCCTAAGGTGTAAATTATCGATAGTCCATATCTCGGAAACCATAAGAGATAATGCAATTTGGCAACCGGCAATGTAATTAGCATGCCGAATATTACTTGGAATGTGAATTGGAACGAAATCGCCAATAGATAAGACCATTTTACAATTTGGGCCCAAGTTAGAAGCAGAGCCTAAGGTGTAAATTACCGATAGTCCATATCTCGGAAACTATAAGAGATAATGCAGTTTGGCAACCGGCAATGTAATTAGCATGCCGAATATTACTTGGAATGTGAATTGGAACGAAATCGCCAATAGATAAGACGATTTTACAATTTGGGCCCAAGTTAGAAGCAGAGCCTAAGGTGTAAATTATCGATAGTCCATATCTCGGAAACTATAAGAGATAATGCAATTTGGCAACCGGCAATGTAATTAGCATGCCGAATATTACTTGGAATGTGAATTGGAACAAAATCGCCAATAGAGAAGACCATTTTACAATTAGGGCCCAAGTTAGAAGCAGAGCCTAAGGTGTAAATTTCGATAGTCCATATCTCGGAAACTATAAGAGATAATGCAATTTGGCAACCGGCAATGTAATTAGCATGCCGAATATTACTTGGAATGTGAATTGGAACGAAATCGCCAATAGAGAAGACCATTTTACAATTTGGGCCCAAGTTAGAAGCAGAGACTAAGGTGTAAATTATCGATAGTCCATATCTCGGAAACTATAAGAGATAATGCAATTTGGCAACCGGCAATGTAATTAGCATGCCGAATATTACTTGGAATGTGAATTGGAACGAAATCGCCAATAGATAAGACCATTTTACAATTTGGGCCCAATTTAGAAGCAGAGCCTAAGGTGTAAATTATCGATAGTCCATCTCTCGGAAACTATAAGAGATAATGCAATTTGGCAACCGGCAATGTAATTAGCATGCCGAATATTACTTGGAATGTAAATTGGAACGAAATCGCCAATAGAGAAGACCATTTTACAATTTGGGCCCAAGTTAGAAGCAGAGCCTAAGGTGTAAATTATCGATAGTCCATATCTCGGAAACTATAAGAGATAATGCAATTTGGCAACCGGCAATGTAATTAGCATGCCGAATATTACTTGGAATGTGAATTGGAACGAAAACGCCAATAGATTAGACCATTTTACAATTTGGGCCCAAGTTAGAAGCAGAGGCTAAGGTGTAAATTATCGATAGTCCATATCTCGGAAACTATAAGAGATAATGCAATTTGGCAACCGGCAATGTAATTAGCATGCCGAATATTACTTGGAATGAGAATTGGAACGAAATCGCCAATAGATAAGACCATTTTACAATTTGGGCCCAAGTTAGAAGCAGAGCCTAAGGTGTAAATTATCGATAGTCCATATCTCGGAAACTATAAGAGATAATGCAATTTGGCAACCGGCAATGTAATTAGCATGCCGAATATTACTTGGAATGTGAATTGGAACGAAATCGCCAATAGATAAGACCATTTTACAATTTGGGCCCAAGTTAGAAGCAGAGCCTAAGGTGTAAATTATCGATAGTCCATATCTCGGAAACTATAAGAGATAATGCAATTTGGCAACCGGCAATGTAATTAGCATGCCGAATATTACTTGGAATGTGAATTGGAACGAAATCGCCAATAGATAAGACCATTTTACAATTTGGGCCCAAGTTAGAAGCAGAGCCTAAGGTGTAAATTATTGATAGTCCATATCTCGGAAACTATAAGAGATAATGCAATTTGGCAACCGGCAATGTAATTAGCATGCCGAATATTACTTGGAATGTGAATTGGAACGAAAACGCCAATAGATTAGACCATTTTACAATTTGGGCCCAAGTTAGAAGCAGAGGCTAAGGTGTAAATTATCGATAGTCCATATCTCGGAAACTATAAGAGATAATGCAATTTGGCAACCGGCAATGTAATTAGCATGCCGAATATTACTTGGAATGAGAATTGGAACGAAATCGCCAATAGATAAGACCATTTTACAATTTGGGCCCAAGTTAGAAGCAGAGCATAAGGTGTAAATTATCGATAGTCCATATCTCGGAAACTATAAGAGATAATGCAATTTGGCAACCGGCAATGTAATTAGCATGCCGAATATTACTTGGAATGTGAATTGGAACGAAATCGCCAATAGATAAGACCATTTTACAATTTGGGCCCAAGTTAGAAGCAGAGCCTAAGGTGTAAATTATTGATAGTCCATACCTCGGAAACTATAAGAGATAATGCAATTTCGCAACCGGCAATGTAATTAGCATGCCGAATATCACTTGGAATGTGAATTGGGACGAAATCGCCAATAGATAAGACCATTTTACAATTTGGGCCCAAGTTAGAAGCAGAGCCTAAGGTGTAAATTATCGATAGTCCATATCTCGGAAACTATAAGAGATAATGCAATTTGGCAACCGGCAATGTAATTAGCATGCCGAATATTACTTGGAATGTGAATTGGAACGAAATCGCCAATAGATAAGACCATTTTACAATGTGGGCCCAAGTTATAAGCAGAGCCTATGGTGTAAATTATCGATAGTCCATATCTCGGAAACTATAAGAGATAATGCAATTTGGCAACCGGCAATGAAATTAGCATGCCGAATATTACTTGGAATGTGAATTGGAACGAAATCGCCAATAGATAAGACCATTTTACAATTTGGGCCCAAGTTAGAAGCAGATCCTAAGGTGTAAATTATCGATAGTCCATATCTCGGAAACTATAAGAGTTAATGCAATTTGGCAACCGGCAATGTAATTAGCATGCCGAATATTACTTGGAATGTGAATTGGAACGAAATCGCCAATAGATAAGACCATTTTACAATTTGGGCCCAAGTTAGAAGTAAAGCCTAAGGTGTAAATTATCGATAGTCCATATCTCGGAAACTATAAGAGATAATGCAATTTGGCAACCGGCAATGTAATTAGCATGCCGAATATTACTTGGAATGTGAATTGGAACGAAATCGCCAATAGATAAGACCATTTTACAATTTGGGCCCAAGTTAGAAGCAGAGCCTAAGGTGTAAATTATTGATAGTCCATATCTCGGAAACTATAAGAGATAATGCAATTTCGCAACCGGCAATGTAATTAGCATGCCGAATATTACTTGGAGTGTGAATTGGAACGAAATCGCCAATAGATAAGGCCATTTTACAATTTGGGCCCAAGTTAGAAGCAGAGCCTAAGGTGTAAATTATCGATAGTCCATATCTCGGAAACTATAAGAGATAATGCAATTTGGCAACCGGCAATGTAATTAGCATGCCGAATATTACTTGGAATGTGAATTGGAACGAAATCGCCAATAGATAAGGCCATTTTACAATTTGGGCCCAAGTTAGAAGCAGAGCCTAAGGTGTATATTATCGATACTCCATATCTCGGAAACTATAAGAGATAATGCAATTTGGCAACCGGCAATGTAATTAGCATGCCGAATATTACTTGGAATGTGAATTGGAACGAAATCGCCAATAGATAAGACCATTTTACAATTTGGGCCCAAGTTAGAAGCAGAGCCTAAGGTGTAAATTATCGATAGTCCATATCTCGGAAACTATAAGAGATAATGCAATTTGGCAACCGGCAATGTTATTAGCATGCCGAATATTACTTGGAATGTGAATTGGAACGAAATCGCCAATAGATAAGACCATTTTACAATTTGGGCCCAAGTTAGAAGCAGAGCCTAAGGTGTAAATTATCGATAGTCCATATCTCGGAAACTATAAGAGATAATGCAATTTGGCAACCGGCAATGTAATTAGCATGCCGAATATTACTTGGAATGTGAATTGGAACGAAATCGCCAATAGATAAGGCCATTTTAAAATTTGGGCCCAAGTTAGAAGCAGAGCCTAAGGTGTAAATTATTGATAGTCCATATCTCGGAAACTATAAGAGATAATGCAATTTCGCAACCGGCAATGTAATTAACATGCCGAATATCACTTGGAATGTGAATTGGGACGAAATCGCCAATAGATAAGACCATTTTACAATTTGGGCCCAAGTTAGAAGCAGAGCCTAAGGTGTAAATTATCGATAGTCCATATCTCGGAAACTATAAGAGATAATGCAATTTGGCAACCGGCAATGTAATTAGCATGCCGAATATTACTTGGAATGTGAATTGGAACGAAATCGCCAATAGATAAGACCATTTTACAATTTGTGCCCAAGTTAGAAGCAGAGCCTAAGATGTAAATTATCGATAGTCCATATCTCGGAAACTATAAGAGATAATGCAATTTGGCAACCGGCAATGTAATTAGCATGCCGAATATTACTTGGATTGTGAATTGGAACGAAATCGCCAATAGATAAGACGATTTTACAATTTGGGCCCAAGTTAGAAGCAGAGCCTAAGATGTAAATTATCGATAGTCCATATCTCGGAAACTATAAGAGATAATGCAATTTGGCAACCGGCAATGTAATTAGCAAGCCGAATATTACTTGGAATGTGAATTGGAACGAAATCGCCAATAGGTAAGACCATTTTACAATTTGGGCCCAAGTTAGAAGCAGAGCCTAAGGTGTAAATTATCGATAGTCCATATCTCGGAAACTATAAGAGATAATTCAATTTGGCAACCGGCAATGTAATTAGCATGCCGGATATTACTTGGAATGTGAATTGGAACGAAATCGCCAATAGTTAAGACCATTTTACAATTTGGGCCCAAGTTAGAAGCAGAGCCTAAGGTGTAAATTACCGATAGTCCATATCTCGGAAACAATAAGAGATAATGCAATTTGGCAACCGGCAATGTAATTAGCATGCCGAATATTACTTGGAATGTGAATAGGAACGAAATCGCCAATAGATAAGACGATTTTACAATTTGGGCCCAAGTTAGAAGCAGAGCTTAAGGTGTAAATTATCGATAGTCCATATCTCGGAAACTATAAGAGATAATGCAATTTGGCAACAGGCAATGTAATTAGCATGCCGAATATTACTTGGAATGTGAATTGGAACGAAATCGCTAATAGAGAAGACCATTTTACAATTTGGGCCCAAGTTAGAAGCAGAGCCTAAGGTGTAAATTATCGATAGTCCATATCTCGGAAACTATAAGAGATAATGCAATTTGGCAACCGGCAATGTAATTAGCATGCCGAATATTACTTGGAATGTGAATTGGAACGAAAACGCCAATAGATAAGACCATTTTACAATTTGGGCCCAAGTTAGAAGCAGAGCCTAAGGTGTAAATTATCGATAGTCCATATCTCGGAAACTATAAGAGATAATGCAATTTGGCAACCGGCAATGTAATTAGCATGCCGAATATTACTTGGAATGTGAATTGGAACGAAATCGCCAATAGATAAGACCATTTTACAATTTGGGCCCAAGTTAGAAGCAGAGCCTAAGGTGTAAATTATCGATAGTCCATATCTCGGAAACTATAAGAGATAATGCAATTTGGCAACCGGCAATGTAATTAGCATGCCGGATATTACTTGGAATGTGAATTGGAACGAAATCGCCAATAGATAAGACCATTTTACAATTTGGGCCCAAGTTAGAAGCAGAGCCTAAGGTGTAAATTACCGATAGTCCATATCTCGGAAACTATAAGAGATAATGCAGTTTGGCAACCGGCAATGTAATTAGCATGCCGAATATTACTTGGAATGTGAATTGGAACGAAATCGCCAATAGATAAGACGATTTTACAATTTGGGCCCAAGTTAGAAGCAGAGCCTAAGGTGTAAATTATCGTTAGTCCATATCTCGTAAAATATAAGAGATAATGCAATTTGGCAACCGGCAATGTAATTAGCATGCCGAATATTACTTGGAATGTGAATTGGAACAAAATCGCCAATAGAGAAGACCATTTTACAATTTGGGCCCAAGTTAGAAGCAGAGCCTAAGGTGTAAATTATCGATAGTCCATATCTCGGAAACTATAAGAGATAATGCAATTTGGCAACCGGCAATGTAATTAGCATGCCGAATATTACTTGGAATGTGAATTGGAACGAAATCGCCAATAGATAAGACCATTTTACAATGTGGGCCCAAGTTATAAGCAGAGCCTATGGTGTAAATTATCGATAGTCCATATCTCGGAAACTATAAGAGATAATGCAATTTGGCAACCGGCAATGAAATTAGCATGCCGAATATTACTTGGAATGTGAATTGGAACGAAATCGCCAATAGATAAGACCATTTTACAATTTGGGCCCAAGTTAGAAGCAGATCCTAAGGTGTAAATTATCGATAGTCCATATCTCGGAAACTATAAGAGTTAATGCAATTTGGCAACCGGCAATGTAATTAGCATGCCGAATATTACTTGGAATGTGAATTGGAACGAAATCGCCAATAGATAAGACCATTTTACAATTTGGGCCCAAGTTAGAAGTAAAGCCTAAGGTGTAAATTATCGATAGTCCATATCTCGGAAACTATAAGAGATAATGCAATTTGGCAACCGGCAATGTAATTAGCATGCCGAATATTACTTGGAATGTGAATTGGAACGAAATCGCCAATAGATAAGACCATTTTACAATTTGGGCCCAAGTTAGAAGCAGAGCCTAAGGTGTAAATTATTGATAGTCCATATCTCGGAAACTATAAGAGATAATGCAATTTCGCAACCGGCAATGTAATTAGCATGCCGAATATTACTTGGAGTGTGAATTGGAACGAAATCGCCAATAGATAAGGCCATTTTACAATTTGGGCCCAAGTTAGAAGCAGAGCCTAAGGTGTAAATTATCGATAGTCCATATCTCGGAAACTATAAGAGATAATGCAATTTGGCAACCGGCAATGTAATTAGCATGCCGAATATTACTTGGAATGTGAATTGGAACGAAATCGCCAATAGATAAGGCCATTTTACAATTTGGGCCCAAGTTAGAAGCAGAGCCTAAGGTGTATATTATCGATACTCCATATCTCGGAAACTATAAGAGATAATGCAATTTGGCAACCGGCAATGTAATTAGCATGCCGAATATTACTTGGAATGTGAATTGGAACGAAATCGCCAATAGATAAGACCATTTTACAATTTGGGCCCAAGTTAGAAGCAGAGCCTAAGGTGTAAATTATCGATAGTCCATATCTCGGAAACTATAAGAGATAATGCAATTTGGCAACCGGCAATGTTATTAGCATGCCGAATATTACTTGGAATGTGAATTGGAACGAAATCGCCAATAGATAAGACCATTTTACAATTTGGGCCCAAGTTAGAAGCAGAGCCTAAGGTGTAAATTATCGATAGTCCATATCTCGGAAACTATAAGAGATAATGCAATTTGGCAACCGGCAATGTAATTAACATGCCGAATATTACTTGGAATGTGAATTGGAACGAAATCGCCAATAGATAAGGCCATTTTAAAATTTGGGCCCAAGTTAGAAGCAGAGCCTAAGGTGTAAATTATTGATAGTCCATATCTCGGAAACTATAAGAGATAATGCAATTTCGCAACCGGCAATGTAATTAACATGCCGAATATCACTTGGAATGTGAATTGGGACGAAATCGCCAATAGATAAGACCATTTTACAATTTGGGCCCAAGTTAGAAGCAGAGCCTAAGGTGTAAATTATCGATAGTCCATATCTCGGAAACTATAAGAGATAATGCAATTTGGCAACCGGCAATGTAATTAGCATGCCGAATATTACTTGGAATGTGAATTGGAACGAAATCGCCAATAGATAAGACCATTTTACAATTTGTGCCCAAGTTAGAAGCAGAGCCTAAGATGTAAATTATCGATAGTCCATATCTCGGAAACTATAAGAGATAATGCAATTTGGCAACCGGCAATGTAATTAGCATGCCGAATATTACTTGGATTGTGAATTGGAACGAAATCGCCAATAGATAAGACGATTTTACAATTTGGGCCCAAGTTAGAAGCAGAGCCTAAGATGTAAATTATCGATAGTCCATATCTCGGAAACTATAAGAGATAATGCAATTTGGCAACCGGCAATGTAATTAGCAAGCCGAATATTACTTGGAATGTGAATTGGAACGAAATCGCCAATAGGTAAGACCATTTTACAATTTGGGCCCAAGTTAGAAGCAGAGCCTAAGGTGTAAATTATCGATAGTCCATATCTCGGAAACTATAAGAGATAATTCAATTTGGCAACCGGCAATGTAATTAGCATGCCGGATATTACTTGGAATGTGAATTGGAACGAAATCGCCAATAGTTAAGACCATTTTACAATTTGGGCCCAAGTTAGAAGCAGAGCCTAAGGTGTAAATTACCGATAGTCCATATCTCGGAAACAATAAGAGATAATGCAATTTGGCAACCGGCAATGTAATTAGCATGCCGAATATTACTTGGAATGTGAATAGGAACGAAATCGCCAATAGATAAGACGATTTTACAATTTGGGCCCAAGTTAGAAGCAGAGCTTAAGGTGTAAATTATCGATAGTCCATATCTCGGAAACTATAAGAGATAATGCAATTTGGCAACAGGCAATGTAATTAGCATGCCGAATATTACTTGGAATGTGAATTGGAACGAAATCGCCAATAGAGAAGACCATTTTACAATTTGGGCCCAAGTTAGAAGCAGAGCCTAAGGTGTAAATTATCGATAGTCCATATCTCGGAAACTATAAGAGATAATGCAATTTGGCAACCGGCAATGTAATTAGCATGCCGAATATTACTTGGAATGTGAATTGGAACGAAATCGCCAATAGAGAAGACCATTTTACAATTTGGGCCCAAGTTAGAAGCAGAGCCTAAGGTGTAAATTATCGATAGTCCATATCTCGGAAACTATAAGAGATAATGCAATTTGGCAACCGGCAATGTAATTAGCATGCCGAATATTACTTGGAATGTGAATTGGAACGAAATCGCCAATAGATAAGACCATTTTACAATTTGGGCCCAAGTTAGAAGCAGAGCCTAAGGTGTAAATTATCGATAGTCCATATCTCGGAAACTATAAGAGATAATGCAATTTGGCAACCGGCAATGTAATTAGCATGCCGAATATTACTTGGAATGTGAATTGGAACGAAATCGCTAATAGAGAAGACCATTTTACAATTTGGGCCCAAGTTAGAAGCAGAGCCTAAGGTGTAAATTATCGATAGTCCATATCTCGGAAACTATAAGAGATAATGCAATTTGGCAACCGGCAATGTAATTAGCATGCCGAATATTACTTGGAATGTGAATTGGAACGAAAACGCCAATAGATAAGACCATTTTACAATTTGGGCCCAAGTTAGAAGCAGAGCCTAAGGTGTAAGTTATCGATAGTCCATATCTCGGAAACTATAAGAGATAATGCAATTTGGCAACCGGCAATGTAATTAGCATGCCGAATATTACTTGGAATGTGAATTGGAACGAAATCGCCAATAGATAAGACCATTTTACAATTTGGGCCCAAGTTAGAAGCAGAGCCTAAGGTGTAAATTATCGATAGTCCATATCTCGGAAACTATAAGAGATAATGCAATTTGGCAACCGGCAATATAATTAGCATGCCGGATATTACTTGGAATGTGAATTGGAACGAAATCGCCAATAGATAAGACCATTTTACAATTTGGGCCCAAGTTAGAAGCAGAGCCTAAGGTGTAAATTACCGATAGTCCATATCTCGGAAACTATAAGAGATAATGCAGTTTGGCAACCGGCAATGTAATTAGCATGCCGAATATTACTTGGAATGTGAATTGGAACGAAATCGCCAATAGATAAGACGATTTTACAATTTGGGCCCAAGTTAGAAGCAGAGCCTAAGGTGTAAATTATCGTTAGTCCATATCTCGTAAAATATAAGAGATAATGCAATTTGGCAACCGGCAATGTAATTAGCATGCCGAATATTACTTGGAATGTGAATTGGAACAAAATCGCCAATAGAGAAGACCATTTTACAATTAGGGCCCAAGTTAGAAGCAGAGCCTAAGGTGTAAATTATCGATAGTCCATATCTCGGAAACTATAAGAGATAATGCAATTTGGCAATCGGCAATGTAATTAGCATGCCGAATATTACTTGGAATGTGAATTGGAACGAAAACGCCAATAGATAAGACCATTTTACAATTTGGGCCCAAGTTAGAAGCAGAGGCTAAGGTGTAAATTATCGATAGTCCATATCTCGGAAACTATAAGAGATAATGCAATTTGGCAACCGGCAATGTAATTAGCATGCCGAATATTACTTGGAATGTGAATTGGAACGAAATCGCCAATAGATAAGACCATTTTACAATTTGGGCCCAAGTTAGAAGCAGAGCCTAAGGTGTAAATTATCGATAGTCCATATCTCGGAAACTATAAGAGATAATGCAATTTGGCAACCGGCAATGTAATTAGCATGCCGAATATTACTTGGAATGTGAATTGGAACGAAATCGCCAATAGATAAGACCATTTTACAATTTGGGCCCAAGTTAGAAGCAGAGCCTAAGGTGTAAATTATTGATAGTCCATATCTCGGAAACTATAAGAGATAATGCAATTTCGCAACCGGCAATGTAATTAGCATGCCGAATATCACTTGGAATGTGAATTGGGACGAAATCGCCAATAGATAAGACCATTTTACAATTTGGGCCCAAGTTAGAAGCAGAGCCTAAGGTGTAAATTATCGATAGTCCATATCTCGGAAACTATAAGAGATAATGCAATTTGGCAACCGGCAATGTAATTAGCATGCCGAATATTACTTGGAATGTGAATTGGAACGAAATCGCCAATAGATAAGACCATTTTACAATTTGGGCCCAAGTTAGAAGCAGAGCCTAAGGTGTAAATTATCGATAGTCCATATCTCGGAAACTATAAGAGATAATGCAATTTGGCAACCGGCAATGTAATTAGCATGCCGAATATTACTTGGAATGTGAATTGGAATGAAATCGCCAATAGATAAGACCATTTTACAATTTGGGAACAAGTTAGAAGCAGAGCCTAAGGTGTAAATTATTGATAGTCCATATCTCGGAAACTATAAGAGATAATGCAATTTGGCAACCGGCAATGTAATTAGCATGCCGAATATTACTTGGAATGTGAATTGGAACGAAATCGCCAATAGATAAGAACATTTTACAATTTGGGCCCAAGTTAGAAGCAGAGCCTAAGGTGTAAATTATTGATAGTCCATATCTCGGAAACTATAAGAGATAATGCAATTTCGCAAACGGCAATGTAATTAGCATGCCGAATATTACTTGGAGTGTGAATTGGAACGAAATCGCCAATAGATAAGACCATTTTACAATTTGGGCCCAAGTTAGAAGCAGAGCCTAAGGTGTAAATTATCGATAGTCCATATCTCGGAAACTACAAGAGATAATGCAATTTGGCAACCGGCAATGTAATTAGCATGCCGAATATTACTTGGAATGTGAATTGGAACGAAATCGCCAATAGATAAGACCATTTTACAATTTGGGCCCAAGTTAGAAGCAGAGCCTAAGGTGTAAATTATCGATAGTCCATATCTCGGAAACTATAAGAGATAATGCAATTTGGCAACCGGCAATGTAATTAGCATGCCGAATATTACTTGGAATGTGAATTGGAACGAAATCGCCAATAGATAAGACCATTTTACAATTTGGGCCCAAGTTAAAAGCAGAGCCTAAGGTGTAAATTATTGATAGTCCATATCTCGGAAACTATAAGAGATAATGCAATTTCGCAACCGGCAATGTAATTAGCATGCCGAATATCACTTGGAATGTGAATTGGGACGAAATCGCCAATATATAAGACCATTTTACAATTTGGGCCCAAGTTAGAAGCAGAGCCTAAGGTGTAAATTATCGATAGTCCATATCTCGGAAACTATAAGAGATAATGCAATTTCGCAACCGGCAATGTAATTAGCATGCCGAATATTACTTGGAATGTGAATTGGAACGAAATCGCCAATAGATAAGGCCATTTTACAATTTGGGCCCAAGTTAGAAGCAGAGCCTAAGGTGTAAATTATCGATAGTCCATATCTCGGAAACTATAAGAGATAATGCAATTTGGCAACCGGCAATGTAATTAGCATGCCGAATATTACTTGGAATGTGAATTGGAACGAAATCGCCAATAGATAAGACCATTTTACAATTTGGGCCCAAGTTAGAAGCAGAGCCTAAGGTGTAAATTATTGATAGTCCATATCTCGGAAACTATAAGAGATAATGCAATTTCGCAACCGGCAATGTAATTAGTATGTCGAATATTACTTGGAGTGTGAATTGGAACGAAATCGCCAATAGATAATACCATTTTACAATTTGGGCCCAAGTTAGAAGCAGAGCCTAAGGTGTAAATTATCGATAGTCCATATCTCGGAAACTACAAGAGATAATGCAATTTGGCAACCGGCAATGTAATTAGCATGCCGAATATACTTGGAATGTGAATTGGAACGAAATCGCCAATAGATAAAACCATTTTACAATTTGGGCCCAAGTTAGAAGCAGAGCCTAAGGTGTAAATTATCGATAGTCCATATCTCGGAAACTATAAGAGATAATGCAATTTGGCAACCGGCAATGTAATTAGCATGCCGAATATTACTTGGAATGTGAATTGGAACGAAATCGTCAATAGATAAGACCATTTTACAATTTGGGCCCAAGTTAGAAGCAGAGCCTAAGGTGTAAATTATCGATAGTCCATATCTCGGAAACTATAAGAGATAATGCAATTTGGCAACCGGCAATGTAATTAGCATGCCGAATATTACTTGGAATGTGAATTGGAACGAAATCGCCAATAGATAAGACCATTTTACAATTTGGGCCCAAGTTAGAAGCAGAGCCTAAGGTGTAAATTATCGATAGTCCATATCTCGGAAACTATAAGAGATAATGCAATTTGGCAACCGGCAATGTAATTAGCATGCCGAATATTACTTGGAATGTGAATTGGAACGAAATCGCCAATAGATAAGACCATTTTACAATTTGGGCCCAAGTTAGAAGCAGAGCCTAAGGTGTAAATTATTGATAGTCCATATCTCGGAAACTATAAGAGATAATGCAATTTCGCAACCGGCAATGTAATTAGCATGCCGAATATCACTTGGAATGTGAATTGGGACGAAATCGCCAATAGATAAGACCATTTTACAATTTGGGCCCAAGTTAGAAGCAGAGCCTAAGGTGTAAATTATCGATAGTCCATATCTCGGAAACTATAAGAGATAATGCAATTTGGCAACCGGCAATGTAATTAGCATGCCGAATATTACTTGGAATGTGAATTGGAACGAAATCGCCAATAGATAAGACGATTTTACAATTTGGGCCCAAGTTAGAAGCAGAGCCTAAGATGTAAATTATCGATAGTCCATATCTCGGAAACTATAAGAGATAATGCAATTTGGCAACCGGCAATGTAATTAGCAAGCCGAATATTACTTGGAATGTGAATTGGAACGAAATCGCCAATAGGTAAGACCATTTTACAATTTGGGCCCAAGTTAGAAGCAGAGCCTAAGGTGTAAATTATCGATAGTCCATATCTCGGAAACTATAAGAGATAATTCAATTTGGCAACCGGCAATGTAATTAGCATGCCGGATATTACTTGGAATGTGAATTGGAACGAAATCGCCAATAGTTAAGACCATTTTACAATTTGGGCCCAAGTTAGAAGCAGAGCCTAAGGTGTAAATTACCGATAGTCCATATCTCGGAAACAATAAGAGATAATGCAATTTGGCAACCGGCAATGTAATTAGCATGCCGAATATTACTTGGAATGTGAATAGGAACGAAATCGCCAATAGATAAGACGATTTTACAATTTGGGCCCAAGTTAGAAGCAGAGCTTAAGGTGTAAATTATCGATAGTCCATATCTCGGAAACTATAAGAGATAATGCAATTTGGCAACAGGCAATGTAATTAGCATGCCGAATATTACTTGGAATGTGAATTGGAACGAAATCGCCAATAGAGAAGACCATTTTACAATTTGGGCCCAAGTTAGAAGCAGAGCCTAAGGTGTAAATTATCGATAGTCCATATCTCGGAAACTATAAGAGATAATGCAATTTGGCAACCGGCAATGTAATTAGCATGCCGAATATTACTTGGAATGTGAATTGGAACGAAATCGCCAATAGAGAAGACCATTTTACAATTTGGGCCCAAGTTAGAAGCAGAGCCTAAGGTGTAAATTATCGATAGTCCATATCTCGGAAACTATAAGAGATAATGCAATTTGGCAACCGGCAATGTAATTAGCATGCCGAATATTACTTGGAATGTGAATTGGAACGAAATCGCCAATAGATAAGACCATTTTACAATTTAGGCCCAAGTTAGAAGCAGAGCCTAAGGTGTAAATTATCGATAGTCCATATCTCGGAAACTATAAGAGATAATGCAATTTGGCAACCGGCAATGTAATTAGCATGCCGAATATTACTTGGAATGTGAATTGGAACGAAATCGCTAATAGAGAAGACCATTTTACAATTTGGGCCCAAGTTAGAAGCAGAGCCTAAGGTGTAAATTATCGATAGTCCATTTCTCGGAAACTATAAGAGATAATGCAATTTGGCAACCGGCAATGTAATTAGCATGCCGAATATTACTTGGAATGTGAATTGGAACGAAAACGCCAATAGATAAGACCATTTTACAATTTGGGCCCAAGTTAGAAGCAGAGCCTAAGGTGTAAATTATCGATAGTCCATATCTCGGAAACTATAAGAGATAATGCAATTTGGCAACCGGCAATGTAATTAGCATGCCGAATATTACTTGGAATGTGAATTGGAACGAAATCGCCAATAGATAAGACCATTTTACAATTTGGGCCCAAGTTAGAAGCAGAGCCTAAGGTGTAAATTATCGATAGTCCATATCTCGGAAACTATAAGAGATAATGCAATTTGGCAACCGGCAATGTAATTAGCATGCCGGATATTACTTGGAATGTGAATTGGAACGAAATCGCCAATAGATAAGACCATTTTACAATTTGGGCCCAAGTTAGAAGCAGAGCCTAAGGTGTAAATTACCGATAGTCCATATCTCGGAAACTATAAGAGATAATGCAGTTTGGCAACCGGCAATGTAATTAGCATGCCGAATATTACTTGGAATGTGAATTGGAACGAAATCGCCAATAGATAAGACGATTTTACAATTTGGGCCCAAGTTAGAAGCAGAGCCTAAGGTGTAAATTATCGTTAGCCCATATCTCGTAAAATATAAGAGATAATGCAATTTGGCAACCGGCAATGTAATTAGCATGCCGAATATTACTTGGAATGTGAATTGGAACAAAATCGCCAATAGAGAAGACCATTTTACAATTAGGGCCCAAGTTAGAAGCAGAGCCTAAGGTGTAAATTATCGATAGTCCATATCTCGGAAACTATAAGAGATAATGCAATTTGGCAACCGGCAATGTAATTAGCATGCCGAATATTACTTGGAATGTGAATTGGAACGAAATCGCCAATAGAGAACACCATTTTACAATTTGGGCCCAAGTTAGAAGCAGAGCCTAAGGTGTAAATTATCGATAGTCCATATCTCGGAAACTATAAGAGATAATGCAATTTGGCAATCGGCAATGTAATTAGCATGCCGAATATTACTTGGAATGTGAATTGGAACGAAAACGCCAATAGATAAGACCATTTTACAATTTGGGCCCAAGTTAGAAGCAGAGGCTAAGGTGTAAATTATCGATAGTCCATATCTCGGAAACTATAAGAGATAATGCAATTTGGCAACCGGCAATGTAATTAGCATGCCGAATATTACTTGGAATGTGAATTGGAACGAAATCGCCAATAGATAAGACCATTTTACAATTTGGGCCCAAGTTAGAAGCAGAGCCTAAGGTGTAAATTATCGATAGTCCATATCTCGGAAACTATAAGAGATAATGCAATTTGGCAACCGGCAATGTAATTAGTATGCCGAATATTACTTGGAATGTGAATTGGAACGAAATCGCCAATAGATTAGACCATTTTACAATTTGGGCCCAAGTTAGAAGCAGAGCCTAAGGTGTAAATTATTGATAGTCCATATCTCGGAAACTATAAGAGATAATGCAATTTCGCAACCGGCAATGTAATTAGCATGCCGAATATCACTTGGAATGTGAATTGGGACGAAATCGCCAATAGATAAGACCATTTTACAATTTGGGCCCAAGTTAGAAGCAGAGCCTAAGGTGTAAATTATCGATAGTCCATATCTCGGAAACTATAAGAGATAATGCAATTTGGCAACCGGCAATGTAATTAGCATGCCGAATATTACTTGGAATGTGAATTGGAACGAAATCGCCAATAGATAAGACCATTTTACAATTTGGGCCCAAGTTAGAAGCAGAGCCTAAGGTGTAAATTATCGATAGTCCATATCTCGGAAACTATAAGAGATAATGCAATTTGGCAACCGGCAATGTAATTAGCATGCCGAATATTACTTGGAATGTGAATTGGAATGAAATCGCCAATAGATAAGACCATTTTACAATTTGGGAACAAGTTAGAAGCAGAGCCTAAGGTGTAAATTATTGATAGTCCATATCTCGGAAACTATAAGAGATAATGCAATTTGGCAACCGGCAATGTAATTAGCATGCCGAATATTACTTGGAATGTGAATTGGAACGAAATCGCCAATAGATAAGACCATTTTACAATTTGGGCCCAAGTTAGAAGCAGAGCCTAAGGTGTAAATTATTGATAGTCCATATCTCGGAAACTATAAGAGATAATGCAATTTCGCAAACGGCAATGTAATTAGCATGCCGAATATTACTTGGAGTGTGAATTGGAACGAAATCGCCAATAGATAAGACCATTTTACAATTTGGGCCCAAGTTAGAAGCAGAGCCTAAGGTGTAAATTATCGATAGTCCATATCTCGGAAACTACAAGAGATAATGCAATTTGGCAACCGGCAATGTAATTAGCATGCCGAATATTACTTGGAATGTGAATTGGAACGAAATCGCCAATAGATAAGACCATTTTACAATTTGGGCCCAAGTTAGAAGCAGAGCCTAAGGTGTAAATTATCGATAGTCCATATCTCGGAAACTATAAGAGATAATGCAATTTGGCAACCGGCAATGTAATTAGCATGCCGAATATTACTTGGAATGTGAATTGGAACGAAATCGCCAATAGATAAGACCATTTTACAATTTGGGCCCAAGTTAAAAGCAGAGCCTAAGGTGTAAATTATTGATAGTCCATATCTCGGAAACTATAAGAGATAATGCAATTTCGCAACCGGCAATGTAATTAGCATGCCGAATATCACTTGGAATGTGAATTGGGACGAAATCGCCAATATATAAGACCATTTTACAATTTGGGCCCAAGTTAGAAGCAGAGCCTAAGGTGTAAATTATCGATAGTCCATATCTCGGAAACTATAAGAGATAATGCAATTTCGCAACCGGCAATGTAATTAGCATGCCGAATATTACTTGGAATGTGAATTGGAACGAAATCGCCAATAGATAAGGCCATTTTACAATTTGGGCCCAAGTTAGAAGCAGAGCCTAAGGTGTAAATTATCGATAGTCCATATCTCGGAAACTATAAGAGATAATGCAATTTGGCAACCGGCAATGTAATTAGCATGCCGAATATTACTTGGAATGTGAATTGGAACGAAATCGCCAATAGATAAGACCATTTTACAATTTGGGCCCAAGTTAGAAGCAGAGCCTAAGGTGTAAATTATTGATAGTCCATATCTCGGAAACTATAAGAGATAATGCAATTTCGCAACCGGCAATGTAATTAGTATGTCGAATATTACTTGGAGTGTGAATTGGAACGAAATCGCCAATAGATAATACCATTTTACAATTTGGGCCCAAGTTAGAAGCAGAGCCTAAGGTGTAAATTATCGATAGTCCATATCTCGGAAGCTACAAGAGATAATGCAATTTGGCAACCGGCAATGTAATTAGCATGCCGAATATACTTGGAATGTGAATTGGAACGAAATCGCCAATAGATAAAACCATTTTACAATTTGGGCCCAAGTTAGAAGCAGAGCCTAAGGTGTAAATTATCGATAGTCCATATCTCGGAAACTATAAGAGATAATGCAATTTGGCAACCGGCAATGTAATTAGCATGCCGAATATTACTTGGAATGTGAATTGGAACGAAATCGTCAATAGATAAGACCATTTTACAATTTGGGCCCAAGTTAGAAGCAGAGCCTAAGGTGTAAATTATCGATAGTCCATATCTCGGAAACTATAAGAGATAATGCAATTTGGCAACCGGCAATGTAATTAGCATGCCGAATATTACTTGGAATGTGAATTGGAACGAAATCGCCAATAGATAAGACCATTTTACAATTTGGGCCCAAGTTAGAAGCAGAGCCTAAGGTGTAAATTATCGATAGTCCATATCTCGGAAACTATAAGAGATAATGCAATTTGGCAACCGGCAATGTAATTAGCATGCCGAATATTACTTGGAATGTGAATTGGAACGAAATCGCCAATAGATAAGACCATTTTACAATTTGGGCCCAAGTTAGAAGCAGAGCCTAAGGTGTAAATTATTGATAGTCCATATCTCGGAAACTATAAGAGATAATGCAATTTCGCAACCGGCAATGTAATTAGCATGCCGAATATCACTTGGAATGTGAATTGGGACGAAATCGCCAATAGATAAGACCATTTTACAATTTGGGCCCAAGTTAGAAGCAGAGCCTAAGGTGTAAATTATCGATAGTCCATATCTCGGAAACTATAAGAGATAATGCAATTTGGCAACCGGCAATGTAATTAGCATGCCGAATATTACTTGGAATGTGAATTGGAACGAAATCGCCAATAGATAAGACCATTTTACAATTTGGGCCCAAGTTAGAAGCAGAGCCTAAGGTGTAAATTATCGATAGTCCATATCTCGGAAACTATAAGAGATAATGCAATTTGGCAACCGGCAATGTAATTAGCATGCCGAATATTACTTGGAATGTGAATTGGAACGAAATCGCCAATAGATAAGACCATTTTACAATTTGGGCCCAAGTTAGAAGCAGAGCCTAAGGTGTAAATTATCGGTAGTCCATATCTCGGAAACTATAAGAGATAATGCAATTTCGCAACCGGCAATGTAATTAGCATGCCGAATATTACTTCGAATGTGAATTGGAACGAAATCGCCAATAGATAAGACCATTTTACAATTTGGGCCCAAGTTAGAAGCAGAGCCTAAGGTGTAAATTATCGATAGTCCATATCTCGGAAACTATAAGAGATAATTCAATTTGGCAACCGGCAGTGTAATTAGCATGCCGAATATTACTTGGAATGTGAATTGGAACGAAATCGCCAATAGATAAGTCCATTTTACAATTTGGGCCCAAGTTAGAAGCAGAGCCTAAGGTGTAAATTATTGATAGTCCATATCTCGGAAACTATAAGAGATAATGCAATTTGGCAACCGGCAATGTAATTAACATGCCGAATATTACTTGGAATGTGAATTGGAACGAAATCGCCAATAGAGAAGACCACTTTACAATTTGGGCCCAAGTTAGAAGCAGAGCCTAAGGTGTAAATTATCGATAGTCCATATCTCGGAAACTATAAGAGATAATGCAATTTGGCAACCGGCAATGTAATTAGCATGCCGAATATTACTTGGAATGTGAATTGGAACGAAATCGCCAATAGATAAGACCATTTTACAATTTGGGCCCAAGTTAGAAGCAGAGCCTAAGGTGTAAATTATCGATAGTCCATATCTCGGAAACTATAAGAGGTAATGCAATTTGGCAACCGGCAATGTAATTAGCATGATGAATATTACTTGGAATGTGAATTGGAACGAAATCGCCAATAGAGAAGACCATTTTACAATTTGGGCCCAAGTTAGAAGCAGAGCCTAAGGTGTAAATTATCGATAGTCCATATCTCGGAAACTATAAGAGATAATGCAATTTGGCAACCGGCAATGTAATTAGCTTGCCGAATATTACTTGGAATGTGAATTGGAACGAAATCGCCAATAGATAAGACCATTTTACAATTTGGGCCCAAGTTAGAAGCAGAGCCTAAGGTGTAAATTATCGATAGTCCATATCTCGGAAACTATAAGAGATAATGCAATTTGGCAACCGGCAATGTAATTAGCATGCCGAATATTACTTGGAATGTGAATTGGAACGAAATCGCCAATAGATAAGACCATTTTACAATTTGGGCCCAAGTTAAAAGCAGAGCCTAAGGTGTAAATTATTGATAGTCCATATCTCGGAAACTATAAGAGATAATGCAATTTCGCAACCGGCAATGTAATTAGCATGCCGAATATCACTTGGAATGTGAATTGGGACGAAATCGCCAATATATAAGACCATTTTACAATTTGGGCCCAAGTTAGAAGCAGAGCCTAAGGTGTAAATTATCGATAGTCCATATCTCGGAAACTATAAGAGATAATGCAATTTCGCAACCGGCAATGTAATTAGCATGCCGAATATTACTTGGAATGTGAATTGGAACGAAATCGCCAATAGATAAGGCCATTTTACAATTTGGGCCCAAGTTAGAAGCAGAGCCTAAGGTGTAAATTATCGATAGTCCATATCTCGGAAACTATAAGAGATAATGCAATTTGGCAACCGGCAATGTAATTAGCATGCCGAATATTACTTGGAATGTGAATTGGAACGAAATCGCCAATAGATAAGACCATTTTACAATTTGGGCCCAAGTTAGAAGCAGAGCCTAAGGTGTAAATTATTGATAGTCCATATCTCGGAAACTATAAGAGATAATGCAATTTCGCAACCGGCAATGTAATTAGTATGCCGAATATAACTTGGAGTGTGAATTGGAACGAAATCGCCAATAGATAATACCATTTTACAATTTGGGCCCAAGTTAGAAGCAGAGCCTAAGGTGTAAATTATCGATAGTCCATATCTCGGAAACTACAAGAGATAATGCAATTTGGCAACCGGCAATGTAATTAGCATGCCGAATATACTTGGAATGTGAATTGGAACGAAATCGCCAATAGATAAGACCATTTTACAATTTGGGCCCAAGTTAGAAGCAGAGCCTAAGGTGTAAATTATCGATAGTCCATATCTCGGAAACTATAAGAGATAATGCAATTTGGCAACCGGCAATGTAATTAGCATGCCGAATATTACTTGGAATGTGAATTGGAACGAAATCGTCAATAGATAAGACCATTTTACAATTTGGGCCCAAGTTAGAAGCAGAGCCTAAGGTGTAAATTATCGATAGTCCATATCTCGGAAACTATAAGAGATAATGCAATTTGGCAACCGGCAATGTAATTAGCATGCCGAATATTACTTGGAATGTGAATTGGAACGAAATCGCCAATAGATAAGACCATTTTACAATTTGGGCCCAAGTTAGAAGCAGAGCCTAAGGTGTAAATTATCGATAGTCCATATCTCGGAAACTATAAGAGATAATGCAATTTGGCAACCGGCAATGTAATTAGCATGCCGAATATTACTTGGAATGTGAATTGGAACGAAATCGCCAATAGATAAGACCATTTTACAATTTGGGCCCAAGTTAGAAGCAGAGCCTAAGGTGTAAATTATTGATAGTCCATATCTCGGAAACTATAAGAGATAATGCAATTTCGCAACCGGCAATGTAATTAGCATGCCGAATATCACTTGGAATGTGAATTGGGACGAAATCGCCAATAGATAAGACCATTTTTCAATTTGGGCCCAAGTTAGAAGCAGAGCCTAAGGTGTAAATTATCGATAGTCCATATCTCGGAAACTATAAGAGATAATGCAATTTGGCAACCGGCAATGTAATTAGCATGCCGAATATTACTTGGAATGTGAATTGGAACGAAATCGCCAATAGATAAGACCATTTTACAATTTGGGCCCAAGTTAGAAGCAGAGCCTAAGGTGTAAATTATCGATAGTCCATATCTCGGAAACTATAAGAGATAATGCAATTTGGCAACCGGCAATGTAATTAGCATGCCGAATATTACTTGGAATGTGAATTGGAACGAAATCGCCAATAGGTAAGACCATTTTACAATTTGGGCCCAAGTTAGAAGCAGAGCCTAAGGTGTAAATTATCGGTAGTCCATATTTCGGAAACTATAAGAGATAATGCAATTTGGCAACCGGCAATGTAATTAGCATGCCGAATATTACTTCGAATGTGAATTGGAACGAAATCGCCAATAGATAAGACCATTTTACAATTTGGGCCCAAGTTAGAAGCAGAGCCTAAGGTGTAAATTATCGATAGTCCATATCTCGGAAACTATAAGAGATAATTCAATTTGGCAACCGGCAATGTAATTAGCATGCCGAATATTACTTGGAATGTGAATTGGAACGAAATCGCCAATAGATAAGACCATTTTACAATTTGGGCCCAAGTTAGAAGCAGAGCCTAAGGTGTAAATTATCGGTAGTCCATATCTCGGAAACTCTAAGAGATAATGCAATTTCGCAACCGGCAATGTAATTAGCATGCCGAATATTACTTCGAATGTGAATTGGAACGAAATCGCCAATAGATAAGACCATTTTACAATTTGGGCCCAAGTTAGAAGCAGAGCCTAAGGTGTAAATTATCGATAGTCCATATCTCGGAAACTATAAGAGATAATTCAATTTGGCAACCGGCAATGTAATTAGCATGCCGAATATTACTTGGAATGTGAATTGGAACGAAATCGCCAATAGATAAGTCCATTTTACAATTTGGGCCCAAGTTAGAAGCAGAGCCTAAGGTGTAAATTATTGATAGTCCATATCTCGGAAACTATAAGAGATAATGCAATTTGGCAACCGGCAATGTAATTAACATGCCGAATATTACTTGGAATGTGAATTGGAACGAAATCGCCAATAGAGAAGACCACTTTACAATTTGGGCCCAAGTTAGAAGCAGAGCCTAAGGTGTAAATTATCGAAAGTCCATATCTCGGAAACTATAAGAGATAATGCAATTTGGCAACCGGCAATGTAATTAGCATGCCGAATATTACTTGGAATGTGAATTGGAACGAAATCGCCAATAGATAAGACCATTTTACAATTTGGGCCCAAGTTAGAAGCAGAGCCTAAGGTGTAAATTATCGATAGTCCATATCTCGGAAACTATAAGAGGTAATGCAATTTGGCAACCGGCAATGTAATTAGCATGATGAATATTACTTGGAATGTGAATTGGAACGAAATCGCCAATAGAGAAGACCATTTTACAGTTTGGGCCCAAGTTAGAAGCAGAGCCTAAGGTGTAAATTATCGATAGTCCATATCTCGGAAACTATAAGAGATAATGCAATTTGGCAACCGGCAATGTAATTAGCATGCCGAATATTACTTGGAATGTGAATTGGAACGAAATCGCCAATAGATAAGACCATTTTACAATTTGGGCCCAAGTTAGAAGCAGAGCCTAAGGTGTAAATTATCGATAGTCCATATCTCGGAAACTATAAGAGATAATGCAATTTGGCAACCGGCAATGTAATTAGCATGCCGAATATTACTTGGAATGTGAATTGGAACGAAATCGCCAATAGATAAGACCATTTTACAATTTGGGCCCAAGTTAGAAGCAGAGCCTAAGGTGTAAATTATTGATAGTCCATATCTCGGAAACTATAAGAGATAATGCAATTTCGCAACCGGCAATGTAATTAGTATGTCGAATATTACTTGGAGTGTGAATTGGAACGAAATCGCCAATAGATAATACCATTTTACAATTTGGGCCCAAGTTAGAAGCAGAGCCTAAGGTGTAAATTATCGATAGTCCATATCTCGGAAACTACAAGAGATAATGCAATTTGGCAACCGGCAATGTAATTAGCATGCCGAATATACTTGGAATGTGAATTGGAACGAAATCGCCAATAGATAAGACCATTTTACAATTTGGGCCCAAGTTAGAAGCAGAGCCTAAGGTGTAAATTATCGATAGTCCATATCTCGGAAACTATAAGAGATAATGCAATTTGGCAACCGGCAATGTAATTAGCATGCCGAATATTACTTGGAATGTGAATTGGAACGAAATCGTCAATAGATAAGACCATTTTACAATTTGGGCCCAAGTTAGAAGCAGAGCCTAAGGTGTAAATTATCGATAGTCCATATCTCGGAAACTATAAGAGATAATGCAATTTCGCAACCGGCAATGTAATTAGCATGCCGAATATCACTTGGAATGTGAATTGGGACGAAATCGCCAATAGATAAGACCATTTTACAATTTGGGCCCAAGTTAGAAGCAGAGCCTAAGGTGTAAATTATCGATAGTCCATATCTCGGAAACTATAAGAGATAATGCAATTTGGCAACCGGCAATGTAATTAGCATGCCGAATATTACTTGGAATGTGAATTGGAACGAAATCGCCAATAGATAAGACCATTTTACAATTTGGGCCCAAGTTAGAAGCAGAGCCTAAGGTGTAAATTATCGATAGTCCATATCTCGGAAACTATAAGAGATAATGCAATTTGGCAACCGGCAATGTAATTAGCATGCCGAATATTACTTGGAATGTGAATTGGAACGAAATCGCCAATAGATAAGACTATTTTACAATTTGGGCCCAAGTTAGAAGCAGAGCCTAAGGTGTAAATTATTGATAGTCCATATCTCGGAAACTATAAGAGATAATGCAATTTCGCAACCGGCAATGTAATTAGCATGCCGAATATCACTTGGAATGTGAATTGGGACGAAATCGCCAATAGATAAGACCATTTTACAATTTGGGCCCAAGTTAGAAGCAGAGCCTAAGGTGTAAATTATCGATAGTCCATATCTCGGAAACTATAAGAGATAATGCAATTTGGCAACCGGCAATGTAATTAGCATGCCGAATATTACTTGGAATGTGAATTGGAACGAAATCGCCAATAGATAAGACCATTTTACAATTTGGGCCCAAGTTAGAAGCAGAGCCTAAGGTGTAAATTATCGATAGTCCATATCTCGGAAACTATAAGAGATAATGCAATTTGGCAACCGGCAATGTAATTAGCATGCCGAATATTACTTGGAATGTGAATTGGAACGAAATCGCCAATAGATAAGACCATTTTACAATTTGGGCCCAAGTTAGAAGCAGAGCCTAAGGTGTAAATTATCGGTAGTCCATATCTCGGAAACTATAAGAGATAATGCAATTTCGCAACCGGCAATGTAATTAGCATGCCGAATATTACTTCGAATGTGAATTGGAACGAAATCGCCAATAGATAAGACCATTTTACAATTTGGGCCCAAGTTAGAAGCAGAGCCTAAGGTGTAAATTATCGATAGTCCATATCTCGGAAACTATAAGAGATAATTCAATTTGGCAACCGGCAATGTAATTAGCATGCCGAATATTACTTGGAATGTGAATTGGAACGAAATCGCCAATAGATAAGTCCATTTTACAATTTGGGCCCAAGTTAGAAGCAGAGCCTAAGGTGTAAATTATTGATAGTCCATATCTCGGAAACTATAAGAGATAATGCAATTTGGCAACCGGCAATGTAATTAACATGCCGAATATTACTTGGAATGTGAATTGGAACGAAATCGCCAATAGATAAGACCACTTTACAATTTGGGCCCAAGTTAGAAGCAGAGCCTAAGGTGTAAATTATCGATAGTCCATATCTCGGAAACTATAAGAGATAATGCAATTTGGCAACCGGCAATGTAATTAGCATGCCGAATATTACTTGGAATGTGAATTGGAACGAAATCGCCAATAGATAAGACCATTTTACAATTTGGGCCCAAGTTAGAAGCAGAGCCTAAGGTGTAAATTATCGATAGTCCATATCTCGGAAACTATAAGAGGTAATGCAATTTGGCAACCGGCAATGTAATTAGCATGATGAATATTACTTGGAATGTGAATTGGAACGAAATCGCCAATAGATAAGACCATTTTACAATTTGGGCCCAAGTTAGAAGCAGAGCCTAAGGTGTAAATTATCGATAGTCCATATCTCGGAAACTATAAGAGATAATGCAATTTGGCAACCGGCAATGTAATTAGCATGCCGAATATTACTTGGAATGTGAATTGGAACGAAATCGCCAATAGATAAGACCATTTTACAATTTGGGCCCAAGTTAGAAGCAGAGCCTAAGGTGTAAATTATCGATAGTCCATATCTCGGAAACTATAAGAGATAATGCAATTTGGCAACCGGCAATGTAATTAGCATGCCGAATATTACTTGGAATGTGAATTGGAACGAAATCGCCAATAGATAAGACCATTTTACAATTTGGGCCCAAGTTAAAAGCAGAGCCTAAGGTGTAAATTATTGATAGTCCATATCTCGGAAACTATAAGAGATAATGCAATTTCGCAACCGGCAATGTAATTAGCATGCCGAATATCACTTGGAATGTGAATTGGGACGAAATCGCCAATATATAAGACCATTTTACAATTTGGGCCCAAGTTAGAAGCAGAGCCTAAGGTGTAAATTATCGATAGTCCATATCTCGGAAACTATAAGAGATAATGCAATTTCGCAACCGGCAATGTAATTAGCATGCCGAATATTACTTGGAATGTGAATTGGAACGAAATCGCCAATAGATAAGACCATTTTACAATTTGGGCCCAAGTTAGAAGCAGAGCCTAAGGTGTAAATTATCGATAGACCATATCTCGGAAACTATAAGAGATAATGCAATTTGGCAACCGGCAATGTAATTAGCATGCCGAATATTACTTGGAATGTGAATTGGAACGAAATCGCCAATAGATAAGACCATTTTACAATTTGGGCCCAAGTTAGAAGCAGAGCCTAAGGTGTAAATTATTGATAGTCCATATCTCGGAAACTATAAGAGATAATGCAATTTCGCAACCGGCAATGTAATTAGTATGCCGAATATAACTTGGAGTGTGAATTGGAACGAAATCGCCAATAGATAATACCATTTTACAATTTGGGCCCAAGTTAGAAGCAGAGCCTAAGGTGTAAATTATCGATAGTCCATATCTCGGAAACTACAAGAGATAATGCAATTTGGCAACCGGCAATGTAATTAGCATGCCGAATATTACTTGGAATGTGAATTGGAACGAAATCGCCAATAGATAAGACCATTTTACAATTTGGGCCCAAGTTAGAAGCAGAGCCTAAGGTGTAAATTATCGATAGTCCATATCTCGGAAACTATAAGAGATAATGCAATTTGGCAACCGGCAATGTAATTAGCATGCCGAATATTACTTGGAATGTGAATTGGAACGAAATCGTCAATAGATAAGACCATTTTACAATTTGGGCCCAAGTTAGAAGCAGAGCCTAAGGTGTAAATTATCGATAGTCCATATCTCGGAAACTATAAGAGATAATGCAATTTGGCAACCGGCAATGTAATTAGCATGCCGAATATTACTTGGAATGTGAATTGGAACGAAATCGCCAATAGATAAGACCATTTTACAATTTGGGCCCAAGTTAGAAGCAGAGCCTAAGGTGTAAATTATCGATAGTCCATATCTCGGAAACTATAAGAGATAATGCAATTTGGCAACCGGCAATGTAATTAGCATGCCGAATATTACTTGGAATGTGAATTGGAACGAAATCGCCAATAGATAAGACCATTTTACAATTTGGGCCCAAGTTAGAAGCAGAGCCTAAGGTGTAAATTATCGATAGTCCATATCTCGGAAACTATAAGAGATAATGCAATTTGGCAACCGGCAATGTAATTAGCATGCCGAATATTACTTGGAATGTGAATTGGAACGAAATCGCCAATAGGTAAGACCATTTTACAATTTGGGCCCAAGTTAGAAGCAGAGCCTAAGGTGTAAATTATCGGTAGTCCATATTTCGGAAACTATAAGAGATAATGCAATTTGGCAACCGGCAATGTAATTAGCATGCCGAATATTACTTCGAATGTGAATTGGAACGAAATCGCCAATAGATAAGACCATTTTACAATTTGGGCCCAAGTTAGAAGCAGAGCCTAAGGTGTAAATTATCGATAGTCCATATCTCGGAAACTATAAGAGATAATTCAATTTGGCAACCGGCAATGTAATTAGCATGCCGAATATTACTTGGAATGTGAATTGGAACGAAATCGCCAATAGATAAGTCCATTTTACAATTTGGGCCCAAGTTAGAAGCAGAGCCTAAGGTGTAAATTATTGATAGTCCATATCTCGGAAACTATAAGAGATAATGCAATTTGGCAACCGGCAATGTAATTAACATGCCGAATATTACTTGGAATGTGAATTGGAACGAAATCGCCAATAGATAAGACCATTTTACAATTTGGGCCCAAGTTAGAAGCAGAGCCTAAGGTGTAAATTATCGATAGTCCATATCTCGGAAACTATAAGAGATAATGCAATTTGGCAACCGGCAATGTAATTAGCATGCCGAATATTACTTGGAATGTGAATTGGAACGAAATCGCCAATAGATAAGACCATTTTACAATTTGGGCCCAAGTTAGAAGCAGAGCCTAAGGTGTAAATTATCGGTAGTCCATATCTCGGAAACTATAAGAGATAATGCAATTTCGCAACCGGCAATGTAATTAGCATGCCGAATATTACTTCGAATGTGAATTGGAACGAAATCGCCAATAGATAAGACCATTTTACAATTTGGGCCCAAGTTAGAAGCAGAGCCTAAGGTGTAAATTATCGATAGTCCATATCTCGGAAACTATAAGAGATAATTCAATTTGGCAACCGGCAATGTAATTAGCATGCCGAATATTACTTGGAATGTGAATTGGAACGAAATCGCCAATAGATAAGTCCATTTTACAATTTGGGCCCAAGTTAGAAGCAGAGCCTAAGGTGTAAATTATTGATAGTCCATATCTCGGAAACTATAAGAGATAATGCAATTTGGCAACCGGCAATGTAATTAACATGCCGAATATTACTTGGAATGTGAATTGGAACGAAATCGCCAATAGAGAAGACCACTTTACAATTTGGGCCCAAGTTAGAAGCAGAGCCTAAGGTATAAATTATCGATAGTCCATATCTCGGAAACTATAAGAGATAATGCAATTTGGCAACCGGCAATGTAATTAGCATGCCGAATATTACTTGGAATGTGAATTGGAACGAAATCGCCAATAGATAAGACCATTTTACAATTTGGGCCCAAGTTAGAAGCAGAGCCTAAGGTGTAAATTATCGATAGTCCATATCTCGGAAACTATAAGAGGTAATGCAATTTGGCAACCGGCAATGTAATTAGCATGATGAATATTACTTGGAATGTGAATTGGAACGAAATCGCCAATAGAGAAGACCATTTTACAATTTGGGCCCAAGTTAGAAGCAGAGCCTAAGGTGTAAATTATCGATAGTCCATATCTCGGAAACTATAAGAGATAATGCAATTTGGCAACCGGCAATGTAATTAGCATGCCGAATATTACTTGGAATGTGAATTGGAACGAAATCGCCAATAGATAAGACCATTTTACAATTTGGGCCCAAGTTAGAAGCAGAGCCTAAGGTGTAAATTATCGATAGTCCATATCTCGGAAACTATAAGAGATAATGCAATTTGGCAACCGGCAATGTAATTAGCATGCCGAATATTACTTGGAATGTGAATTGGAACGAAATCGCCAATAGATAAGACCATTTTACAATTTGGGCCCAAGTTAAAAGCAGAGCCTAAGGTGTAAATTATTGATAGTCCATATCTCGGAAACTATAAGAGATAATGCAATTTCGCAACCGGCAATGTAATTAGCATGCCGAATATCACTTGGAATGTGAATTGGGACGAAATCGCCAATATATAAGACCATTTTACAATTTGGGCCCAAGTTAGAAGCAGAGCCTAAGGTGTAAATTATCGATAGTCCATATCTCGGAAACTATAAGAGATAATGCAATTTCGCAACCGGCAATGTAATTAGCATGCCGAATATTACTTGGAATGTGAATTGGAACGAAATCGCCAATAGATAAGGCCATTTTACAATTTGGGCCCAAGTTAGAAGCAGAGCCTAAGGTGTAAATTATCGATAGTCCATATCTCGGAAACTATAAGAGATAATGCAATTTGGCAACCGGCAATGTAATTAGCATGCCGAATATTACTTGGAATGTGAATTGGAACGAAATCGCCAATAGATAAGACCATTTTACAATTTGGGCCCAAGTTAGAAGCAGAGCCTAAGGTGTAAATTATTGATAGTCCATATCTCGGAAACTATAAGAGATAATGCAATTTCGCAACCGGCAATGTAATTAGTATGCCGAATATTACTTGGAGTGTGAATTGGAACGAAATCGCCAATAGATAATACCATTTTACAATTTGGGCCCAAGTTAGAAGCAGAGCCTAAGGTGTAAATTATCGATAGTCCATATCTCGGAAACTACAAGAGATAATGCAATTTGGCAACCGGCAATGTAATTAGCATGCCGAATATACTTGGAATGTGAATTGGAACGAAATCGCCAATAGATAAGACCATTTTACAATTTGGGCCCAAGTTAGAAGCAGAGCCTAAGGTGTAAATTATCGATAGTCCATATCTCGGAAACTATAAGAGATAATGCAATTTGGCAACCGGCAATGTAATTAGCATGCCGAATATTACTTGGAATGTGAATTGGAACGAAATCGTCAATAGATAAGACCATTTTACAATTTGGGCCCAAGTTAGAAGCAGAGCCTAAGGTGTAAATTATCGATAGTCCATATCTCGGAAACTATAAGAGATAATGCAATTTGGCAACCGGCAATGTAATTAGCATGCCGAATATTACTTGGAATGTGAATTGGAACGAAATCGCCAATAGATAAGACCATTTTACAATTTGGGCCCAAGTTAGAAGCAGAGCCTAAGGTGTAAATTATCGATAGTCCATATCTCGGAAACTATAAGAGATAATGCAATTTGGCAACCGGCAATGTAATTAGCATGCCGAATATTACTTGGAATGTGAATTGGAACGAAATCGCCAATAGATAAGACCATTTTACAATTTGGGCCCAAGTTAGAAGCAGAGCCTAAGGTGTAAATTATTGATAGTCCATATCTCGGAAACTATAAGAGATAATGCAATTTCGCAACCGGCAATGTAATTAGCATGCCGAATATCACTTGGAATGTGAATTGGGACGAAATCGCCAATAGATAAGACCATTTTACAATTTGGGCCCAAGTTAGAAGCAGAGCCTAAGGTGTAAATTATCGATAGTCCATATCTCGGAAACTATAAGAGATAATGCAATTTGGCAACCGGCAATGTAATTAGCATGCCGAATATTACTTGGAATGTGAATTGGAACGAAATCGCCAATAGATAAGACCATTTTACAATTTGGGCCCAAGTTAGAAGCAGAGCCTAAGGTGTAAATTATCGATAGTCCATATCTCGGAAACTATAAGAGATAATGCAATTTGGCAACCGGCAATGTAATTAGCATGCCGAATATTACTTGGAATGTGAATTGGAACGAAATCGCCAATAGGTAAGACCATTTTACAATTTGGGCCCAAGTTAGAAGCAGAGCCTAAGGTGTAAATTATCGGTAGTCCATATTTCGGAAACTATAAGAGATAATGCAATTTGGCAACCGGCAATGTAATTAGCATGCCGAATATTACTTCGAATGTGAATTGGAACGAAATCGCCAATAGATAAGACCATTTTACAATTTGGGCCCAAGTTAGAAGCAGAGCCTAAGGTGTAAATTATCGATAGTCCATATCTCGGAAACTATAAGAGATAATTCAATTTGGCAACCGGCAATGTAATTAGCATGCCGAATATTACTTGGAATGTGAATTGGAACGAAATCGCCAATAGATAAGTCCATTTTACAATTTGGGCCCAAGTTAGAAGCAGAGCCTAAGGTGTAAATTATTGATAGTCCATATCTCGGAAACTATAAGAGATAATGCAATTTGGCAACCGGCAATGTAATTAACATGCCGAATATTACTTGGAATGTGAATTGGAACGAAATCGCCAATAGAGAAGACCACTTTACAATTTGGGTCCAAGTTAGAAGCAGAGCCTAAGGTGTAAATTATCGATAGTCCATATCTCGGAAACTATAAGAGATAATGCAATTTGGCAACCGGCAATGTAATTAGCATGCCGAATATTACTTGGAATGTGAATTGGAACGAAATCGCCAATAGATAAGACCATTTTACAATTTGGGCCCAAGTTAGAAGCAGAGCCTAAGGTGTAAATTATCGATAGTCCATATCTCGGAAACTATAAGAGGTAATGCAATTTGGCAACCGGCAATGTAATTAGCATGATGAATATTACTTGGAATGTGAATTGGAACGAAATCGCCAATAGAGAAGACCATTTTACAATTTGGGCCCAAGTTAGAAGCAGAGCCTAAGGTGTAAATTATCGATAGTCCATATCTCGGAAACTATAAGAGATAATGCAATTTGGCAACCGGCAATGTAATTAGCATGCCGAATATTACTTGGAATGTGAATTGGAACGAAATCGCCAATAGATAAGACCATTTTACAATTTGGGCCCAAGTTAGAAGCAGAGCCTAAGGTGTAAATTATCGATAGTCCTTTTCTCGGAAACTATAAGAGATAATGCAATTTGGCAACCGGCAATGTAATTAGCATGCCGAATATTACTTGGAATGTGCATTGGAACGAAATCGCCAATAGATAAGACCATTTTACAATTTGGGCCCAAGTTAGAAGCAGAGCCTAAGGTGTAAATTATCGATAGTCCATATCTCGGAAACTATAAGAGGTAATGCAATTTGGCAACCGGCAATGTAATTAGCATGCCGAATATTACTTGGAATGTGAATTGGAATGAAATCGCCAATAGATAAGACCATTTTACAATTTGGGCCCAAGTTAGAAGCAGAGCCTAAGGTATAAATTATTGATAGTCCATATCTCGGAAACTATAAGAGATAATGCAATTTGGCAACCGGCAATGTAATTAGCATGCCGAATATTACTTGGAATGTGAATTGGAACGAAATCGCCAATAGATAAGACCATTTTACAATTTGGGCCCAAGTTAGAAGCAGAGCCTAAGGTGTAAATTATTGATAGTCCATATCTCGGAAACTATAAGAGATAATGCAATTTCGCAAACGGCAATGTAATTAGCATGCCGAATATTACTTGGAGTGTGAATTGGAACGAAATCGCCAATAGATAAGACCATTTTACAATTTGGGCCCAAGTTAGAAGCAGAGCCTAAGGTGTAAATTATCGATAGTCCATATCTCGGAAACTACAAGAGATAATGCAATTTGGCAACCGGCAATGTAATTAGCATGCCGAATATTACTTGGAATGTGAATTGGAACGAAATCGCCAATAGATAAGACCATTTTACAATTTGGGCCCAAGTTAGAAGCAGAGCCTAAGGTGTAAATTATCGATAGTCCATATCTCGGAAACTATAAGAGATAATGCAATTTGGCAACCGGCAATGTAATTAGCATGCCGAATATTACTTGGAATGTGAATTGGAACGAAATCGCCAATAGATAAGACCATTTTACAATTTGGGCCCAAGTTAAAAGCAGAGCCTAAGGTGTAAATTATTGATAGTCCATATCTCGGAAACTATAAGAGATAATGCAATTTCGCAACCGGCAATGTAATTAGCATGCCGAATATCACTTGGAATGTGAATTGGGACGAAATCGCCAATATATAAGACCATTTTACAATTTGGGCCCAAGTTAGAAGCAGAGCCTAAGGTGTAAATTATCGATAGTCCATATCTCGGAAACTATAAGAGATAATGCAATTTCGCAACCGGCAATGTAATTAGCATGCCGAATATTACTTGGAATGTGAATTGGAACGAAATCGCCAATAGATAAGGCCATTTTACAATTTGGGCCCAAGTTAGAAGCAGAGCCTAAGGTGTAAATTATCGATAGTCCATATCTCGGAAACTATAAGAGATAATGCAATTTGGCAACCGGCAATGTAATTAGCATGCCGAATATTACTTGGAATGTGAATTGGAACGAAATCGCCAATAGATAAGACCATTTTACAATTTGGGCCCAAGTTAGAAGCAGAGCCTAAGGTGTAAATTATCGATAGTCCATATCTCGGAAACTATAAGAGATAATGCAATTTGGCAACCGGCAATGTAATTAGCATGCCGGATATTACTTGGAATGTGAATTGGAACGAAATCGCCAATAGATAAGACCATTTTACAATTTGGGCCCAAGTTAGAAGCAGAGCCTAAGGTGTAAATTACCGATAGTCCATATCTCGGAAACTATAAGAGATAATGCAGTTTGGCAACCGGCAATGTAATTAGCATGCCGAATATTACTTGGAATGTGAATTGGAACGAAATCGCCAATAGATAAGACGATTTTACAATTTGGGCCCAAGTTAGAAGCAGAGCCTAAGGTGTAAATTATCGTTAGTCCATATCTCGTAAAATATAAGAGATAATGCAATTTGGCAACCGGCAATGTAATTAGCATGCCGAATATTACTTGGAATGTGAATTGGAACGAAATCGCCAATAGATAAGACCATTTTACAATTTGGGCCCAAGTTAGAAGCAGAGCCTAAGGTGTAAATTATCGATAGTCCATATCTCGGAAACTATAAGAGATAATGCAATTTGGCAACCGGCAATGTAATTAGCATGCCGAATATTACTTGGAATGTGAATTGGAACGAAATCGCCAATAGATAAGACCATTTTACAATTTGGGCCCAAGTTAGAAGCAGAGCCTAAGGTGTAAATTATCGATAGTCCATATCTCGGAAACTATAAGAGATAATGCAATTTGGCAACCGGCAATGTAATTAGCATGCCGAATATTACTTGGAATGTGAATTGGAACGAAATCGCCAATAGATAAGACCATTTTACAATTTGGGCCCAAGTTAGAAGCAGAGCCTAAGGTGTAAATTATTGATAGTCCATATCTCGGAAACTATAAGAGATAATGCAATTTCGCAACCGGCAATGTAATTAGCATGCCGAATATCACTTGGAATGTGAATTGGGACGAAATCGCCAATAGATAAGACCATTTTACAATTTGGGCCCAAGTTAGAAGCAGAGCCTAAGGTGTAAATTATCGATAGTCCATATCTCGGAAACTATAAGAGATAATGCAATTTGGCAACCGGCAATGTAATTAGCATGCCGAATATTACTTGGAATGTGAATTGGAACGAAATCGCCAATAGATAAGACCATTTTACAATTTGGGCCCAAGTTAGAAGCAGAGCCTAAGGTGTAAATTATCGATAGTCCATATCTCGGAAACTATAAGAGATAATGCAATTTGGCAACCGGCAATGTAATTAGCATGCCGAATATTACTTGGAATGTGAATTGGAACGAAATCGCCAATAGATAAGACCATTTTACAATTTGGGCCCAAGTTAGAAGCAGAGCCTAAGGTGTAAATTATTGATAGTCCATATCTCGGAAACTATAAGAGATAATGCAATTTCGCAAACGGCAATGTAATTAGCATGCCGAATATTACTTGGAGTGTGAATTGGAACGAAATCGCCAATAGATAAGACCATTTTACAATTTGGGCCCAAGTTAGAAGCAGAGCCTAAGGTGTAAATTATCGATAGTCCATATCTCGGAAACTACAAGAGATAATGCAATTTGGCAACCGGCAATGTAATTAGCATGCCGAATATTACTTGGAATGTGAATTGGAACGAAATCGCCAATAGATAAGACCATTTTACAATTTGGGCCCAAGTTAGAAGCAGAGCCTAAGGTGTAAATTATCGATAGTCCATATCTCGGAAACTATAAGAGATAATGCAATTTGGCAACCGGCAATGTAATTAGCATGCCGAATATTACTTGGAATGTGAATTGGAACGAAATCGCCAATAGATAAGACCATTTTACAATTTGGGCCCAAGTTAAAAGCAGAGCCTAAGGTGTAAATTATTGATAGTCCATATCTCGGAAACTATAAGAGATAATGCAATTTCGCAACCGGCAATGTAATTAGCATGCCGAATATCACTTGGAATGTGAATTGGGACGAAATCGCCAATATATAAGACCATTTTACAATTTGGGCCCAAGTTAGAAGCAGAGCCTAAGGTGTAAATTATCGATAGTCCATATCTCGGAAACTATAAGAGATAATGCAATTTCGCAACCGGCAATGTAATTAGCATGCCGAATATTACTTGGAATGTGAATTGGAACGAAATCGCCAATAGATAAGGCCATTTTACAATTTGGGCCCAAGTTAGAAGCAGAGCCTAAGGTGTAAATTATCGATAGTCCATATCTCGGAAACTATAAGAGATAATGCAATTTGGCAACCGGCAATGTAATTAGCATGCCGAATATTACTTGGAATGTGAATTGGAACGAAATCGCCAATAGATAAGACCATTTTACAATTTGGGCCCAAGTTAGAAGCAGAGCCTAAGGTGTAAATTATTGATAGTCCATATCTCGGAAACTATAAGAGATAATGCAATTTCGCAACCGGCAATGTAATTAGTATGTCGAATATTACTTGGAGTGTGAATTGGAACGAAATCGCCAATAGATAATACCATTTTACAATATGGGCCCAAGTTAGAAGCAGAGCCTAAGGTGTAAATTATCGATAGTCCATATCTCGGAAACTACAAGAGATAATGCAATTTGGCAACCGGCAATGTAATTAGCATGCCGAATATACTTGGAATGTGAATTGGAACGAAATCGCCAATAGATAAGACCATTTTACAATTTGGGCCCAAGTTAGAAGCAGAGCCTAAGGTGTAAATTATTGATAGTCCATATCTCGGAAACTATAAGAGATAATGCAATTTCGCTACCGGCAATGTAATTAGCATGCCGAATATCACTTGGAATGTGAATTGGGACGAAATCGCCAATAGATAAGACCATTTTACAATTTGGGCCCAAGTTAGAAGCAGAGCCTAAGGTGTAAATTATCGATAGTCCATATCTCGGAAACTATAAGAGATAATGCAATTTGGCAACCGGCAATGTAATTAGCATGCCGAATATTACTTGGAATGTGAATTGGAACGAAATCGCCAATAGATAAGACCATTTTACAATTTGGGCCCAAGTTAGAAGCAGAGCCTAAGGTGTAAATTATCGATAGTCCATATCTCGGAAACTATAAGAGATAATGCAATTTGGCAACCGGCAATGTAATTAGCATGCCGAATATTACTTGGAATGTGAATTGGAATGAAATCGCCAATAGATAAGACCATTTTACAATTTGGGAACAAGTTAGAAGCAGAGCCTAAGGTGTAAATTATTGATAGTCCATATCTCGGAAACTATAAGAGATAATGCAATTTGGCAACCGGCAATGTAATTAGCATGCCGAATATTACTTGGAATGTGAATTGGAACGAAATCGCCAATAGATAAGAACATTTTACAATTTGGGCCCAAGTTAGAAGCAGAGCCTAAGGTGTAAATTATTGATAGTCCATATCTCGGAAACTATAAGAGATAATGCAATTTCGCAAACGGCAATGTAATTAGCATGCCGAATATTACTTGGAGTGTGAATTGGAACGAAATCGCCAATAGATAAGACCATTTTACAATTTGGGCCCAAGTTAGAAGCAGAGCCTAAGGTGTAAATTATCGATAGTCCATATCTCGGAAACTACAAGAGATAATGCAATTTGGCAACCGGCAATGTAATTAGCATGCCGAATATTACTTGGAATGTGAATTGGAACGAAATCGCCAATAGATAAGACCATTTTACAATTTGGGCCCAAGTTAGAAGCAGAGCCTAAGGTGTAAATTATCGATAGTCCATATCTCGGAAACTATAAGAGATAATGCAATTTGGCAACCGGCAATGTAATTAGCATGCCGAATATTACTTGGAATGTGAATTGGAACGAAATCGCCAATAGATAAGACCATTTTACAATTTGGGCCCAAGTTAAAAGCAGAGCCTAAGGTGTAAATTATTGATAGTCCATATCTCGGAAACTATAAGAGATAATGCAATTTCGCAACCGGCAATGTAATTAGCATGCCGAATATCACTTGGAATGTGAATTGGGACGAAATCGCCAATATATAAGACCATTTTACAATTTGGGCCCAAGTTAGAAGCAGAGCCTAAGGTGTAAATTATCGATAGTCCATATCTCGGAAACTATAAGAGATAATGCAATTTCGCAACCGGCAATGTAATTAGCATGCCGAATATTACTTGGAATGTGAATTGGAACGAAATCGCCAATAGATAAGGCCATTTTACAATTTGGGCCCAAGTTAGAAGCAGAGCCTAAGGTGTAAATTATCGATAGTCCATATCTCGGAAACTATAAGAGATAATGCAATTTGGCAACCGGCAATGTAATTAGCATGCCGAATATTACTTGGAATGTGAATTGGAACGAAATCGCCAATAGATAAGACCATTTTACAATTTGGGCCCAAGTTAGAAGCAGAGCCTAAGGTGTAAATTATTGATAGTCCATATCTCGGAAACTATAAGAGATAATGCAATTTCGC
Organism: Rhynchophorus ferrugineus; assembly: GCF_030347505.1. Classification (NCBI taxonomy): domain Eukaryota; kingdom Metazoa; phylum Arthropoda; class Insecta; order Coleoptera; family Curculionidae; genus Rhynchophorus; species Rhynchophorus ferrugineus. Next base: position 458,684 of record NW_027472678.1, read on the forward strand.
AACCGGCAATGTAATTAGTATGTCGAATATTACTTGGAGTGTGAATTGGAACGAAATCGCCAATAGATAATACCATTTTACAATTTGGGCCCAAGTTAGAAGCAGAGCCTAAGGTGTAAATTATCGATAGTCCATATCTCGGAAACTACAAGAGATAATGCAATTTGGCAACCGGCAATGTAATTAGCATGCCGAATATACTTGGAATGTGAATTGGAACGAAATCGCCAATAGATAAAACCATTTTACAATTTGGGCCCAAGTTAGAAGCAGAGCCTAAGGTGTAAATTATCGATAGTCCATATCTCGGAAACTATAAGAGATAATGCAATTTGGCAACCGGCAATGTAATTAGCATGCCGAATATTACTTGGAATGTGAATTGGAACGAAATCGTCAATAGATAAGACCATTTTACAATTTGGGCCCAAGTTAGAAGCAGAGCCTAAGGTGTAAATTATCGATAGTCCATATCTCGGAAACTATAAGAGATAATGCAATTTGGCAACCGGCAATGTAATTAGCATGCCGAATATTACTTGGAATGTGAATTGGAACGAAATCGCCAATAGATAAGACCATTTTACAATTTGGGCCCAAGTTAGAAGCAGAGCCTAAGGTGTAAATTATCGATAGTCCATATCTCGGAAACTATAAGAGATAATGCAATTTGGCAACCGGCAATGTAATTAGCATGCCGAATATTACTTGGAATGTGAATTGGAACGAAATCGCCAATAGATAAGACCATTTTACAATTTGGGCCCAAGTTAGAAGCAGAGCCTAAGGTGTAAATTATTGATAGTCCATATCTCGGAAACTATAAGAGATAATGCAATTTCGCAACCGGCAATGTAATTAGCATGCCGAATATCACTTGGAATGTGAATTGGGACGAAATCGCCAATAGATAAGACCATTTTACAATTTGGGCCCAAGTTAGAAGCAGAGCCTAAGGTGTAAATTATCGATAGTCCATATCTCGGAAACTATAAGAGATAATGCAATTTGGCAACCGGCAATGTAATTAGCATGCCGAATATTACTTGGAATGTGAATTGGAACGAAATCGCCAATAGATAAGACGATTTTACAATTTGGGCCCAAGTTAGAAGCAGAGCCTAAGATGTAAATTATCGATAGTCCATATCTCGGAAACTATAAGAGATAATGCAATTTGGCAACCGGCAATGTAATTAGCAAGCCGAATATTACTTGGAATGTGAATTGGAACGAAATCGCCAATAGGTAAGACCATTTTACAATTTGGGCCCAAGTTAGAAGCAGAGCCTAAGGTGTAAATTATCGATAGTCCATATCTCGGAAACTATAAGAGATAATTCAATTTGGCAACCGGCAATGTAATTAGCATGCCGGATATTACTTGGAATGTGAATTGGAACGAAATCGCCAATAGTTAAGACCATTTTACAATTTGGGCCCAAGTTAGAAGCAGAGCCTAAGGTGTAAATTACCGATAGTCCATATCTCGGAAACAATAAGAGATAATGCAATTTGGCAACCGGCAATGTAATTAGCATGCCGAATATTACTTGGAATGTGAATAGGAACGAAATCGCCAATAGATAAGACGATTTTACAATTTGGGCCCAAGTTAGAAGCAGAGCTTAAGGTGTAAATTATCGATAGTCCATATCTCGGAAACTATAAGAGATAATGCAATTTGGCAACAGGCAATGTAATTAGCATGCCGAATATTACTTGGAATGTGAATTGGAACGAAATCGCCAATAGAGAAGACCATTTTACAATTTGGGCCCAAGTTAGAAGCAGAGCCTAAGGTGTAAATTATCGATAGTCCATATCTCGGAAACTATAAGAGATAATGCAATTTGGCAACCGGCAATGTAATTAGCATGCCGAATATTACTTGGAATGTGAATTGGAACGAAATCGCCAATAGAGAAGACCATTTTACAATTTGGGCCCAAGTTAGAAGCAGAGCCTAAGGTGTAAATTATCGATAGTCCATATCTCGGAAACTATAAGAGATAATGCAATTTGGCAACCGGCAATGTAATTAGCATGCCGAATATTACTTGGAATGTGAATTGGAACGAAATCGCCAATAGATAAGACCATTTTACAATTTGGGCCCAAGTTAGAAGCAGAGCCTAAGGTGTAAATTATCGATAGTCCATATCTCGGAAACTATAAGAGATAATGCAATTTGGCAACCGGCAATGTAATTAGCATGCCGAATATTACTTGGAATGTGAATTGGAACGAAATCGCTAATAGAGAAGACCATTTTACAATTTGGGCCCAAGTTAGAAGCAGAGCCTAAGGTGTAAATTATCGATAGTCCATTTCTCGGAAACTATAAGAGATAATGCAATTTGGCAACCGGCAATGTAATTAGCATGCCGAATATTACTTGGAATGTGAATTGGAACGAAAACGCCAATAGATAAGACCATTTTACAATTTGGGCCCAAGTTAGAAGCAGAGCCTAAGGTGTAAATTATCGATAGTCCATATCTCGGAAACTATAAGAGATAATGCAATTTGGCAACCGGCAATGTAATTAGCATGCCGAATATTACTTGGAATGTGAATTGGAACGAAATCGCCAATAGATAAGACCATTTTACAATTTGGGCCCAAGTTAGAAGCAGAGCCTAAGGTGTAAATTATCGATAGTCCATATCTCGGAAACTATAAGAGATAATGCAATTTGGCAACCGGCAATGTAATTAGCATGCCGGATATTACTTGGAATGTGAATTGGAACGAAATCGCCAATAGATAAGACCATTTTACAATTTGGGCCCAAGTTAGAAGCAGAGCCTAAGGTGTAAATTACCGATAGTCCATATCTCGGAAACTATAAGAGATAATGCAGTTTGGCAACCGGCAATGTAATTAGCATGCCGAATATTACCTGGAATGTGAATTGGAACGAAATCGCCAATAGATAAGACGATTTTACAATTTGGGCCCAAGTTAGAAGCAGAGCCTAAGGTGTAAATTATCGTTAGCCCATATCTCGTAAAATATAAGAGATAATGCAATTTGGCAACCGGCAATGTAATTAGCATGCCGAATATTACTTGGAATGTGAATTGGAACAAAATCGCCAATAGAGAAGACCATTTTACAATTAGGGCCCAAGTTAGAAGCAGAGCCTAAGGTGTAAATTATCGATAGTCCATATCTCGGAAACTATAAGAGATAATGCAATTTGGCAACCGGCAATGTAATTAGCATGCCGAATATTACTTGGAATGTGAATTGGAACGAAATCGCCAATAGAGAAGACCATTTTACAATTTGGGCCCAAGTTAGAAGCAGAGCCTAAGGTGTAAATTATCGATAGTCCATATCTCGGAAACTATAAGAGATAATGCAATTTGGCAATCGGCAATGTAATTAGCATGCCGAATATTACTTGGAATGTGAATTGGAACGAAAACGCCAATAGATAAGACCATTTTACAATTTGGGCCCAAGTTAGAAGCAGAGGCTAAGGTGTAAATTATCGATAGTCCATATCTCGGAAACTATAAGAGATAATGCAATTTGGCAACCGGCAATGTAATTAGCATGCCGAATATTACTTGGAATGTGAATTGGAACGAAATCGCCAATAGATAAGACCATTTTACAATTTGGGCCCAAGTTAGAAGCAGAGCCTAAGGTGTAAATTATCGATAGTCCATATCTCGGAAACTATAAGAGATAATGCAATTTGGCAACCGGCAATGTAATTAGTATGCCGAATATTACTTGGAATGTGAATTGGAACGAAATCGCCAATAGATAAGACCATTTTACAATTTGGGCCCAAGTTAGAAGCAGAGCCTAAGGTGTAAATTATTGATAGTCCATATCTCGGAAACTATAAGAGATAATGCAATTTCGCAACCGGCAATGTAATTAGCATGCCGAATATCACTTGGAATGTGAATTGGGACGAAATCGCCAATAGATAAGACCATTTTACAATTTGGGCCCAAGTTAGAAGCAGAGCCTAAGGTGTAAATTATCGATAGTCCATATCTCGGAAACTATAAGAGATAATGCAATTTGGCAACCGGCAATGTAATTAGCATGCCGAATATTACTTGGAATGTGAATTGGAACGAAATCGCCAATAGATAAGACCATTTTACAATTTGGGCCCAAGTTAGAAGCAGAGCCTAAGGTGTAAATTATCGATAGTCCATATCTCGGAAACTATAAGAGATAATGCAATTTGGCAACCGGCAATGTAATTAGCATGCCGAATATTACTTGGAATGTGAATTGGAATGAAATCGCCAATAGATAAGACCATTTTACAATTTGGGAACAAGTTAGAAGCAGAGCCTAAGGTGTAAATTATTGATAGTCCATATCTCGGAAACTATAAGAGATAATGCAATTTGGCAACCGGCAATGTAATTAGCATGCCGAATATTACTTGGAATGTGAATTGGAACGAAATCGCCAATAGATAAGACCATTTTACAATTTGGGCCCAAGTTAGAAGCAGAGCCTAAGGTGTAAATTATTGATAGTCCATATCTCGGAAACTATAAGAGATAATGCAATTTCGCAAACGGCAATGTAATTAGCATGCCGAATATTACTTGGAGTGTGAATTGGAACGAAATCGCCAATAGATAAGACCATTTTACAATTTGGGCCCAAGTTAGAAGCAGAGCCTAAGGTGTAAATTATCGATAGTCCATATCTCGGAAACTACAAGAGATAATGCAATTTGGCAACCGGCAATGTAATTAGCATGCCGAATATTACTTGGAATGTGAATTGGAACGAAATCGCCAATAGATAAGACCATTTTACAATTTGGGCCCAAGTTAGAAGCAGAGCCTAAGGTGTAAATTATCGATAGTCCATATCTCGGAAACTATAAGAGATAATGCAATTTGGCAACCGGCAATGTAATTAGCATGCCGAATATTACTTGGAATGTGAATTGGAACGAAATCGCCAATAGATAAGACCATTTTACAATTTGGGCCCAAGTTAAAAGCAGAGCCTAAGGTGTAAATTATTGATAGTCCATATCTCGGAAACTATAAGAGATAATGCAATTTCGCAACCGGCAATGTAATTAGCATGCCGAATATCACTTGGAATGTGAATTGGGACGAAATCGCCAATATATAAGACCATTTTACAATTTGGGCCCAAGTTAGAAGCAGAGCCTAAGGTGTAAATTATCGATAGTCCATATCTCGGAAACTATAAGAGATAATGCAATTTCGCAACCGGCAATGTAATTAGCATGCCGAATATTACTTGGAATGTGAATTGGAACGAAATCGCCAATAGATAAGGCCATTTTACAATTTGGGCCCAAGTTAGAAGCAGAGCCTAAGGTGTAAATTATCGATAGTCCATATCTCGGAAACTATAAGAGATAATGCAATTTGGCAACCGGCAATGTAATTAGCATGCCGAATATTACTTGGAATGTGAATTGGAACGAAATCGCCAATAGATAAGACCATTTTACAATTTGGGCCCAAGTTAGAAGCAGAGCCTAAGGTGTAAATTATTGATAGTCCATATCTCGGAAACTATAAGAGATAATGCAATTTCGCAACCGGCAATGTAATTAGTATGTCGAATATTACTTGGAGTGTGAATTGGAACGAAATCGCCAATAGATAATACCATTTTACAATTTGGGCCCAAGTTAGAAGCAGAGCCTAAGGTGTAAATTATCGATAGTCCATATCTCGGAAGCTACAAGAGATAATGCAATTTGGCAACCGGCAATGTAATTAGCATGCCGAATATACTTGGAATGTGAATTGGAACGAAATCGCCAATAGATAAAACCATTTTACAATTTGGGCCCAAGTTAGAAGCAGAGCCTAAGGTGTAAATTATCGATAGTCCATATCTCGGAAACTATAAGAGATAATGCAATTTGGCAACCGGCAATGTAATTAGCATGCCGAATATTACTTGGAATGTGAATTGGAACGAAATCGTCAATAGATAAGACCATTTTACAATTTGGGCCCAAGTTAGAAGCAGAGCCTAAGGTGTAAATTATCGATAGTCCATATCTCGGAAACTATAAGAGATAATGCAATTTGGCAACCGGCAATGTAATTAGCATGCCGAATATTACTTGGAATGTGAATTGGAACGAAATCGCCAATAGATAAGACCATTTTACAATTTGGGCCCAAGTTAGAAGCAGAGCCTAAGGTGTAAATTATCGATAGTCCATATCTCGGAAACTATAAGAGATAATGCAATTTGGCAACCGGCAATGTAATTAGCATGCCGAATATTACTTGGAATGTGAATTGGAACGAAATCGCCAATAGATAAGACCATTTTACAATTTGGGCCCAAGTTAGAAGCAGAGCCTAAGGTGTAAATTATTGATAGTCCATATCTCGGAAACTATAAGAGATAATGCAATTTCGCAACCGGCAATGTAATTAGCATGCCGAATATCACTTGGAATGTGAATTGGGACGAAATCGCCAATAGATAAGACCATTTTACAATTTGGGCCCAAGTTAGAAGCAGAGCCTAAGGTGTAAATTATCGATAGTCCATATCTCGGAAACTATAAGAGATAATGCAATTTGGCAACCGGCAATGTAATTAGCATGCCGAATATTACTTGGAATGTGAATTGGAACGAAATCGCCAATAGATAAGACCATTTTACAATTTGGGCCCAAGTTAGAAGCAGAGCCTAAGGTGTAAATTATCGATAGTCCATATCTCGGAAACTATAAGAGATAATGCAATTTGGCAACCGGCAATGTAATTAGCATGCCGAATATTACTTGGAATGTGAATTGGAACGAAATCGCCAATAGATAAGACCATTTTACAATTTGGGCCCAAGTTAGAAGCAGAGCCTAAGGTGTAAATTATCGGTAGTCCATATCTCGGAAACTATAAGAGATAATGCAATTTCGCAACCGGCAATGTAATTAGCATGCCGAATATTACTTCGAATGTGAATTGGAACGAAATCGCCAATAGATAAGACCATTTTACAATTTGGGCCCAAGTTAGAAGCAGAGCCTAAGGTGTAAATTATCGATAGTCCATATCTCGGAAACTATAAGAGATAATTCAATTTGGCAACCGGCAGTGTAATTAGCATGCCGAATATTACTTGGAATGTGAATTGGAACGAAATCGCCAATAGATAAGTCCATTTTACAATTTGGGCCCAAGTTAGAAGCAGAGCCTAAGGTGTAAATTATTGATAGTCCATATCTCGGAAACTATAAGAGATAATGCAATTTGGCAACCGGCAATGTAATTAACATGCCGAATATTACTTGGAATGTGAATTGGAACGAAATCGCCAATAGAGAAGACCACTTTACAATTTGGGCCCAAGTTAGAAGCAGAGCCTAAGGTGTAAATTATCGATAGTCCATATCTCGGAAACTATAAGAGATAATGCAATTTGGCAACCGGCAATGTAATTAGCATGCCGAATATTACTTGGAATGTGAATTGGAACGAAATCGCCAATAGATAAGACCATTTTACAATTTGGGCCCAAGTTAGAAGCAGAGCCTAAGGTGTAAATTATCGATAGTCCATATCTCGGAAACTATAAGAGGTAATGCAATTTGGCAACCGGCAATGTAATTAGCATGATGAATATTACTTGGAATGTGAATTGGAACGAAATCGCCAATAGAGAAGACCATTTTACAATTTGGGCCCAAGTTAGAAGCAGAGCCTAAGGTGTAAATTATCGATAGTCCATATCTCGGAAACTATAAGAGATAATGCAATTTGGCAACCGGCAATGTAATTAGCTTGCCGAATATTACTTGGAATGTGAATTGGAACGAAATCGCCAATAGATAAGACCATTTTACAATTTGGGCCCAAGTTAGAAGCAGAGCCTAAGGTGTAAATTATCGATAGTCCATATCTCGGAAACTATAAGAGATAATGCAATTTGGCAACCGGCAATGTAATTAGCATGCCGAATATTACTTGGAATGTGAATTGGAACGAAATCGCCAATAGATAAGACCATTTTACAATTTGGGCCCAAGTTAAAAGCAGAGCCTAAGGTGTAAATTATTGATAGTCCATATCTCGGAAACTATAAGAGATAATGCAATTTCGCAACCGGCAATGTAATTAGCATGCCGAATATCACTTGGAATGTGAATTGGGACGAAATCGCCAATATATAAGACCATTTTACAATTTGGGCCCAAGTTAGAAGCAGAGCCTAAGGTGTAAATTATCGATAGTCCATATCTCGGAAACTATAAGAGATAATGCAATTTCGCAACCGGCAATGTAATTAGCATGCCGAATATTACTTGGAATGTGAATTGGAACGAAATCGCCAATAGATAAGGCCATTTTACAATTTGGGCCCAAGTTAGAAGCAGAGCCTAAGGTGTAAATTATCGATAGTCCATATCTCGGAAACTATAAGAGATAATGCAATTTGGCAACCGGCAATGTAATTAGCATGCCGAATATTACTTGGAATGTGAATTGGAACGAAATCGCCAATAGATAAGACCATTTTACAATTTGGGCCCAAGTTAGAAGCAGAGCCTAAGGTGTAAATTATTGATAGTCCATATCTCGGAAACTATAAGAGATAATGCAATTTCGCAACCGGCAATGTAATTAGTATGCCGAATATAACTTGGAGTGTGAATTGGAACGAAATCGCCAATAGATAATACCATTTTACAATTTGGGCCCAAGTTAGAAGCAGAGCCTAAGGTGTAAATTATCGATAGTCCATATCTCGGAAACTACAAGAGATAATGCAATTTGGCAACCGGCAATGTAATTAGCATGCCGAATATACTTGGAATGTGAATTGGAACGAAATCGCCAATAGATAAGACCATTTTACAATTTGGGCCCAAGTTAGAAGCAGAGCCTAAGGTGTAAATTATCGATAGTCCATATCTCGGAAACTATAAGAGATAATGCAATTTGGCAACCGGCAATGTAATTAGCATGCCGAATATTACTTGGAATGTGAATTGGAACGAAATCGTCAATAGATAAGACCATTTTACAATTTGGGCCCAAGTTAGAAGCAGAGCCTAAGGTGTAAATTATCGATAGTCCATATCTCGGAAACTATAAGAGATAATGCAATTTGGCAACCGGCAATGTAATTAGCATGCCGAATATTACTTGGAGTGTGAATTGGAACGAAATCGCCAATAGATAAGACCATTTTACAATTTGGGCCCAAGTTAGAAGCAGAGCCTAAGGTGTAAATTATCGATAGTCCATATCTCGGAAACTATAAGAGATAATGCAATTTGGCAACCGGCAATGTAATTAGCATGCCGAATATTACTTGGAATGTGAATTGGAACGAAATCGCCAATAGATAAGACCATTTTACAATTTGGGCCCAAGTTAGAAGCAGAGCCTAAGGTGTAAATTATTGATAGTCCATATCTCGGAAACTATAAGAGATAATGCAATTTCGCAACCGGCAATGTAATTAGCATGCCGAATATCACTTGGAATGTGAATTGGGACGAAATCGCCAATAGATAAGACCATTTTTCAATTTGGGCCCAAGTTAGAAGCAGAGCCTAAGGTGTAAATTATCGATAGTCCATATCTCGGAAACTATAAGAGATAATGCAATTTGGCAACCGGCAATGTAATTAGCATGCCGAATATTACTTGGAATGTGAATTGGAACGAAATCGCCAATAGATAAGACCATTTTACAATTTGGGCCCAAGTTAGAAGCAGAGCCTAAGGTGTAAATTATCGATAGTCCATATCTCGGAAACTATAAGAGATAATGCAATTTGGCAACCGGCAATGTAATTAGCATGCCGAATATTACTTGGAATGTGAATTGGAACGAAATCGCCAATAGGTAAGACCATTTTACAATTTGGGCCCAAGTTAGAAGCAGAGCCTAAGGTGTAAATTATCGGTAGTCCATATTTCGGAAACTATAAGAGATAATGCAATTTGGCAACCGGCAATGTAATTAGCATGCCGAATATTACTTCGAATGTGAATTGGAACGAAATCGCCAATAGATAAGACCATTTTACAATTTGGGCCCAAGTTAGAAGCAGAGCCTAAGGTGTAAATTATCGATAGTCCATATCTCGGAAACTATAAGAGATAATTCAATTTGGCAACCGGCAATGTAATTAGCATGCCGAATATTACTTGGAATGTGAATTGGAACGAAATCGCCAATAGATAAGACCATTTTACAATTTGGGCCCAAGTTAGAAGCAGAGCCTAAGGTGTAAATTATCGGTAGTCCATATCTCGGAAACTATAAGAGATAATGCAATTTCGCAACCGGCAATGTAATTAGCATGCCGAATATTACTTCGAATGTGAATTGGAACGAAATCGCCAATAGATAAGACCATTTTACAATTTGGGCCCAAGTTAGAAGCAGAGCCTAAGGTGTAAATTATCGATAGTCCATATCTCGGAAACTATAAGAGATAATTCAATTTGGCAACCGGCAATGTAATTAGCATGCCGAATATTACTTGGAATGTGAATTGGAACGAAATCGCCAATAGATAAGTCCATTTTACAATTTGGGCCCAAGTTAGAAGCAGAGCCAAAGGTGTAAATTATTGATAGTCCATATCTCGGAAACTATAAGAGATAATGCAATTTGGCAACCGGCAATGTAATTAACATGCCGAATATTACTTGGAATGTGAATTGGAACGAAATCGCCAATAGAGAAGACCACTTTACAATTTGGGCCCAAGTTAGAAGCAGAGCCTAAGGTGTAAATTATCGAAAGTCCATATCTCGGAAACTATAAGAGATAATGCAATTTGGCAACCGGCAATGTAATTAGCATGCCGAATATTACTTGGAATGTGAATTGGAACGAAATCGCCAATAGATAAGACCATTTTACAATTTGGGCCCAAGTTAGAAGCAGAGCCTAAGGTGTAAATTATCGATAGTCCATATCTCGGAAACTATAAGAGGTAATGCAATTTGGCAACCGGCAATGTAATTAGCATGATGAATATTACTTGGAATGTGAATTGGAACGAAATCGCCAATAGAGAAGACCATTTTACAATTTGGGCCCAAGTTAGAAGCAGAGCCTAAGGTGTAAATTATCGATAGTCCATATCTCGGAAACTATAAGAGATAATGCAATTTGGCAACCGGCAATGTAATTAGCATGCCGAATATTACTTGGAATGTGAATTGGAACGAAATCGCCAATAGATAAGACCATTTTACAATTTGGGCCCAAGTTAGAAGCAGAGCCTAAGGTGTAAATTATCGATAGTCCATATCTCGGAAACTATAAGAGATAATGCAATTTGGCAACCGGCAATGTAATTAGCATGCCGAATATTACTTGGAATGTGAATTGGAACGAAATCGCCAATAGATAAGACCATTTTACAATTTGGGCCCAAGTTAGAAGCAGAGCCTAAGGTGTAAATTATTGATAGTCCATATCTCGGAAACTATAAGAGATAATGCAATTTCGCAACCGGCAATGTAATTAGTATGTCGAATATTACTTGGAGTGTGAATTGGAACGAAATCGCCAATAGATAATACCATTTTACAATTTGGGCCCAAGTTAGAAGCAGAGCCTAAGGTGTAAATTATCGATAGTCCATATCTCGGAAACTACAAGAGATAATGCAATTTGGCAACCGGCAATGTAATTAGCATGCCGAATATACTTGGAATGTGAATTGGAACGAAATCGCCAATAGATAAGACCATTTTACAATTTGGGCCCAAGTTAGAAGCAGAGCCTAAGGTGTAAATTATCGATAGTCCATATCTCGGAAACTATAAGAGATAATGCAATTTGGCAACCGGCAATGTAATTAGCATGCCGAATATTACTTGGAATGTGAATTGGAACGAAATCGTCAATAGATAAGACCATTTTACAATTTGGGCCCAAGTTAGAAGCAGAGCCTAAGGTGTAAATTATCGATAGTCCATATCTCGGAAACTATAAGAGATAATGCAATTTGGCAACCGGCAATGTAATTAGCATGCCGAATATTACTTGGAATGTGAATTGGAACGAAATCGCCAATAGATAAGACCATTTTACAATTTGGGCCCAAGTTAGAAGCAGAGCCTAAGGTGTAAATTATCGATAGTCCATATCTCGGAAACTATAAGAGATAATGCAATTTGGCAACCGGCAATGTAATTAGCATGCCGAATATTACTTGGAATGTGAATTGGAACGAAATCGCCAATAGATAAGACTATTTTACAATTTGGGCCCAAGTTAGAAGCAGAGCCTAAGGTGTAAATTATTGATAGTCCATATCTCGGAAACTATAAGAGATAATGCAATTTCGCAACCGGCAATGTAATTAGCATGCCGAATATCACTTGGAATGTGAATTGGGACGAAATCGCCAATAGATAAGACCATTTTACAATTTGGGCCCAAGTTAGAAGCAGAGCCTAAGGTGTAAATTATCGATAGTCCATATCTCGGAAACTATAAGAGATAATGCAATTTGGCAACCGGCAATGTAATTAGCATGCCGAATATTACTTGGAATGTGAATTGGAACGAAATCGCCAATAGATAAGACCATTTTACAATTTGGGCCCAAGTTAGAAGCAGAGCCTAAGGTGTAAATTATCGATAGTCCATATCTCGGAAACTATAAGAGATAATGCAATTTGGCAACCGGCAATGTAATTAGCATGCCGAATATTACTTGGAATGTGAATTGGAACGAAATCGCCAATAGATAAGACCATTTTACAATTTGGGCCCAAGTTAGAAGCAGAGCCTAAGGTGTAAATTATCGGTAGTCCATATCTCGGAAACTATAAGAGATAATGCAATTTCGCAACCGGCAATGTAATTAGCATGCCGAATATTACTTCGAATGTGAATTGGAACGAAATCGCCAATAGATAAGACCATTTTACAATTTGGGCCCAAGTTAGAAGCAGAGCCTAAGGTGTAAATTATCGATAGTCCATATCTCGGAAACTATAAGAGATAATTCAATTTGGCAACCGGCAATGTAATTAGCATGCCGAATATTACTTGGAATGTGAATTGGAACGAAATCGCCAATAGATAAGTCCATTTTACAATTTGGGCCCAAGTTAGAAGCAGAGCCTAAGGTGTAAATTATTGATAGTCCATATCTCGGAAACTATAAGAGATAATGCAATTTGGCAACCGGCAATGTAATTAACATGCCGAATATTACTTGGAATGTGAATTGGAACGAAATCGCCAATAGAGAAGACCACTTTACAATTTGGGCCCAAGTTAGAAGCAGAGCCTAAGGTGTAAATTATCGATAGTCCATATCTCGGAAACTATAAGAGATAATGCAATTTGGCAACCGGCAATGTAATTAGCATGCCGAATATTACTTGGAATGTGAATTGGAACGAAATCGTCAATAGATAAGACCATTTTACAATTTGGGCCCAAGTTAGAAGCAGAGCCTAAGGTGTAAATTATCGATAGTCCATATCTCGGAAACTATAAGAGGTAATGCAATTTGGCAACCGGCAATGTAATTAGCATGATGAATATTACTTGGAATGTGAATTGGAACGAAATCGCCAATAGAGAAGACCATTTTACAATTTGGGCCCAAGTTAGAAGCAGAGCCTAAGGTGTAAATTATCGATAGTCCATATCTCGGAAACTATAAGAGATAATGCAATTTGGCAACCGGCAATGTAATTAGCATGCCGAATATTACTTGGAATGTGAATTGGAACGAAATCGCCAATAGATAAGACCATTTTACAATTTGGGCCCAAGTTAGAAGCAGAGCCTAAGGTGTAAATTATCGATAGTCCATATCTCGGAAACTATAAGAGATAATGCAATTTGGCAACCGGCAATGTAATTAGCATGCCGAATATTACTTGGAATGTGAATTGGAACGAAATCGCCAATAGATAAGACCATTTTACAATTTGGGCCCAAGTTAAAAGCAGAGCCTAAGGTGTAAATTATTGATAGTCCATATCTCGGAAACTATAAGAGATAATGCAATTTCGCAACCGGCAATGTAATTAGCATGCCGAATATCACTTGGAATGTGAATTGGGACGAAATCGCCAATATATAAGACCATTTTACAATTTGGGCCCAAGTTAGAAGCAGAGCCTAAGGTGTAAATTATCGATAGTCCATATCTCGGAAACTATAAGAGATAATGCAATTTCGCAACCGGCAATGTAATTAGCATGCCGAATATTACTTGGAATGTGAATTGGAACGAAATCGCCAATAGATAAGGCCATTTTACAATTTGGGCCCAAGTTAGAAGCAGAGCCTAAGGTGTAAATTATCGATAGACCATATCTCGGAAACTATAAGAGATAATGCAATTTGGCAACCGGCAATGTAATTAGCATGCCGAATATTACTTGGAATGTGAATTGGAACGAAATCGCCAATAGATAAGACCATTTTACAATTTGGGCCCAAGTTAGAAGCAGAGCCTAAGGTGTAAATTATTGATAGTCCATATCTCGGAAACTATAAGAGATAATGCAATTTCGCAACCGGCAATGTAATTAGTATGCCGAATATAACTTGGAGTGTGAATTGGAACGAAATCGCCAATAGATAATACCATTTTACAATTTGGGCCCAAGTTAGAAGCAGAGCCTAAGGTGTAAATTATCGATAGTCCATATCTCGGAAACTACAAGAGATAATGCAATTTGGCAACCGGCAATGTAATTAGCATGCCGAATATACTTGGAATGTGAATTGGAACGAAATCGCCAATAGATAAGACCATTTTACAATTTGGGCCCAAGTTAGAAGCAGAGCCTAAGGTGTAAATTATCGATAGTCCATATCTCGGAAACTATAAGAGATAATGCAATTTGGCAACCGGCAATGTAATTAGCATGCCGAATATTACTTGGAATGTGAATTGGAACGAAATCGTCAATAGATAAGACCATTTTACAATTTGGGCCCAAGTTAGAAGCAGAGCCTAAGGTGTAAATTATCGATAGTCCATATCTCGGAAACTATAAGAGATAATGCAATTTGGCAACCGGCAATGTAATTAGCATGCCGAATATTACTTGGAATGTGAATTGGAACGAAATCGCCAATAGATAAGACCATTTTACAATTTGGGCCCAAGTTAGAAGCAGAGCCTAAGGTGTAAATTATCGATAGTCCATATCTCGGAAACTATAAGAGATAATGCAATTTGGCAACCGGCAATGTAATTAGCATGCCGAATATTACTTGGAATGTGAATTGGAACGAAATCGCCAATAGATAAGACCATTTTACAATTTGGGCCCAAGTTAGAAGCAGAGCCTAAGGTGTAAATTATTGATAGTCCATATCTCGGAAACTATAAGAGATAATGCAATTTCGCAACCGGCAATGTAATTAGCATGCCGAATATCACTTGGAATGTGAATTGGGACGAAATCGCCAATAGATAAGACCATTTTACAATTTGGGCCCAAGTTAGAAGCAGAGCCTAAGGTGTAAATTATCGATAGTCCATATCTCGGAAACTATAAGAGATAATGCAATTTGGCAACCGGCAATGTAATTAGCATGCCGAATATTACTTGGAATGTGAATTGGAACGAAATCGCCAATAGGTAAGACCATTTTACAATTTGGGCCCAAGTTAGAAGCAGAGCCTAAGGTGTAAATTATCGGTAGTCCATATTTCGGAAACTATAAGAGATAATGCAATTTGGCAACCGGCAATGTAATTAGCATGCCGAATATTACTTCGAATGTGAATTGGAACGAAATCGCCAATAGATAAGACCATTTTACAATTTGGGCCCAAGTTAGAAGCAGAGCCTAAGGTGTAAATTATCGATAGTCCATATCTCGGAAACTATAAGAGATAATTCAATTTGGCAACCGGCAATGTAATTAGCATGCCGAATATTACTTGGAATGTGAATTGGAACGAAATCGCCAATAGATAAGTCCATTTTACAATTTGGGCCCAAGTTAGAAGCAGAGCCTAAGGTGTAAATTATTGATAGTCCATATCTCGGAAACTATAAGAGATAATGCAATTTGGCAACCGGCAATGTAATTAGCATGCCGAATATTACTTCGAATGTGAATTGGAACGAAATCGCCAATAGATAAGACCATTTTACAATTTGGGCCCAAGTTAGAAGCAGAGCCTAAGGTGTAAATTATCGATAGTCCATATCTCGGAAACTATAAGAGATAATTCAATTTGGCAACCGGCAATGTAATTAGCATGCCGAATATTACTTGGAATGTGAATTGGAACGAAATCGCCAATAGATAAGTCCATTTTACAATTTGGGCCCAAGTTAGAAGCAGAGCCTAAGGTGTAAATTATTGATAGTCCATATCTCGGAAACTATAAGAGATAATGCAATTTGGCAACCGGCAATGTAATTAACATGCCGAATATTACTTGGAATGTGAATTGGAACGAAATCGCCAATAGATAAGACCATTTTACAATTTGGGCCCAAGTTAGAAGCAGAGCCTAAGGTGTAAATTATCGATAGTCCATATCTCGGAAACTATAAGAGATAATGCAATTTGGCAACCGGCAATGTAATTAGCATGCCGAATATTACTTGGAATGTGAATTGGAACGAAATCGCCAATAGATAAGACCATTTTACAATTTGGGCCCAAGTTAGAAGCAGAGCCTAAGGTGTAAATTATCGGTAGTCCATATCTCGGAAACTATAAGAGATAATGCAATTTCGCAACCGGCAATGTAATTAGCATGCCGAATATTACTTCGAATGTGAATTGGAACGAAATCGCCAATAGATAAGACCATTTTACAATTTGGGCCCAAGTTAGAAGCAGAGCCTAAGGTGTAAATTATCGATAGTCCATATCTCGGAAACTATAAGAGATAATTCAATTTGGCAACCGGCAATGTAATTAGCATGCCGAATATTACTTGGAATGTGAATTGGAACGAAATCGCCAATAGATAAGTCCATTTTACAATTTGGGCCCAAGTTAGAAGCAGAGCCTAAGGTGTAAATTATTGATAGTCCATATCTCGGAAACTATAAGAGATAATGCAATTTGGCAACCGGCAATGTAATTAACATGCCGAATATTACTTGGAATGTGAATTGGAACGAAATCGCCAATAGAGAAGACCACTTTACAATTTGGGCCCAAGTTAGAAGCAGAGCCTAAGGTATAAATTATCGATAGTCCATATCTCGGAAACTATAAGAGATAATGCAATTTGGCAACCGGCAATGTAATTAGCATGCCGAATATTACTTGGAATGTGAATTGGAACGAAATCGCCAATAGATAAGACCATTTTACAATTTGGGCCCAAGTTAGAAGCAGAGCCTAAGGTGTAAATTATCGATAGTCCATATCTCGGAAACTATAAGAGGTAATGCAATTTGGCAACCGGCAATGTAATTAGCATGATGAATATTACTTGGAATGTGAATTGGAACGAAATCGCCAATAGAGAAGACCATTTTACAATTTGGGCCCAAGTTAGAAGCAGAGCCTAAGGTGTAAATTATCGATAGTCCATATCTCGGAAACTATAAGAGATAATGCAATTTGGCAACCGGCAATGTAATTAGCATGCCGAATATTACTTGGAATGTGAATTGGAACGAAATCGCCAATAGATAAGACCATTTTACAATTTGGGCCCAAGTTAGAAGCAGAGCCTAAGGTGTAAATTATCGATAGTCCATATCTCGGAAACTATAAGAGATAATGCAATTTGGCAACCGGCAATGTAATTAGCATGCCGAATATTACTTGGAATGTGAATTGGAACGAAATCGCCAATAGATAAGACCATTTTACAATTTGGGCCCAAGTTAAAAGCAGAGCCTAAGGTGTAAATTATTGATAGTCCATATCTCGGAAATTATAAGAGATAATGCAATTTCGCAACCGGCAATGTAATTAGCATGCCGAATATCACTTGGAATGTGAATTGGGACGAAATCGCCAATATATAAGACCATTTTACAATTTGGGCCCAAGTTAGAAGCAGAGCCTAAGGTGTAAATTATCGATAGTCCATATCTCGGAAACTATAAGAGATAATGCAATTTCGCAACCGGCAATGTAATTAGCATGCCGAATATTACTTGGAATGTGAATTGGAACGAAATCGCCAATAGATAAGGCCATTTTACAATTTGGGCCCAAGTTAGAAGCAGAGCCTAAGGTGTAAATTATCGATAGTCCATATCTCGGAAACTATAAGAGATAATGCAATTTGGCAACCGGCAATGTAATTAGCATGCCGAATATTACTTGGAATGTGAATTGGAACGAAATCGCCAATAGATAAGACCATTTTACAATTTGGGCCCAAGTTAGAAGCAGAGCCTATGGTGTAAATTATCGATAGTCCATATCTCGGAAACTATAAGAGATAATGCAATTTGGCAACCGGCAATGTAATTAGCATGCCGAATATTACTTGGAATGTGAATTGGAACGAAATCGCCAATAGATAAGACCATTTTACAATTTGGGCCCAAGTTAGAAGCAGAGCCTAAGGTGTAAATTATCGATAGTCCATATCTCGGAAACTATAAGAGTTAATGCAATTTGGCAACCGGCAATGTAATTAGCATGCCGAATATTACTTGGAATGTGAATTGGAACGAAATCGCCAATAGATAAGACCATTTTACAATTTGGGACCAAGTTAGAAGCAGAGCCTAAGGCGTAAATTATCGATAGTCCATATCTCGGAAACTATAAGAGATAATGCAATTTGGCAACCGGCAATGTAATTAGCATGCCGAATATTACTTGGAATGTGAATTGGAACGAAATCGCCAATAGATAAGACCATTTTACAATTTGGGCCCAAGTTAGAAGCAGAGCTTAAGGTGTAAATTATCGATAGTCCATATATCTGAAACTATAAGAGATAATGCAATTTCGCAAACGGCAATGTAATTAGCATGCCGAATATTACTTGGAATGTGAATTGGGACGAAATCGCCAATAGAGAAGACCATTTTACAATTTGGGCCCAAGTTAGAAGCAGAGCCTAAGGTGTAAATTATCGATAGTCCATATCTCGGAAACTATAAGAGATAATGCAATTTGGCAACCGGCAATTTAATTAGCATGCCGAATATTACTTGGAATGTGAATTGGAACGAAATCGCCAATAGATAAGACCATTTTACAATTTGGGCCCAAGTTAGAAGCAGAGCCTAAGATGTAAATTATCGATAGTCCATATCTCGGAAACTATAAGAGATAATGCAATTTCGCAACCGGCAATGTAATTAGCATGCCGAATATTACTTGGAGTGTGAATTGGAACGAAATCGCCGATAGATAAGACCATTTTACAATTTGGGCCCAAGTTAGAAGCAGAGCCTAAGGTGTAAATTATCGATAGTCCATATCTCGGAAACTATAAGAGATAATGCAATTTGGCAACCGGCAATGTAATTAGCATGCCGAATATTACTTGGAATGTGAATTGGAACGAAATCGCCAATAGATAAGACCATTTTACAATTTGGGCCCAAGTTAGAAGCAGAGCCTAAGGTGTAAATTATCGATAGTCCATATCTCGGAAACTATAAGAGATAATGCAATTTGGCAACCGGCAATGTAATTAGCATGCCGAATATTACTTGGAATGTGAATTGGAACGAAATCGCCAATAGATAAGGCCATTTTACAATTTGGGCCCAAGTTAGAAGCAGAGCCTAAGGTGTACATTATCGATAGTCCATATCTCGGAAACTATAAGAGATAATGCAATTTGGCAACCGGCAATGTAATTAGCATGCCGAATATTACTTGGAATGTGAATTGGAACGAAATCGCCAATAGATAAGGCCATTTTACAATTTGGGCCCAAGTTAGAAGCAGAGCCTAAGGTGTAAATTATCGATAGTCCATATCTCGGAAACTATAAGAGATAATGCAATTTGGCAACCGGCAATGTAATTAGCATGCCGAATATTACTTGGAATGTGAATTGGAACGAAATCGCCAATAGATAAGACCATTTTACAATTTGGGCCCAAGTTAGAAGCAGAGCCTATGGTGTAAATTATCGATAGTCCATATCTCGGAAACTATAAGAGATAATGCAATTTGGCAACCGGCAATGTAATTAGCATGCCGAATATTACTTGGAATGTGAATTGGAACGAAATCGCCAATAGATAAGACCATTTTACAATTTGGGCCCAAGTTAGAAGCAGAGCCTAAGGTGTAAATTATCGATAGTCCATATCTCGGAAACTATAAGAGTTAATGCAATTTGGCAACCGGCAATGTAATTAGCATGCCGAATATTACTTGGAATGTGAATTGGAACGAAATCGCCAATAGATAAGACCATTTTACAATTTGGGACCAAGTTAGAAGCAGAGCCTAAGGCGTAAATTATCGATAGTCCATATCTCGGAAACTATAAGAGATAATGCAATTTGGCAACCGGCAATGTAATTAGCATGCCGAATATTACTTGGAATGTGAATTGGAACGAAATCGCCAATAGATAAGACCATTTTACAATTTGGGCCCAAGTTAGAAGCAGAGCTTAAGGTGTAAATTATCGATAGTCCATATATCTGAAACTATAAGAGATAATGCAATTTCGCAAACGGCAATGTAATTAGCATGCCGAATATTACTTGGAATGTGAATTGGGACGAAATCGCCAATAGAGAAGACCATTTTACAATTTGGGCCCAAGTTAGAAGCAGAGCCTAAGGTGTAAATTATCGATAGTCCATATCTCGGAAACTATAAGAGATAATGCAATTTGGCAACCGGCAATGTAATTAGCATGCCGAATATTACTTGGAATGTGAATTGGAACGAAATCGCCAATAGATAAGACCATTTTACAATTTGGGCCCAAGTTAGAAGCAGAGCCTAAGATGTAAATTATCGATAGTCCATATCTCGGAAACTATAAGAGATAATGCAATTTCGCAACCGGCAATGTAATTAGCATGCCGAATATTACTTGGAGTGTGAATTGGAACGAAATCGCCGATAGATAAGACCATTTTACAATTTGGGCCCAAGTTAGAAGCAGAGCCTAAGGTGTAAATTATCGATAGTCCATATCTCGGAAACTATAAGAGATAATGCAATTTGGCAACCGGCAATGTAATTAGCATGCCGAATATTACTTGGAATGTGAATTGGAACGAAATCGCCAATAGATAAGACCATTTTACAATTTGGGCCCAAGTTAGAAGCAGAGCCTAAGGTGTAAATTATCGATAGTCCATATCTCGGAAACTATAAGAGATAATGCAATTTGGCAACCGGCAATGTAATTAGCATGCCGAATATTACTTGGAATGTGAATTGGAACGAAATCGCTAATAGGTAAGACCATTTTACAATTTGGGCCCAAGTTAGAAGCAGAGCCTAAGGTGTAAATTATCGATAGTCCATATCTCGGAAACTATAAGAGATAATGCAATTTGGCAACCGGCAATGTAATTAGCATGCCGAATATTACTTGGAATGTGAATTGGAACGAAATCGCCAATAGATAAGACCATTTTACAATTTGGGCCCAAGTTAGAAGCAGAGCCTAAGGTGTAAATTATCGATAGTCCATATCTCGGAAACTATAAGAGTTAATGCAATTTGGCAACCGGCAATGTAATTAGCATGCGGAATATTACTTGGAATGTGAATTGGAACGAAATCGCCAATAGATAAGACCATTTTACAATTTGGGCCCAAGTTAGAAGCAGAGCCTAAGGTGTAAATTATCGATAGTCCATATCTCGGAAACTATAAGAGTTAATGCAATTTGGCAACCGGCAATGTAATTAGCATGCCGAATATTACTTGGAATGTGAATTGGAACGAAATCGCCAATAGATAAGACCATTTTACAATATGGGCCCAAGTTAGAAGCAGAGCCTAAGGTGTAAATTATCGATAGTCCATATCTCGGAAACTATAAGAGTTAATGCAATTTGGCAACCGGCAATGTAATTAGCATGCGGAATATTACTTGGAATGTGAATTGGAACGAAATCGCCAATAGATAAGACCATTTTACAATTTGGGACCAAGTTAGAAGCAGAACCTAAGGTGTAAATTATCGATAGTCCATATCTCGGAAACTATAAGAGATAATGCAATTTGGCAACCGGCAATGTAATTAGCATGCCGAATATTACTTGGAATGTGAATTGGAACGAAATCGCCAATAGATAAGACCATTTTACAATTTGGCCCCAAGTTAGAAGCAGAGCCTAAGGTGTAAATTATCGATAGTCCATATCTCTGAAACTATAAGAGATAATGCAATTTCGCAAACGGCAATGTAATTAGCATGCCGAATATTACTTGGAATGTGAATTGGGACGAAATCGCCAATAGAGAAGACCATTTTACAATTTGGGCCCAAGTTAGAAGCAGAGCCTAAGGTATAAATTATCGATAGTCCATATCTCGGAAACTATAAGAGATAATGCAATTTGGCAACCGGCAATGTAATTAGCATGCCGAATATTACTTGGAATGTGAATTGGAACGAAATCGCCAATAGATAAGACCATTTTACAATTTGGGCCCAAGTTAGAAGCAGAGCCTAAGGTGTAAATTATCGATAGTCCATATCTCGGAAACTATAAGAGATAATGCAATTTGGCAACCGGCAATGTAATTAGCATGCCGAATATTACTTGGAATGTGAATTGGAACGAAATCGCCAATAGATAAGACCATTTTACAATTTGGGCCCAAGTTAGAAGCAGAGCCTATGGTGTAAATTATCGATAGTCCATATCTCGGAAACTATAAGAGATAATGCAATTTGGCAACCGGCAATGTAATTAGCATGCCGAATATTACTTGGAATGTGAATTGGAACGAAATCGCCAATAGATAAGACCATTTTACAATTTGGGCCCAAGTTAGAAGCAGAGCCTAAGGTGTAAATTATCGATAGTCCATATCTCGGAAACTATAAGAGTTAATGCAATTTGGCAACCGGCAATGTAATTAGCATGCCGAATATTACTTGGAATGTGAATTGGAACGAAATCGCCAATAGATAAGACCATTTTACAATTTGGGACCAAGTTAGAAGCAGAGCCTAAGGTGTAAATTATCGATAGTCCATATCTCGGAAACTATAAGAGATAATGCAATTTGGCAACCGGCAATGTAATTAGCATGCCGAATATTACTTGGAATGTGAATTGGAACGAAATCGCCAATAGATAAGACCATTTTACAATTTGGCCCCAAGTTAGAAGCAGAGCCTAAGGTGTAAATTATCGATAGTCCATATCTCTGAAACTATAAGAGATAATGCAATTTCGCAAACGGCAATGTAATTAGCATGCCGAATATTACTTGGAATGTGAATTGGGACGAAATCGCCAATAGAGAAGACCATTTTACAATTTGGGCCCAAGTTAGAAGCAGAGCCTAAGGTATAAATTATCGATAGTCCATATCTCGGAAACTATAAGAGATAATGCAATTTGGCAACCGGCAATGTAATTAGCATGCCGAATATTACTTGGAATGTGAATTGGAACGAAATCGCCAATAGATAAGACCATTTTACAATTTGGGCCCAAGTTAGAAGCAGAGCCTAAGGTGTAAATTATCGATAGTCCATATCTCGGAAACTATAAGAGATAATGCAATTTGGCAACCGGCAATGTAATTAGCATGCCGAATATTACTTGGAATGTGAATTGGAACGAAATCGCCAATAGATAAGACCATTTTACAATTTGGGCCCAAGTTAGAAGCAGAGCCTAAGGTGTAAATTATCGATAGTCCATATCTCGGAAACTATAAGAGATAATGCAATTTGGCAACCGGCAATGTAATTAGCATGCCGAATATTACTTGGAATGTGAATTGGAACGAAATCGCCAATAGATAAGACCATTTTACAATTTGGGCCCAAGTTAGAAGCAGAGCCTATGGTGTAAATTATCGATAGTCCATATCTCGGAAACTATAAGAGATAATGCAATTTGGCAACCGGCAATGTAATTAGCATGCCGAATATTACTTGGAATGTGAATTGGAACGAATTCGCCAATAGATAAGACCATTTTACAATTTGGGCCCAAGTTAGAAGCAGAGCCTAAGGTGTAAATTATCGATAGTCCATATCTCGGAAACTATAAAAGTTAATGCAATTTGGCAACCGGCAATGTAATTAGCATGCCGAATATTACTTGGAATGTGAATTGGAACGAAATCGCCAATAGATAAGACCATTTTACAATTTGGGCCTAAGTTAGAAGCAGAGCCTAAGGTGTAAATTATCGATAGTCCATATCTTTGAAACTATAAGTGATAATGCAATTTCGCAAACGGCAATGTAATTAGCATGCCGAATATTACTTGGAATGTGAATTGGGACGAAATCGCCAATAGAGAAGACCATTTTACAATTTGGGCCCAAGTTAGAAGCAGAGCCTAAGGTGTAAATTATCGATAGTCCATATCTCGGAAACTATAAGAGATAATGCAATTTGGCAACCGGCAATGTAATTAGCATGCCAAATATTACTTGGAATGTGAATTGGAACGAAATCGCCAATAGATAAGACCATTTTACAATTTGGGCTCAAGTTAGAAGCAGAGCCTAAGGTGTAAATTATCGATAGTCCATATCTCGGAAACTATAAGAGATAATGCAATTTCGCAACCGGCAATGTAATTAGCATGCCGAATATTACTTGGAGTGTGAATTGGAACGAAATCGCCAATAGATAAGACCATTTTACAATTTGGGCCCAAGTTAGAAGCAGAGCCTAAGGTGTAAATTATCGATAGTCCATATCTCGGAAACTATAAGAGATAATGCAATTTGGCAACCGGCAATGTAATTAGCATGCCGAATATTACTTGGAATGTGAATTGGAACGAAATCGCCAATAGATAAGACCATTTTACAATTTGGGCCCAAGTTAGAAGCAGAGCCTAAGGTGTAAATTATCGATAGTCCATATCTCGGAAACTATAAGAGATAATGCAATTTGGCAACCGGCAATGTAATTAGCATGCCGAATATTACTTGGAATGTGAATTGGAACGAAATCGCCAATAGATAAGACCATTTTACAATTTGGGCCCAAGTTAGAAGCAGAGCCTAAGGTGTAAATTATCGATAGTCCATATCTCGGAAACTATAAGAGATAATGCAATTTGGCAACCGGCAATGTAATTAGCATGCCGAATATTACTTGGAATGTGAATTGGAACGAAATCGCCAATAGATAAGACCATTTTACAATTTGGGCCCAAGTTAGAAGCAGAGCCTAAGGTGTAAATTATCGATAGTCCATATCTCGGAAACTATAAGAGATAATGCAATTTGGCAACCGGCAATGTAATTAGCATGCCGAATATTACTTGGAATGTGAATTGGAACGAAATCGCCAATAGATAAGACCATTTTACAATTTGGGCCCAAGTTAGAAGCAGAGCCTAAGGTGTAAATTATTGATAGTCCATATCTCGGAAACTATAAGAGATAATGCAATTTCGCAACCGGCAATGTAATTAGCATGCCGAATATCACTTGGAATGTGAATTGGGACGAAATCGCCAATAGATAAGACCATTTTACAATTTGGGCCCAAGTTAGAAGCAAAGCCTAAGGTGTAAATTATCGATAGTCCATATCTCGGAAACTATAAGAGATAATGCAATTTGGCAACCGGCAATGTAATTAGCATGCCGAATAATACTTGGAATGTGAATTGGAACGAAATCGCCAATAGATAAGACCATTTTACAATTTGGGCCCAAGTTAGAAGCAGAGCCTAAGGTGTAAATTATCGATAGTTCATATCTCGGAAACTATAAGAGATAATGCAATTTGGCAACCGGCAATGTAATTAGCATGCCGAATATTACTTGGAATGTGAATTGGAACGAAATCGCCA